>NC_081361.1:92196317-92507031 GCF_030684315.1 Stegostoma tigrinum | reverse complement strand
GGGCTTGATCCGGGGTTACATACAGGGAGTAGGAAACTGTCAGTCCCATATGGTCATCACAAACTCATGGTATGGTCGGTGAGTCACTGCAGTACAGCCTGGGCAGAGTGTGCTGTTTACCCTGGGGTGTTGTGGTCTGCACAAATGGAGCAGGTAATGACGCAATGTGCTGGATTCTGAGGAACTAGGCGAATGGGAACTGTTCCCCACATCACACTCCATTTGTCAGATCTCTATTTACTTAACCCACCTCTCCGTATCCCTTTCTAGCCTCGTCGTGTCCATTTCATAACTTATTTTTCTATCTATCTTTGTGTCAGCAAATTTACCAACTCTATTTTTGGTCCCTTTATCCAGGTTGTTTATATGAAGTGACAAAGGTTGAGGTCCCAGCACTGATCCCTGAGACATACTAATCATTACTTCTTGACAATCAGAAAAGACTCATTTTGTGTGACAAAATCAGAAGTTGCTGGAAAGCCTCAGCAGGTCTGTGAAGAAAAAAATTCAGAGTTATTGGATCTGATGACCCTTCCTCAGAACATTTAGCCTATTCCTGTTCGCAAACCATCCACCATACATTCCCCTTTATTCGCAGCACACATCAGTGAAGCCCAATAAATTGTTTAAATACGCTTTTCTTTTAAAAAAAAATGCTGATTCTATGTTGAATTTTTCTAAGTGCCCTGCAATAATGTTAATAATAGCTTCTAACATTTTCCCAATGACAGGTGTCATGCTACCTGGCCTGGAAGATGCTATTCTCTGCTTTGTTTCAGTGAAAGATTATCTTCCGGTCTGATGGAACCTAACTCGAATAAAGGAAATTTTTGGAAAATTAGAACCAACGCATGATCCATCTGACTAGCCACTTCTTTTAACACAGGAGCAGGAGGAGGCCATTCAGCCCTTTGAGTCTGTTCTGCCATTCAATAAGCTCATGACCTAACTCCAGATACCTGCCTTTGGCTTATGCTCCTCTATATTTTTGCTTAACAAAAATTTATGTATTTAAGTTTTAAAATTAACTGCCCTTTGTGGAAGAGAGTTCCAATCTGTCTACCCCTTTTGTGTGTAGAAGTGCTTCCGAACATCTCTCCCTAATGGTCTGGTCCTGATTTTTAAATTATGCCCCCTAGTTCTAGAATCCACCACCAGTAGAAATATTTTATCTTTGTTTACACTGTCTTTTCTTGGTAATATCCTGAAGGCTTCAATCAGATCTGGTTTGTTGTTCTCAAATTTCTAAATTGTAAAGGAATCAGGCAAAATTTGTACAATCTCATCTCATAACTTAAGCTCTGAAGTCCAGGTATCATTCTTGCAGACCTACACTGTACTCTGTCCATTGAGGTTGGTCTGCTCGCTGAGCTGGTTTGTTGTTCCGTAGACGTTTCGTTACCGTGCTTGGTAACATCCTCAGTGCAGCCTCTGATGAAACATCGGTGTGTTTTCCCGCCTGGTTTTTAAACTCTGGGATCCGTTGCGATGGATTGCCTCACTTCCGGGTTTGCTCTGTAGAGGAATGTATATGGGGTCGAGTTCAATGCGTTTAACAGCCTGCTTCGTGGACTGCCATGCTTCCAGGAATTCTCGTGCTTGTCTCTGCCTTGCCGGTCCCAGGATCTTGGTGTTGTCCCAGTCAAAGGTGTGGTTCTCCCTGTCCATGTGGATTGAGATGAGTGAGTATTGGTCATGTCTTTTTGTACCCAGTTGGTGTTCGGAGCTCACTCATCTCACTCCACATGGACAAGGAGAGCCATGACTACGAAGCAGGCTATTAAGAAACACATTGAACTTGACCCTATATACATTACACAACACACCAACGCTTCATCAGAGGCTGCACTGAGGATGTTACCAAGCACAGTTACGAAACGTCTGCAGAACAACAAACCAGCTCGGCGAGCCAACCAACCTCAACGCCCACAACCCAAGCTACAGATCTACTTCAAAACCTTAGCACTCTCTCCATGGCTGATAAAACATCCCCAAGGTGTGGTGCCCAGTTCTCCAAGTGGGTTCTAACCAGAGTTTTGTATAGGAGCAGCATAACATCTGTGTTCTTATACTCTAGTCCTCACAATATAAAGGCCAATATTTTCTTTGCCTTCTTGATTATGTTCTACAGCTGTTCATCAGAACCTGAGGATTTGTTAGCCCACAATTCTAACAATTTATTTAGGACGGATTCCCCGTTGAGTGTAATTTTCTTGACATCCTCCCGTCCTTCTATTTCCCAGTTTCAATCTCTTTCTAGGATGTTTCTTGAATCCTTTACAGTGAAGACCAATGCAAAATACCTGCTCAATTCAGCTGCCATCTCCTTATTTTCAATTACTACTTCCTCAGATTCACTTTCTACAGGACAACATTCACTTGATTAACAATATTTTAAAAATATTCACAAAAACATTTGCCAAATGTTTTTATATTTCTAGCTTGCTTTCTCCCATAGTCTAATTTTTCCCTCCTCATAATTTTCTTTGTTATTTTTATATTCGATCCAATTGTCTCACCTGCCAGCCACCTTTGCAAAATTATTGCTATTTATTTTAAAATTCCACCTTTAACCTTTTTGGTTAGTCATGAGTCCTCCTCTCGAATTTTTTTGATGGGAATGCTGTGAATTCTGTGTAGTCTGAAATATTGCCAACAACATTTGCAACTGTATTTCTAATGACACATCGTTTAATTTATTTTGTCAGTGCCCTTTAACTGGCTCTGCTTTCCTACCCTAATAACTGCCCATATTCAAGTTTAAATTAATAGTCTAGGACCCACGCTTCTCCCTTGCAAACTGAATGCAAAATTCAATGTGACTATGGTTGCTATGACCAGTTTATCCTATCTTCTCAACATAATATTAGGCTTAATGTAGCGTGCTGTCTGTTTAGCTCCAGAACATGCTGTAACATCATGGGATAACAAGGTGTGGAGCTGGATGAACACAGCAGGCCAGGCAGCATCAGAGGAGCAGGGAAGCAGACGTTTTGGGTCTGGACCCTTCTTCAGAAAACATCATGTAGCTTCCACCAGTTCAAAGGCTTTTCTCAAATAGGTGAATAGTTAGGTTGGTTGTATATCTAGTGTATAAAGCATTCACACCTTGAAAGATCGACACAGCTTTTTACGTGAATGACCTATTCAATTTGAAAGGGCCCTTTTCAATGGCTTTTTAAGAGTCAACATCAGTCTGGATGTTTCCTCTTATTGTCCCTGGAGACAGGGAAGCATTTAGGTGCTCAAAAAAAAGCCAAGTGATCCTTGGCTGGATTTCTTATGATTCTTTTGAAAATACGTTAAAGAGTTCAAGGTTCAGAATATATTGGGTCAAGATACGTGTCAGTTTTGTGGTGCACTAGGTAGTGCCTTACCTCCAAACAAGGAGTTCCAGATTCAGCTCCTACCCCAGGACTCAGCTGCCAAGGGAGGTGTGTTCATTACATGTTGAACAGGATTACAATCAACCTGAAAACCTTTCCAACACACGCCGGCAGCAGCGGTAACAATGAGGGAGATTTCTTGGCCGGCCATGTGCTGGAAAGGTTTACAGCTTCCACTGTCACCATCTACAGTTCCAAGCTGCAATGTGCGTGTTGTCATAGCAACCTGGACTTCCTGAATAAGCAATAAGACATCACCGTTATAGGCTCATATCTGAAGAATGGTTTCTGCAACTTTGCTTCCGTGGCAAGTCAAATGGAGTGCATTCTTTAAGTCTTGCATTCTACCTACTCCTCCCCTTTATCCATTCTTGCTTTTACCATTGTAAATGCCCATTTTACTTTGCTAGGATATCGTATCTCAGTGGGTAGTGCCCCAGCTTTAAAACTCAAAGTGCTGAGTCCTACTCAGGGTCTTTTTGGTGATGCAAGGAGCATTCATTGCAGACTGATAATCACCTGTTAACAATTCCCTCACTACTGCCCCTGAATAGGTAAGAACTGTACGTGTGAAGATCCGAAACAAGTCTCAATTTCGCTTTAACACAGTGTGGAGCTGGACAAACACAGCAGGCCAGGCAACATCAGAGGAGCAGGAAAGTTGGGACTCTTCTACAGAAAGGACTTCAAAATTCTTAAGAAGGTTCCCAACCCGAAACATCAGCTTTCCTGCCCCTCTGATGTTGCCTGGCCTGCTGTGGTCGTCCAGCTCCACACTGTTTTATCTCAGACTCCAGCATCAGCAGTTCTTGCTATTTCTGCAGAATTTAGCTTTGCTATGTCAACAGTCACAGTGTAGTTGCAGGCTCCAGTCACTTGATGGCCTCATGGAGCAAGTTACCGAACTTTCTCAAAAGCTCTTGTTGGTCATAGTTTGGGACCATCACTGAAGCCAGCCTCCTATCCATGGACTCCATTTACACTTCTCATTACCACAGAAAGCCTGCCAACATGCTGGGAGGCAATGGCCTAATGGTATGATCACTGGTCTGTTAATCCAGAGACCCCAGATAATGTCCTGGAGACCCAGGTTCAGATCCTGCCACGTCAGATGGTGGAATTTGAATTCAATAAATATCTGTAATTAAGAATCTAATGATGACTGTGAATCCATTGTTGGGAAAACCCATCTAGTTCACTAATGCCCTAAAGAGAAGGAAATTGCCATCCTTACTGGGCCTGGTCTAGCTGTAAATCCAAACCCAAAGCAATGGTTGACTCTTAACTGCCCTCTGGGCAATAAATACTGCCTGGTCAGCGATGCCCTCATCCCATGAATGAATAAACATCATCAAAGACCCTTCCTTAATGCTCTCTTCCAACATCTTCTGTCAGGCAGAAGATCAGAAGCTTCAACAGACTCACCAACAGGTTCAAGAGCAGTTTCTTCCCTGCCGTTATTAGGCTGTTGAATGGACTCTCTAACTACGAATAATGTTGATCTTGCTTTGTACACCTCCTGTGTCGCTATAACCTTGTATGCCTCGCTCTGTCTAAGCACTCAATGATTGGTGTGTCCCTGTTTGTTCTGATCTGTCTGTACTGCTCACAAAACAAAGCTTTTCACTGTACTTTGGTACAATAAATAAAATCAAATCAAGAGTTAAAAATCGACCAGGAATAACATCACAGACAAATTAGACAGCGCAAATATGTCATTTTCTATTTTAATTGGTGGCATATTTCTAAAATGGGTTGCAGGCTTTATGATCTCTCTCTGTGAAACTATTGATGGTATCCTTCTCGACATGAAATACACAAAATTCTGTCCAAAGTACTACTTTCGCTATACAAATGATTACTCTACCTAGGGCTATATTTCAACTGGAGGACATTGGCCATACAGGTTGGATGTTCACCTCTTAGTATGTTCATCACACTGCACCCTACCAGCCCAGCCTTTACTGAGACTTTAAAGATTCACCCCTGGGATTCCCTGCCCCAGACCCGAAAGCCCTAGGCTCATGTCTCACCTGTTCCAAAAGGTGTGTAGTAAAACTCTCGACATGTTGCTTAGAAAAATAGGTACAGACTCACCCCTCGAGCTGCTAGCTCTCGCTGGGTCATCTCCCAGTGATCAGCTTGCTGCAGAAAAAACATCATCTCTTCATAGACTGCTTCAAACCTTTTCGGATTCTAGAAAAGCCAGGAGAAACGTTTCAGTCATTCCGCAACATTTTAAATTTATACAATATTTTCCTTTTTTGCGGAGGCTATAATTTTCCTGACCTCCTGAAAATTTATAAACGTAGGCCAGGAAACCCTGAGGTTTGAAGTGGAAGCTGAGTGACCTTTCTCTGAGGGTTCAATATCCGTAAAATTTGTTGCTGAAGGGAAATGTGTTGAGTTTTTATATCTGATATTTATAACAACTAGCTCTTGTGTAGTGTACAGTTAGTTCATCTTTTTGTGTACATAAACTTTGATATTCTTTTGTTAAAAATACATTTGCAGCAAATGTGTATATGTTCAGTGACTGACCACCACGTTAAACAAAATTATGAAAATAATCCTGATGATCTATTAGGTTTCACTCTGGGTTTGGGCTTCTTTAGTTCCCTTATGGGATATGGTATCACCGTCTGGGCACTTATTGCCCACCCATAGTTGTCCCTTGAGAAGGTCGTGGTGAGCTGCCATCTTGAACTGCTGCAGTCCATGTGCTGTGGGTTGACCCACAATGCCCTTAGGGAGGGAGTTCAAGAATTTTGACTCACTGGCACCGAAGGAATCGTGATATATTTCCAAATGGTGATGGTGAGCGGGTTGGAGGGGAATTTGCAAGTGGTGGTGTTCCCAAGTTTCTGCTGCCCCTCATCCTTCTAGACGGTCGTGTATTTGGAAGGTGCAGTCTAAGGATCGTTGGTGAATTTCTGCAGTGTGTTTTGTAGTGCAATGTCCCTGAGCATAATCACTGAGCATTAATGTCGGTGGAAGTGGATGTTTATAATCTAGAGTCCAGTATTATTACCAGTTGGGATCATAACAATTGTGAGAAAGCTGATAAGGGAACTGTGAAGACCCGGAGCATGGAAAATGGGAGCAACAATAAAGGGATTGTGAATATTTAATTGAGTGTGTGGATAATGCAATAGAGAGGATCATGGATCTTGTCACTGCGGATGCTGGAAGCACAGATAATAGAGGTACAGATGATGATCATTTGAATAATAGAATTGCAATGATGGATTTGCACAGAAAGAAGGATTGTTGTGATGGAAAGATGCATAACTTAGGAGCTTGTATACTGCATTCCAGAAGATGGGAAAGAAAGAATAAAGGTAAAATATGGAAAACGTGAATGTAAACAATTGTACTTCAAATAATTATTCTGAATTATAATTATACCATGTACTAAAATCTCTCAAGAAAACCATTCTCCCGTTAATGCATTTGTCATCATTTTGTAACCAGGACTGACTGCTATTGTTTTTAATAAGACAAATGATAAAGATGATGAAGAAACAAAATAAAAAGTTATGGGGATTCGGCAGAAAAATGGAGTTAAAGATGATCAGATCAGCCACGATCTTGCCAAATGGCACAGCCGACTCTGTGGGCTGAATGGCCCACCACTGTTACTATGTCTTTTTATCTTGTGGCCTTGCTAGCAAAAGCTACATAGCTCAGAACTCCCATACCTTATGTGCTTTTGTCATAATCGCTGACAGAACTTTCCTTCCCACTTCAGCGAAAAACTTTTGATTCGTTACTTCAGAAAGAATTACCTGCAAAGGTGGAGTAATTAGTGTGAAATTATGTTTTAAACTTAGCTACGGTGTCGTTGAACCACTGATACTTTACGCTTCTGTTCTGTATGAGTTCAGCTCAGCCTCAGTACTGCATCCTCGAAATCACCCCAAGATTCGAATACACTTGATTCTGCTGCCATCACCAATTCAGATAGTCTACTCCAGACTGCAACTATTCACTGCAATAATCCTCTCAGCCCAGCCTAAACGCATTGAGGAAGTGATGTACTATCAGAGATACTTGAGATGGGATACTAAATATTTATTCCATGGCAAAAATTGAAGGAGAGCCCTTCCTCCTTCAACAAACAGATATACTCACATCCTAAAATTAACCCATATCCTTTGATGGGATGTTGAAGTTTAGAAATTGGTTGCAGTATCTGCTAATATAATAATAATCAGTCTACTTCCAAGTAACCCAATGAAGTGTATCAGAGATAATGGAAACTGCAGATGCTGGAGGATCCGAAATAACAAAGTGTGGAGCTGAATGAACACAGCAGGCCAAGCAGCATCTTAGGAGCACAAAAGCTGATGTTTCGGGCCGAGACCCTTCATCATCTGATGAAGGATCTAGGCCTGAAACATCAGCTTTTGTGCTCCCAAGATGCTGCTTGGCATGCTGCGTTCATCCAGCTCCACACTTTGTTATCTATAACCCAATGAAGTCAATTGCTTGACATATGTCAGTCTTGACCTGGTGACACTAATTTTGCCTCTGAATTGGCTGATATACCTTGGCAGTCTCTCTATAGGATCTACCTGCCAATGTCTCCATAGTGCCCACAACTTGTAAAATGCCCAGCAGGAAGAAGCCTAAATTTCCCGAATAAAGGTCTCATTTGGTCTAAGAATGGGCAAGCCATGTGCCACTTTCACCAAAACTAGTAAAATGCCAGCGATGGCAGGAAGGCAATCCATCCTCTGGCACCCCGCTTGATTTTACTCCGACCACAGCGCAATCCCACCCACTTCCTGGTACCTTCCCTGGAAACTCTCAAAAGCCCAGTGAGAAAAACCTACAGCACAAAGTCCAGAAGGCAATCATGAAGAAAATTCTCTTCCGGTCCCTTTTAAGTCCAGGTCGTTTAGTTACCTACCCTACTGCCAGACAAAGATTGTCACCAGAGATAATGGGAACTGCAGATGCTGGAGATTCCAAGATAATAAAATGTGAGGCTGGATGAACACAGCAGGCCAAGCAGCATCTCAGGAGCACAAAAGCTGACATTTCGGGCCTAGACCCTTCATCAGAGAGCTCTCTGATGAAGGGTCTAGGCCCGAAACGTCAGCTTTTGTGCTCCTGAGATGCTGCTTGGCCTGCTGTGTTTATCCAGCCTCACATTTTATTAAAGATTGTCACCAGTCACTTTTTCTAAATCTCTCAGAATTTTGAACATTTCTGTTCTCCACTTCTCTACCCTGAGCAGAATAGTCTCAAGTTCTTTTGCCCCTCTATGTAACTGCAGTTACTCATCATTTGACATTGGAACCTCACCTATAGCCTCTTCAAGGCCTTAGCTAACACCCCAATGTACACAGTCCAGAACTGGCTATAACACTCCAACTGAGGTCTAACCAACAATTTATAATCCATGATTCAGACATACTCACGCTCATGTGTGAATTGAGCATGCGATAGGGTTAGGTGAATTCTGATGGCATTACCTGAAAAGCTTGACGCACACAGTGTACCTTGGCCAGAAAATCAATGTCCCCAACACATTCCAGCAACTCGGTCCTTTTAGACAAAACATAAGTTGAAAACAAACATTAAGACTCATATGTTGCGTCAAAAATCTTCAAGAACAGATCTGGATTGTATAACCGCTTTCAATTTGAGGCAACCCATTCTCTACTGGACATTTCTGCTGCAGAAATTCATGAAGGTCCCTTAGACTGGACTTTCCAGCCCATGACAACTACTATCTAGAAGGACAAGGACAGCAGATACAAAGCAACACCACCCTCTGCAAGCTGGTCTCCCAGCCTATTCTCATCCCGACTTGGAAATATATTGCCATTCCTTCACCATCACTGAGTCAAAATCATGGAACTCCACCCCTGACAACACTGCAGGTCAACAAATGAACATATGAAGAAGTACAGCACAGGAACAGGCCCTTTGGCCCTCCAAGCCTCTGCTGACCATCATGCCCTAATTAATCTAAAAACAAACCTGCCATTTTTCAATCCGTATCCCTCTATTCCCTCCCTTTTCATGGACGCATCTAAATGCCTCTTAAATGACTTCAATGTGCCTACTTCCTGTACCTCTTCTGGTAGTGCATTCCAGGCTGCTACCACTCTATTATTGAAAACTTCCCTTGCACATCTCCTTTAAACTTTCCCCGCTGACCCTAAACCAATGCCCCCTAGTAAATGAAACGTTAACCGTAGGAAAAAGCCTCCGACTATCCACCCGATCTATGCCTCGCATAATTCTGTCGACCTCCATCAGGTCTCGTCTCAGCCGCCATCTTTCCAGTGAAAACAATCCTAGTCTTTTTAACCCTTCCTCATAGTCAATGCCCTGGAGACCAGGCAACATCCTGGTGAACCTTCTCTGCATTCTCTCCAAAGCTTCCCCATTCTTCTGTTAATGAGGTGACCAAAACTGCACACAATACTCCACAAGTGGCCTAACAAGGGTTTTATATCTCTGCAACTCTTGTACTGCACGCCCCCGGCGTTGAAGGCAAGCATGCCATATGCCTCCTTAATCACCTTGGCTACCTGTGTTGCCACTTTCAACGTACAACATAAGGACCATACCAGTTCAAGAAGAAACTCACCACCAGCATCTAAAGGGAAATAAGCACTACTTTCTCATTACCCCTAGTGATGACTTATGCTTTACCTGCACAAAGTTTTATTCCACTTAAACAATTAATTCCCTCTCTTCTCTCAAGTTGGCTTGTGCAGCCCATAGGGGAAGGGACAGAAATCATGGGCCAGTGATGTTCATGGCCTAGATCTCCATCTGAACTTGACTGTGCATGTGGAGTCATTGTAAGTCTTGTGGTACTGCATCCAGGTCACAGGGTAGACTGGAGAACCTCCTAGTCCCCTTTTGATACTAGAAATCACCCCTTTTTTCCAGATCCACTACCAAAGCTGCAGCCTTACTCTTCTTGGGTCCCATGTCATATTCACTTCCTGCATTACCACCAGCCCTTGCTTCATCCATAACAAATGTGCCCTTTAGGAGGTGCAGGCGTTCTTGATGTGCTGCTGGATAGTATGAGTTTGGAACCTTCTCTTCCACCAGCTCTCCTTGTTTATCTTATAGCCATAGAGCAAGCAGTTGTGTTGCTTGCAGTTCAGTCAATGGGCACGGTGAAACAAGCAATTCATGACACATGGATCTGTCGTCAGGGCTTAACCAATTTAGCACCTACTATAGAGTTCGTAACATTGCGGAAGAGGTCATTCAGCCCATCAAATCTGCACCAACCCTCTGGGGAGCATCCCACCCAAACCCAGCTTCCATCCTAGCCCCATAACCCTGCATTTTCCACGTCTAATCCACTTATCCGAAACATCGCTGGACACTTTGGATACTTTCCCATGGCCAATCCACCTGCAAATCTTTGGATTGGGGGAGGAAACCGGAGCACCCAGAGGAAACTCCATGCAGTCATCCGAGGTCGGAACCACACCTGGGGTCCTCACGCCGTGAGGCAGCAGTGCTAGCCACTGAGCCACCGTACCACCCACTCTCTCTGAAGATTGCAGTGGTAGAGATCGGCTCACCTTAACACCCTGCAAAATACTCTTCCATCCTCTGCCAAGTTCATTGCTTCTTCATAGAGCGGCAGATGACACCACGACCCGAGACCATAGGTACTGCCTCGGTTGTCTCGGTGCTCTGTAAGCTGTTGGGATTATAAGGGTAAAAATAGAAACTCCATCAGATTCAGTACGGCTTGTCATGGAACAACCATTCTATTTCCTAAGAACAAGCCAACATTTTAAATTAAGGGAAGTTGAGCTTGGTGTCAGCCCACATTCAGCTGGCAACTCTGGTTCAATAGATTCCTGGGCTCACAATCCCACTCCTGAGTCTTTGAGCATGAAAATCTGCGCTGTCACTTCAGGGCAGTGCTGCTCAGTCAGACAAGATATTAAAGCACGGCCACTTTTCACTCCTCAAGAGATGCAGAAGGCCCCATGTGAAAATGATAGAAGAGGTTTGGTCAATATCTTCTCCCTCAACCAACATCAAAAAAAGCATAAAACATAAAAACGATGTACTGCGGATGCTGGAGCTCTGAAATAAAAACAGAAAATGCTGGAGGAACTCGGCAGATCTGGCAGCATCCGTGGACAGAGAAACAGAAATAATGCTTAAAGGTGTCCTTGTGGCTCACTGGTTAGCCTCACAGCACCAGGGACCTGGGTTCGATTCCTGGCTTAGGTAACTGTGTGGAATTTGTACATTCTCCTCATACCTCTGTAGGCTTCCTCCGGGTGCTCTGGTTTCCTCCCACAGTTACAAAGATATCAGCGCTGTGACAAAAAGAAACAAATGCCTTGGGGAATACAAGGCAGACTGAAACATGTGAGTCCAGAATGTTCCATTGCTAGCCCTTGCGGGTTCATTCAGAGCTTCCACTGTATAGATCTGTGCCTAGTTCTGTCTTTCGTGGTCCGTGTTCGGGGGGGGGGGGGTGTAAAATCATATTTTACCTTTAACAATGTCAATCAATTCATACCACCCACCTGTTCTTTGCCCACAGCTCTGCAATATTTCCCTTCCAAGTACTTTTTCTAACCCCTTTGTGAAAGGCACTAGTAAATTTACTTTCAAGCAATACATTCCAGACCATAACAACAGTGGAAACTTACTTAATGCATTATCAGGATAGATTGTCTTGGTTTTCTTAAAATGATTTATTTCTGCAGTAACGGGAAAAGTTTCAAAGCTTTGTCAGTGTCACTGATTAATTAGGAGTAACAACCAGCTGGTTTATTTAAACTTCAATTTATGATTACGCAACTTTCACCTCTCAGCTTTTCAACAGTTTTACTCAATACCAATCTTATTGCAAGAAGCAGTTCCGGCTGAGGGTAATTTATTTTTCTTTATTGAGTATAAATCAGGGGAGATGTTATTCTTTTGAAAGAGCTGTGTGTTTTTATTGAGTTCAAAGTTAAAGCACCATTTCCTCTCTCTCTCTCTCTCTGCTACCAGTCAGACACCAGGAACAACAGAGGGTAGAGTTAAGTGTGACAGCTGGAATGTACCGTGTTGCATGTCTGACCTCTTCCCCGCTTATCAATGAGAGCCAGATTCGCCCTTTTAAATAGGGCGTGATTTTAATCGCTCCATCACTGGTGGCCAGGCCTTCAGCTTCCTAGGCCCGAGGCTCTGGAACCACCCCTCTTCTCCACCTCTCGCTCTGATTTTGTTGTGGTTTAATACATGGTAATATGTTTGCACTTTTAACAAAGAATTGGTCTGTTGGCCTTTAATGCAAGGGGATTTCAGCACAGGGATAAAGGAAAGATAGAATGTAGAGCAGCACAGGAATAGGCCCTTCAGCCCACCATGTCTGCGCTGACTATAATGCTATTTTAAACTAACCTCATCTGCTTGCCCATGGTCCACTTCCCTCTATTCTCTGCCAGTTCATGTTTAAATGCCTCTTAAATTTTGCTCACATATCTTTTTCTGCTACCTCCCCTGGCAACACGTTCCAGGCATCTACCACCCCCTGCATGAAAAAAAGTTGCGTCACACATCTCCTTAAACTTTCCCCCTCTCACCTTAAACCTATGCCCCCGAGGATCTGACATTTCCATCCTGGGAAAGAGACTCCAACTATCGACCTTATCCTTGTTTCACGTCATTTTACATACTTCTCTCAGGTTGCCCCTCAGCTTCCGACGGGCTAGTGAAAACAATCCATGTTTGTCCAACCTCTACTTACAGCTAATACAGTCTGATCCAGGCAACATTCTGAAAAACCTCTATTGCACGCTCTCCAAAGCTTTCCTACAGTGTGATGACCACAATAGCACACAATTTTCCAAAAGTGGCCGAACTAAAAGTCTATACAACTGCAAAGTGGCTTGTGAATTGTTATACTCAATGCCGTAACCGAAGACAAGTATGACCTCTTTTGTACCCTCTTTACCACCTTAACCACTGTGCTGCTACCTTCAGAGAACTATGGGCTCTGCATACAAATGCTCCTAAGGGTCCTGCAATTTACTATATACTTTCCTCATGCATTTGAATTTCCAAATTGCATCACCTCATGCCTGACCAGATTAAACTCCATCTGCCATTTCTCCATCCAACTTTCCAACTGAGGTATGTCTTGCTCTATCCATTAACAACCTTCCTCACTCTCCACAATTCCACCAATTTGTGTGTCAGCTGCTAACTTACTAATTGAACCACAGACATTTTCATTCAAATCATTAAAAAATTCCAAACAACAAAGGTTCCAGCACTGATTCCTTGTGGAACTCCACTGGTCACAGATGTCCAGTCAGAAGGACACGCCTCCGCAACCACCATCTTCTATGGCCAAGCCAACTCTGCACCCAGCTTACCAACTCACCACGACTTCCATGCAATTTGATTTTCTGGACCATGCTACCATGAAGGATCTTATCAAATGCTTTAGTAAAGTCCATGTAGTCAACATCCACAGCCTTACCCTCATCAATCATCTTTGTCACTGCCTCAATAAACTCAAACAGCTTTGTGTGGCAAGACCGTCCCAGCATAAAACCAGGTTGACTATCCTTAATAAATCCATTCTTCTCCAAATGCAAGTAAATCCTCAGAATTTTCTCCAATGATTTTCCTACCACTAATGTAATGCTCACCAGCCTATAGCTTCCAGGATTCCTGTCTCAAAAAAAGGAATGACATTAGCTATTCTCCGGTCTTCTGGGACCTCACTTGTGGCTGAAGAGGTTATAGAAAGATCTCTGTCAAGGCCCCAGCCATCTATTCCCGTGCCTCCCTCGGTATCCTGGGACAGATCCCATCAGGACCTGGGGACTTGTCTGCCCTTTCCCTAGTCACTCTTGCGCTCCTAATATATTTCATGGCCTTTTCTAGTTTTTTTTTCTGCTTCCTTTATACTCCTCAAAGGTCGTTGTTTGATTTCTGTTTCCTAAACCTTACATTAGCTTTCTTTATCTTTTTAACAAAACTTACATCTCTTGTCACCCAAGGTTCCAGATTCTTGCCATCCTTATCTTTCATCCTTAGAGAAATAGACTGGTCCTGAACTTGGGTCAACTGGCTTCTGAAAACTCCCACATGTCAGATGTGGATTTATTTTCAACAATGCTCTGTGTCCATTTTTTCCAGTTACTGCCTCATATTGTTGTAATTAGAAACTTCAATCACGTGGTGAGGCTTATTCCCCAATACACCATCCTTTCTCTTGTGGGACTATCGACATACTGTTTCAAGAAACCCTCTTGGATGCACCTAACAAAGTATGCCCCAGGAAAAGCACGAAGGGAGGCCCAGTCAATATTGGGGAAATTAAAATCACCCATTACAACTGTGCTTTTACATCTTTCCATGATCTTCTTATATATGAGTTCCTCTACAACTGCTGACTATTGAGAGACATATAGTATACCCCCAGCATATCTAGTGATTGCATCTTTATTATTCCTAAATTCTAGCAATAGTACCTCATTGGATGAGCCCTCTAAGATGTCCGCTCCTGGTACAGCTGTAACATTCTCCTTCATCCATGGTGCGATGCTTCCATCCCTTCTATATCCATCTATATCAAACCTGAAACACCTAAACCCTGGAACATTGAACTGCCAGTCCGGCTCTTCCTTCAACCAAGTTTCTATAATGGCTACAACATCGTAGTCCCATCTTCTAATCCAGGCTCTAAGACCACCTGCTTTACCCGTCAATTGACTCCTTGCATTAAAATAAGTACATTCAGACTGCTAGTTCTGCTGTATTCTTTGACCTGGCCCTGCCTGTTCTCCCTTATCAACTAATTTGATTTAGCCCCTCTCCTCGTTAATTATTCCACACACTGGCCTACTGCTCTGGTTCCCACCCCCTTGCCACACTAGATTAAACCATCCCCAAGTGGCACCAGCAAACCTCTCTCCTGGGATACTGGTGCCCCACTGGTTCAGGTGCAACCTAATCTTCTTGTACAGCTCCTTCTTGCCTTGGAAGAGATCCCAAAGACCAGGTATCTTAAACCCTCCCTCCCTACATAAGCTCTTTAGCTACACATTCAATTGTATAACCTCCTACTTCTGGCCTCACTGGCACATGGCACAGGGAGTAATCCCACGATTACAATCCTAAAGATCCTGATTTTCAATTTTCTGCCTATCTCCCTGAACTCCTTTTGCAGAACCTCATCTCTCTTTCTGTCTATGTCATTTGTACCAATGTGGACCACATCTTCTGGCTTCTCACACTCCTCCTTCCGAAAAGCCTGTGCCTGCTCAGAGACATCCTTGACCCTAGCACCAGAGAGGCAACACACCATCCTGGAGTCTCGCTTGTGGTCAGAGAAATGCTTAACTGTGCCCTCTGACTGTAGAAATCCCTGTCACTAACACCCACCTACACTTCAACCCTCCCTGCTGTATAACAATGCCAGGAGCGTTGCCACTGATCATGCTGCTGCTGCTGCTGCTTTCCCCTGAGAGGCCATTTCCCCCAAAATGGTGTCCCTGTCTGAGAGGGGACTGGCCACAGGGGATTCCTGCACTGCCTGCCCACACTTACTCATCTTCCCGGTGGTCTTCCAACACTTCTCTGCCAGTGTAGCTCTTACTGTGGTGTTTTCAGCTTGCTATATGTGCTACCCATGATGATTTCAGCCTCATACGCTCCATAGTGAGTCCACCAGAAGCTCCAGTGCACCATGCAGTCAATCAGGAGCTGCAGCTGAACACACTCCCTACACACATGGTCAAATGGAGACTGGAAGCATCCCCGATTTCCCACATATTGCAGGAGAAGCATTCCATGGCACCCATTAGATTGGGAAATGAGTCCCCTTGCCCTCACCCATTTCTGAAGAAGGGTCCCAACCCGAAACGTCAACTTTCCTGCTCCTCTGATGCTCCTGCTGTGTTCCTCCAGCTCCACAATTCATTATCCCTAGCCTATCTAATCTCTCCTTAAGATCTGTCAAATCTTACAGCAGAGAAGAGGCTATTTGGTTCATAATTCCCAAGATAACCCTTCAAAAGTCGAAGCTCAGCTTGATTTTTGCCTTTTTGGATGAGATTGCAACCCAAGTCTCCTTTCATCAGCTCAAGGCAGACATAAAAGATCAACTGAAAGTAGAAGGAGGATCCCTCGTATGCAGGGTTACAACAATCATGTAGCCAAGATCAAAAATTATACGTGTGGAGCAATTTAATAAAGACCCTGAGGGACTCAGTCGCCATACAGAACATAGAACAGCACAGGCCCTTCAGCCCATGACGTTGTGCCGAACTTTTACCCTAACCCTAAGGTCTATCTAACCTCCACTGCTACCTTATACTACCATCCATGTGCCTATCTAAGAGCTGCTTAAATGCCCCTAATGAGGCTGTCTCTACTACCCTCTCCAGCAATGCATTCCACGCCCCGACAACTCTCTGAGTAAACAACCTAAATGCAGAGCTGCAGGTTGTCCCATGCTACCTTCTCCTGGGAAGGGCAGCCATATTGTTTTGCCACACAGCTGGTTGGGAGGGCAAACTGTGAGGAGGATGCAGAGATGCTTTAGTGACTTGGACACGTCGAACGAGTCAGTAAATGCACAGCGGACGGAGCAAAATTTGTACAAATGTGATGGCTTCTCATCAGCACGCTGTTGCTTACGATATCTCGCTGTGTCAAATTGGCTACAGCGTTGGCACCATTCCAACAGTGATTACAGTTTGGAAGGCATTTCGCTGGCTATGAACCGTTTTGGAAAATCAGGACTGTAGAAGGTGCTACATCAACGCAAGTCTGCTTCCTTTCTCGAGGCTACATTGGGGCTTGCAAGAAGCAAACATAATTGTTCCTTGGGGAGCAGCAGAATTCCTTGAGTGGTGGATTGCTTCAGATACTGTTTCCTGGTTGTACAGCACAGTAACCAGAAACAGGTGATGGGACATCAAACTCAATTGAAAACTGACCCATGGCGTTTTTTTCTTCCCTCTGCTGCTAAATGTAGACACATCCAGCCAGATTTCAGAGGCTAAACAAAGCACAATGTATTTCAAAACCTTGACTAGTGTAAGTGAATCCCACAGGAAATATGTGGTCTCTTTGATTTCTCTTTCAATGCAGTGAGGACAGAATGGCGGCACTGACATGACACCATGCCATGTGTTCATTTCTCTCATGGTCCAATCTCGTATGCCAATGAGATCTTTCAAATGTGACTCCTGAGCCCTCAAGCATTGGCAAAGGGGAGATCCCAGGAAACTGGTGCACCGTCTGCCTCCACTGCCCCCCCACAACCTCCCCCAATTATTCGTGTTTGTCGACTTACGGCCTCTTTTCAGGAAGAGAACTGGGCCTTTCAACCCATTGAGTCCGCTCCACCATTCACTGAAATCACGGCTGATCTGATCTGATAATCTTCAACTCCACTTTCCTGCCTTTTCCCGCAAAACGCTTAATTCCCATACTGTCTAATATTTAACAATTCGGACTCCAGTTCAGATTCCGCCTTCAGGTCTGGTGGGATTTGAACTTCGGCTCCTAAAACATCGCCAAGGATTTCTGAGAGTGAGAATACCACTGCACTAGCAGCTCCCACATCGCAGCACTGTACCATTGAAGGGATAGTTTCTGTTATGACCCCTTTTCAGTCTGTTGCTCAGGAATAATGGTGAGACAGAGGGGACCATTATCACCAGGATTATCTTCTTCTCCATGGGGAGTGGCTCCAGTTTGAGGGTCCAATCTTGTGTACTGTATTCACTGCACCCAATGTAGCCTACTCTACATTGGAGAAACCAGATGCAGACTGGGTGACCGCTTTGTGGAACATCTCTTGGTCTGCGTGCAAGCAGGACCCTGACCTGCCCATAGCTGGTCATTTTAACACCGTGTCCAGCTCGCATGTCTTTGTGTCTGTCCTCGGCATGCTGCATTGTTCCAGTGGATCCCAGAACAAACTGAAGGAGTGATATCTCATCTTCAGACGAGGCACTCTACAGCCTTCTGGTCTTAATACTGAGTTCAACACCTTTGGATTGTGAACTGACTCCCATTCCCTCCCTTCCTTTAGCTTTACTTGTTACATTCTCTGTCACCATGTCCTCACTCCCCTCACCAACCCCCTCACTCCATCGGGGCTACCTGTTCTTTCAAGTCTGGTATTTAGACACATTATTGCTCTGCCACTCTCACACTCCGATTACTTAATCTGAACATCCTTTCTCCCCCCAGTACTCCAGCCCCCACCCCCTCCACACTTCACGTCAACTGAGATGAAGAGTCATCTAGGCTCGAAACATTAGCTTGCTCTCTCTGCATGGATGCTGCCTAACCTGCTGTGATTTCCAGCATTTTTTGTTTTTGGTTGGGGCTCCAGGGATTGCATTAGATGTAGTGCTTACTTGTGCTTGGGACTAAGGCCGCTAATTGTAACAAAAGCATCTTGATGCATATTATCATTTTAGGGTCTCCCTTCAATCAGACAAGGTCTTTGATGGAGACAGGAATGTCAAACTGGGTAGAGCTTGCATATATTTCGCTCAGGCCTCACTCAAATTAGTCAAGGTTTTTAAATACACAGTGTTGTCAAGCTTATGAAATCTGTGCGGATGTGTCTACATTGAGCCCGACTATAAAAACCGAAGAAGTCAGTTTTCAATTGACATCATATCACCTGTTGCTGGTTAATGTGTCGTACAACCAGGAACAGTATCGGAAACAAAACTACCCCTCAAGCAGTTCTGCTGCTCCCAGTGGAGCAGTTACATTTGTTGGAGGGAAGCCAAAGAACTCAGGCCTTTAGCAAAACTATACACCTTCGTGAATTCAGCTCATACATGGAACATCCCTAAGAATATGTTCATATTTACAGAACAGGGTGCTACATTTTACAGGAGGTCCTCTAAATGTGCTTGGGGAATAGCGAGTTCTCATGAGTGCATTTCGAGGAGTTCACTGAGAATGTGTTAATATTTATAGAGGTTCCCAGGCATGTGTGCACATTTACAAGAACTGCCTAGGGATGTGTTGATGCTAATAGTGAATCTTCAAGGCTACACTTGCAGGGCTTTCTTCACGGTGTGTGCTAATATTTTTGGGGAGTTTGCAAAAGGCTGTTGATATTTTGACTGGGGTGTTTCTAGGGATATGTCAATCCTCACAACAGTGAAAACCACAGGCCTGCAGCCCAAATACTAACCATTTACCTCTGCCAGGCAAACCCTAACCTGAAGACTTTCACTTCTAAAGGGACCAGGGTGCAATCCTTCTGCTTTACCCACCTCACACAGGCCACATGGTACCAGCGGACAGAGTCTCCAGACTGAAGCATTCCAGACGTCTCCTGGCTAGCTTCCCACCTGTCACCCTCCGTACACTTGAGCTCATCCAGAAATCCACTGCAAATATTTTAACCTGTACCAGATCTTACTTAGCTACGGTGCCCCTACACAGGTAACTTCTCATTAAAAATTCTCTGCTTTCTATTCCTCTCCCTCCATGGCCTCGACCCCTCCCTACCTCTGTCATTGCTTCCAGACCTACAACTCTGTGAGGTCTCCGCACTTCCCGATTTTAACCACCCCACCATCGATGGCTGGCTCTCCAATCCTGTGCACTCAAATTCTCTCTCTCCAGACACCGACCTGTTCCTCCCTTCCACATGCACCTTAAATTCTCTAAGACTCTAATCATTTAAGTCACCCATTCTTCTAACTCCTTATGTGACTTGGCACCAATTCCTGCTTGGTATTGCTTGCATGATATTCCGTTGTGCTAAAACACAAGATGTCACTGAGGACCAGCACAGAAAAATTAGGAGCATGCCCCCCCAACCCTCAACACCACACACTAACAGTATAGAGAAATAGCCAGAACATTCAAATTAGACAGCCAATACAACTTCTCTGATTACCTCTGGGCTGCACTAATAAATTTAGCAAACTGCCAGCAGCCATCTGCTAGCAGATAGCAGGGATTCCTGGGCACTGTACTCAGTTTCTTAAATAGACTCAGAATGCCTCTCCTGCTTTTGTTATTTGATTCTGCTTGTTAAAAATTAGCTCCCAAGATGCAGGCATTTCTGGCACCACCAGCATTTATTGCCTGTCTCCAACTACTTACTTACAATGAAGTGGCTAAGGGATCATGCGGTGTGGTGGCAGTGTCCCCACCTCTAGGGTAGGGCACCCAGGTGCAAGATCTACTTGCCCCAGAAATGGGTTACAAAATCTTTGAATTTCTTGATTAGGAAAATATCTACAACTGTGAGGCTCACTTAGATTCTACTGCATGGCAGGGTTGAGTCTACATTGATTTTTCCAGCACCAGAGTTACTTATAGATAACAATCATAAGAATTGCAGGTGCTATAAATCAGAAATATAAACAGATTTTGCAGGAAACACTCAGCAGGTCAGCATCTGTGAAGAGAAATCAGAGTTATCGTTAAGGTTTCAGGTCCAGACCCTTGCTCAGGGTCAGACCTGCTGAGCTTTTCCAGCAACTTCTGTACTTATAGATAATGATGGCTAGTTTCCCCTTCTAGAGGATGTTACTTCAGTTTTTACAACTGTGCTGCCAATCTAGCTACTTTTACTGGGCGTAACTTTTCATTTCTGAGGAGACTGTATTTTAAGAACTGACTTCAATTTCTCAGCCTGTCATTTCCGCTTCCCTGGATTATTATATAAACAAGTTTTGAGAAGATTTGTAGCTCAGGTTGAGGTTCTGGATGTGAGTTTGCTCGCTGAGCTGGAAGGTTAGTTTTCAGACGTTTCGTCACCATTCTAGGTAACATCTTCAGTGAGCCTCCGACGAAGCTTCGTCGGAGGCTCACTGATGATGTTACCTAGAATGGTGACGAAACGTCTGAAAACTCAGTTGTGGCGAGAGAAACAGAGTTAACATTTCAAGTCTTCAGTTCTGTGTTTGGGTCATTAGTTCAGTAACATAATCACACACTTACTGTACAATGGTTACGTTGGAGCATTTTTGTTTGACAGTACATTAGGCACAATTAGGCTACACCAAGGTGGCCATCTCAGTGGACTCTGTCACATGTAAACCACTGCTCATTGGAACTGTCCAAATCAGGCAGTGGGAGAGGATTATGAAAATTTTAATGTGACTCAGACCTTTGGGGTAATGAAGTTCAAAGTATGTCTCGTTGTATTTAATGACTGTGTAAATACAGCAAACCAAAAGGTAAGGGATAATGGGAACTGCAGATGCTGGAGAATCCAAGATAACAAAGTGTGAAGTTGGATGAATACAGCAGGCCAAGCAGTGCTCCTGAGATGCTGCTTGGCCTGCTGTGTTCATCCAGCTTCACACTTTGTTAAACCAAAAGGTAAATTCACCACAGTCCTACCAGACCATTAGACTACTCAACACATTGCAGCAAGCACATTAAGTGGCGGTTATACCTGATGGTCATCAGGCCTCAGGTGAGGGGGAAGAGGCTGAGAATGAGAATCCTTCATAATCTCAGCCAGTGCAGAAGGTGAACTCACAGCCATAGCATCACACAACATTGCAAACTATCCATCCAAGCTAAATGACCCAACATATATGAGATAACACAGTGTGGAGCTGGAGGAACACAGCAGGCCAGGCAGCATCAGAGCAGCAGGAAAGTTTACGCTTCAGGTCGGGACATTTTCTGAAGAAGGGTTCTGACCCGAAATATCAGCTTTCCTGCTCCTCTGATGCTGCCTGGCCACTATGTCCCTCCAGCTACACACTGTGTTATCTCTGACTCCAGCATCTGTAGTTCTTACTATCTAAGAGTGAGACATATTTCTGAGATTCTCCATCTTGCACAGTTGAAACTACTGTTTGGTAAGTCAACTCCAAATAGTGGCCAGGGTGGGGGCTTATTTACTCGAAAAATGATAAAATCGAAAGGAAAGGAGATGGTAGGATTTCTGGTTAGTGATGGGCTTGATTGTTACCGGAAAATAAAGGAAGGAACAGAATGTGTGAATGTCATATTGTACCAAGGAACCATAAAAGTGTAAGGCAACTTGAAAAAAGAACAAACTTAAAGGCTTTGTATCTTAATGAACGAAGGGTTCAGAATAAGATAGATGACAGAAGTCGAGGTAAATCAAAGTCACAAGGACTTTAAACTAGTTAAGGGAGAGGAAGAGCTCAGCAAAGGTTATTAAAGTTTCCAGAACAAGTAAAAAGGCAGAGAGTATGGAAAAGGTCAGGAATCTATCTACAGGCACAGCAGATAAGGGGACAACTATTAGAAGGGGGTCAGTCAATGCAGAAAAAAGTGGGAGATGGAGTAGAATGTGGGAAAGTCTGAAATTATGCACTTTAGTTGGAAAACCAGAGGCGTAGATTATTTTCTAAATGGGGAAAGGCTTCAGAAATCTGATCCAGAAAGGGATTCAGGAGTCCTGGTTCAGAATTCTCTTATGGAAAACGCTTAGGTTCAGTGGCAATTTGGAAGACAAATGCAGTGTTATTCATTTCCGGAATACAAGAGCGTGGATTGTACTGTATAAGAATCTGGTCAGACTGCATTTAGAATATTATGAGCAGTTTCGGAACCTGTATCTAAGGAAGGATGTGCTGGAGGAATCCATAAGTGGTTTACAGGAATGATCCTGAGAATGAAGGATTTGTCATATGAGGAGTGATTTAGCACTCTGGGTCTGTACTCAATGGAGTTTAGGAGGGCAAAGGGGGATCTGATTGACATTTGCAGAATATTTACAGGCCTGGATAGAATCGCTGTGGAGAAGGTGTTTCCACTAGAAGGACAGACCAGGACCTAAGGACACAGACTCAGAGTGAAGGGATGACCCTTTAGAATTTCTTCTGCAGGAGGGTGGTGAATTTCTTAATGCCACAGGAGGCCAAGTCATTGAGTGTCTAATACAGAGACAGACAGGCTCTTGATTTATCAGCGGATCAAGGGTTACAGGGAGAAGACAGGGCAATGGGGGTTGCAAAACATATCAGACATTATTGAATGTCAGAGCAGGGTCAACGGCCAAATGGCCTAATTCTGCTCCCAGTCTTGTGGTCTTCTGGCTGAAGTATTGAAATGGAGAAAGCAACAGAGACATACAAAAATATGTTCAAACCTTGCACTTTATAAAAAAGTGTACTTGGGAATGTTATGTCCTTCTCTATACTCCTCAGTACCATTTGCTCCTGTCATATTAAGTTCTTCTGATAGCTTGTAATTTGGGACTCCTGTGTTTGCCCTAATGAGTGCAAGATGAAAAACAATAAGTCTCTCTTTTCAGTGACATATACAGACTTTCGATCTTTATCCATGTGTAGGTATGTGTGTGGGTGCCTGTGTGAGTGAGTGAGTGCATGAGTGAGACAGGTCAGTGGATGACTGCAGAAAACTCCAAGATCTCTTGTATATAATATCACACTTCAACAGATCACAGAGAAATACTGACACACTGCAAAATGATTCCTTGCAAATACTCACGTGGGAACCTTTTCTCAAATAGTGACAGACTCCTGCATTGCCCCTATTCGTGTCAACACAAAAACATAGCAAATACTAACAGTGTCCTAAAGATCCTTCAGGTAGAGTAAGGGGTTAAGTCTGACTAAGACCTGCTAATAACTCAAAATATTGACACCATACACCAAGTGATGAAATATCACATGACCTTGTTCTTGCAACCTTGCGGCAAAATGAAGCTAAAGTGTTTCTTAGCAAAATTAATGTGTTCACTGGGGCTGGGGATCAGTTAGCTCAGTTGGCTGGACAGCTATTTTTCATCAGGCTTCACTGGAGAGGATACAAAAAACATCCCAGCAAAAGCAGCAAATATGGACATAAAAGGGAGGCACAGAGAGATACAGATTGACCCAGGGAGACAGAAGGAGACGCACAGACAGACAAGGAGACACAGACTGACCAGGGGCAGACAGAGAGACAATTAGAGAGACAGAGGGAAACACAGAGAGATAATTAGAGAGACAGAGGGAAACACAGATTGACCCGGGAGAGACAGAGGGACAATTAGAGAAACAGAGGGAGACACAGATTGACCCGGGAGAGACACAGAGACAATTAGAGAGACAGAGAGATAGTTAGAGAGACACACAAGTCGACAGAGGGAGACATACACAGGTTGAGCCAGAGAGACACGGAGAGACACAGGGAGACACTGGGGGAGACACAGGGAGACAGAGGGAGATGCAGAGAGGCACAGGGAGAGACACAGTTCGAGACTCAGGGACTTTCTTTTAATGTTGGGAAACAAAGTCGGTTGAATTGTGGAGATGGGAGCTGCAAGCGTTAGGAATGTACTCACCTCAGCTGCCGACACAAAGGAGTCTGTCGATGCAATACTGGTTGTGTCTCTCAGGCAGAACTCTTCAGGGTCTCTCACTGTGATGTCCGTCTCCCTGTCTGTATAAAGAGGAACAGCTGGGCTGAATCTGAGCATTTACACTCGAAAGCTGCAGTGATGCAGGCTACAATACACCTCATCAGTTTCCTTCACTCACAGGATGTGTGTCAGTGGCTGAACCAGCATTGACTGTCCATCCCCAGTGGCCTTGGAGAAGGTGCCTGCTGTAATCCATTTGTGAAACCTAAGTCCATATAGTACAGGAGGAGGACGTTCAACCTTCGAACCTGTCCTGCAAATAAATTCATTCATGGCTGACCTGCTTCCCCAACTAGCATTTCTGTGAAGGACTCAACATCAAATAAATCTCTCCTCTCCCTACCTGTCCATCTTCTGACTCACCTACCCACTCCCATTGACCAACCACAATAACCCCCTACCTGCATTCACCTATCTCCATCCCACCTACCCTCCCCCAGCCACACCCTCTCCCTCTATTTATTTCTGGGCTCCCCTCACTCTCCCCAGTCCTGATGAAGGTTTCAGCCCGAAACAACAATTTCCCTGCTCCTCAGATGCTGTCTGACCTGCTGTGCTTTTCCCAACTCCACCTTTAAAGACAAGCCAATGTAAGTTGCCTACTCTGTTCAGACCTTGGAGATTTCCCCACATCACCTTAAACCAGTCACCCTACCCAAACATTCAATGCCAGCCAAAGGACTGTAAGATCATATGAAATAGAAACAGGAGCAGGCCATTCGGCCCATCAAGCCTTGCTCCACCATTCAACAGGATCATGGCTGATCCAACACTCCTCACGTCCACTTTCCTGCCCTTTCCCCATAACACTTGCTTCCCCGACTGATCAAGAATCTATCTATGCCAACCTTAAATGTACATTAGGGCCATGCCCGCACATCTCTGTAGGAAGGAGATCCAAAGACACAACCTAGGGAATGGAGGGTTTGAGTTATAAGAAGAGGCTGGGTCGGCTGGGGCTTTTCTCACTGGAGCGTAGGAGGCGACCTTATGGAGGATTATAAAATCATGAGGAGTACAGAAAGGGTCAACGGTGGGTGTCTTTTCCTTAGGGTCGTGGATTGCAAGACAAAGCGGCACATTTTTAAGGTGAGAGGAGAGAGATTTAAAAAAGACGAGGCAATTTTTTTTTTTTTTACACAGAGGGTGGTTCATGTGTGGAATGAACTTCCAGGGGAAGCGGTGGATGCAGCTACAGTTACACATTTAAAAAGACTCTTCGATAAGTAAAAGAATACGTATAATCTGGAGGGATAAGGGCCAGGAGCAGGCAGGTGGGACTAGTTTAGTTTGGGATAATGATTGGCCTAGACTGGTTGGACCCAAACGGTCCATTCCCTTGCTGTAGGACTCTAGGACTCTGACAGATGGCATTCCTCCTCAATTCAGTCTTATTCTGAGACTATTCCCTCTGATCCTAGACTCTCCCATGAAGGGAAACATCCTCTCAGCATTTCTTTATTCTTTTTTATTCATTAACGGGATGACGGCATCACTGGCTAGACAGCATTTATTGCCCACTCCGAACTGCCCAGAAGGCAATTGAGAGTCAACCACATTGCTGTGGGTCTGGAGTCACATGTAGGCCAGACCAGCTAAGGATGGCAGTTTCCTTCCCTTAAGGGCATTAATGAACCAGATGGGTTTTTCTGACAATCAATGATGGATTCACGGTCATCATTAGATTCTTAATTCTGGATATTTTTATTGAATTCAAATTCCACCACCTGCCGTGATGGGATTTGAACCTGTGACCCAGAATGTTATCACTGGGTAGAGTCCCAGCCTGTTTAATGTGTGCTCATAAGACAATCCCTCTGTACCAGGGATCATGCTAGTGAACCCTCTCTGAGCTGCCTCCAATGAAATAATATCTTTCCCTAAATAAGGGGACTGAGACTGCCCACAGTGCTCTAGATGTGGTCTGACCAACACCTTGTACAGTTACAGTAAGACCTCCCCCGGCTGTTATACTCCATGCCCCATTGAAGGGCCAACATTCCATCAGCCTTCCTGATTACCTGATACACCTGTATGCTTTCTGTAATTCATGCATTAGTCCACCCCAAGTTCCTTTGTGTTGCAGCTTTCTGCAGATTTTTTTGTTGCAAGATTGTTTTAAGGAGCAAATGAAAGATTTTTAAAAATTAAAAACTGCTGACATGATGTTTTCTGGGAACCATCCACACTATTCGAGGTGGAAAGGACTTTCACATTGAGTCAAGGTAGCAGCGATTAAACTGCACCTTTCACTGGGCAGGTTCCTGAAGGTACAAGATACTCAAATGGGTTTCATGGCAGCAGGGAGGCAGGATTAAATCGCCTCAGAGTTGCATTTACATTATATCCAAGAGGACCAGTAAGCACATCACTGAGCTTCTGGCTACCATAACGGTAGCTGTTCTCTTTCTATTTCTGTTCCTGTTCTGTCACCTCGGAGTTTATCACTTAGGGGTTTGTCAGTGGCAATCCAATACGCAGCCTCCTGCTCAATCCGCCAGCTTGCTCTGCTCCAGCGGGCTCCAGCCCTTGGATTCATGCTCATTGGTTCAAGTCTCGCTCTGGACCTTGACAGAATAATCTCAGCCAACAATCCAACTCAGTACTGAGGGAGTGCCGCACTGCCAGTGCTGCCAACCTTTCAAAGGGCTGTTATACCCAGGGCCCATCTGACCTCTCAGCCGGACGTGGAAGGAATGGTAGCGTTAATGTGTAGGGCAGCATTATTGTGCCTCACAGGCTGGTCTATTTAAATACCCCAACCAAAGATTTTTGTCTTTTCTCTAAATTCATTTACAGGCATTACTGGCTGGGCCAGCATTCATTTCTCATCCCTTACTGTCCTCGAGAAGGTGTTGGCAGACCCCCTGCAGTATTAGTGGTGTAGAGAAATCCACAAGGCTGTTAGGGATGCAGCAACATTGAGCCAGCTCTGCTTGAGCCCCATGTCCACCTTTCACTCAGACTCAAGAAGAACTTTGTAATGTTTGCCCGTTGGTGCTACATGAACATGAGTCGCTGTCTTTGGGCTTCGCTGGACGTCTGAAACGGCAGCCCAACGAACAGCGAGTAAAAATAGACATCGATTGTATCCCCTGGCAAAATCGGCCATTCTTCAGCTGTTACATCAACTCCAAGACCAGCTGCAGTTGGAGCATCTCCCACTTCCCAAATGCAAATTGAGGCAGTCTAAACTTCTTCAGCAATATCACCAGCACATGAATGTCTCATCAACAACTTTCCATTCGAAAGATCTATGATTCAAAGGTTAAGTAGGAATATATCCAGCCAGGGTTTATATTTACAATATAGAGACAGCTTGCCTTTCACAGCTTTGAAAAGCATCACAGATGGCACGAGGAGGTCCTTTTTTGTACTGCAGTCCCTGTCCCAATGTAGAAATCACAGCATCTAAATCGTGCACAGCAAGCTCCCACAAACAGCGACGTGACAATGATATTATGATGACAAAGTCACTTTGTTGAGGGAAAGGCTTTCGGCCAGGCTTAAACTGCAAATGTTGTGACTGCAAGGTTATGAACAGGGCACATTGATGAACAACCAGTTAATGACCTAAATTTTGCATTTAGGAAAACAATGAGATTAATAACATTCATTGATTTATGGAATTAATCAGTTGGCAATTTCTAGACTCTGCATGTGTACAGTTAAACCAGAAAATCTGGAAACTCCTATCCCATTTTCTCTGCTTCTCCTCAAACTACACGTAACTGACCCTTGCCAACAAGATTGGACATTCAAATGGATGTAATTATTACAAAACAACCTCAGTGGGACGAAATGTTTAATTTTACAAACATGGAGTTTCAGTCTGTATTGCAAGTGGAAGTAGAAGTGAGCATTTATAGGCAGGTTGCCAGGGAAAGTAATGGTCTAATGGCATCACTACTAGACTACTAATGTGGTTATGCAGAAAATGCTCAAGGGACCCAGGTTCAAATGCCATAAGGGTAGATTGTGGAATTTTAATTCATTGTTTTAAAAAAAAATCCAGCTGATAACCGCTGGCATGCACAAGTAACCACAAGTGTACAAACCAATCAGCAAACTATCGCCAGCTGAATCTGACACTGCCCGCATCTGCTCAGTGTCATGCAGTCTTATCTCACATAGCCTCACTGCATGTAACATAACTCACTGTGAGCTCCAGCAATTTAGGAAATTTCTTCCCCAGTCTATTTCCCATTTCAGACTGCAATCAAAAATACAGAAAAATAAAGTTACGGTTTTTGCAATGATATCCAAGGAGCTGTGTCTCAGTAAGAATGAAAAAGGGAGAAATATGGCATTAAAAACAAAGCTCTATTCTCAAATTTATCCAAAGACTGACTCCTACATAGGAGATTTTATAGAACAAAATCTTAGGTGCAGCACTAGCAGAGTGCTCCCTGATGAACAGTCACTAGTTGAGCACCTCTATTTATAAAATGAGACTTTTTAATTCTGGATTGGGATTGAAACGAATTGATTTTTGGGCTTGAAGAGAATCAAGGTATGTTGGGGGGGAAATAAAAGTCAAAGTGAAAGATCAGCTGCATCCATGTTGAATGGGGGCACGGGAGCGGGCTAGGGGAGGCTCAGGGGGATTATGGGGAGGTTGGGGGATATGGGTGAGGTGCAGGGCATGTGGAAGTCGGAGGGCATGGGGGAGGTGGGGCTAAACAGGCTAATTCTGTTCCCAATCTCTTCTGTTGGGCCTTTCTGTACGTTAATTGGACTTCAAACACACTTTGAAAAGCTTCAACACGAAGCGCTATAAAAACCCAGAGGCATTTTTGCTTCTAATTCGGTTTCTTTTCTGTTGTTTTCCGAACATCTCCCTTCATCTCCTGATTGTGGAGGAGGGGCCACTCTGTTCCCATTTTCTCTGTCCCCCTCTCCCCACACCTCAAAAAAAAATTGAGAAAGTTATTTCCAGCACGTTCTCAAAAGAAAAGTTCCCAATTTTTTTTCCCTTCAACTTCAGCCAGATTTCACAGCGATGCTGTGCTGTACCTGTGCATTCACAGCAACAGGGGCCACCCAGCCTCAGTCCTAACTGTACAGAGACTCAGTTTTCAGTTTTTTATCCCTCAGCTGGCTACCAAGTGTCTCTGTTTCCCTTCACACCACTTGGCAACTTTCAACAGTCCCTATCAGCTATGGCTGCTGACCGTTTTTGCAAAGAATAACTTTCCCTTTATAGAAAGACATCAGGCCGAATGCCAAATTGGTCTCCGTGCTCGCTAGCTCCTGGCCAATCCCCTTGCCCCCTGTTATCAGGGGGACCACGGTGGCTAATGAATCCCAGTGTCCATATCCAGAGACAACTGTGGTGAAAATGTTTCCTTCAGGAAGTCATCTTGACCTTCACTGACGCATCTTTCTATTGATGCCAGAATTTGCTGAAGCTTTCTCTGAATGACTTATGTCGCCTTTTATAACAGCCTCTCCTCCTCTCACAGCAAAGTGATGAACGTTTGACCGAATGAATCCACGTCTTTCATTTCTGACTCCTTCCTTGGTGAGACTCCTCCAAGCGGGCGGAGCTCCTGTCTACCGATCATCGCTTTGGCCTCCTGGCATGGTGGCTCAGTGGTTAGCATTCTTGCCTCACAGCGCCAGGGACCTGGGTTTGATTCCAATTCCAGGCAACTGTCTATGTGGAGTTTGCACATTCTTCCTGTGTCTGCGTGGGTCAACTCCTACAGTCCAAGGATGTGCAGGTTAGGTGGATTGGCCATGGGAAATGCAGCGTTATAGGGATAGCATAGGGGTTGGCATGGGTGGAATGCTGCTTAGAGACAGTGTAGACTTGATGGGCTGAATGGCTTGCTTCCACACTCTAGGTTTCTATGAAATCTTCAGCTTTTAAAGTCCACTGGATTTGTGTCCCTTAACCAAAATCACGAACATGCTTTTTCCTTACCCACAGGCCCAACCTGTCCCCCTCCACCAACACCTTCATCCGCCTAACCAAACTCATCCTTACCCTTAACAATTTCTTCTTCAATTCCTCCCACTTCCTACAGGCAAAGGGGGTGGCCATGGGTACCCACATGGGCCCAAGCTATGCCTGCCTCTTTGTAGGTTACGTGGAACAGTCCCTCTTCTGCACCTCCACTGGCCCTAAACCCCACATCTTCCTCCGTTACATTGACAACTGTATCGGCACTGCCTCGTGCTCCCATGAGGAGCCTGAACAGTTCATCAACTTTACTAACACCTTCTACCCCAACCTCACATTCAGCTGGACCATTTCTGATACCTCTGTCTCCATCCTGGACATCTCTATCTCAAGCTCTGGTAACCGCCTCAACACTAACATCTATCTCAAGTCCACCGACTCCCACAGCTACCTAGACTACACCTTCTCTCGCCCACCTTCCTGGAAGAATGTGATCCCCTACTCCCAGTTCCTCTGTCTCCGGTCCATCAGCTCCCAAGATGGGGAGTTCCACTCCTGCACATTGCAGATGTCCTCATATTTCAAGGATTGTAACATTCCCCCTCCAGTAATTGAAAATGCCCTCAACTGCATCTCTTACGTTTCCCGTATCTCTGCCCTGACATCCACTCCTGCCAACAAAAACAGAGACAGAATCCCCCTTATCCTCACATATCACCCCAACAACCTCCTTATCCACCTTATCATTCTCTGCCACTTCTGCCTCCTGCAATCCAACCCCACAATCAGAGATATTTCCCTCCCCACACCTATCTGTCTGTTGTAGGGACCACTCTCTCTGCAACTCCCTCATTCGCTCCAGAACCCCCACTAACCCCACCACACCCAAGACTTTTCCCTACAACTGTAGGAAGTGCTACACCTGCCCCTCCACCTCCACGCTCACCTCTCTCAAGGCCCCCAAAAAAAACATTCACATCAGACAGGGGTTCACCCGCACACTTGTCATTGTGGTCTACTGCATCTGCTGCTCCTCTACATCAGTGAGACCAAGTATAGACTTGGAGACTGTTTTGTAGAGCGTCTGCACTTTGTTTGCGTCAACATCTCCCAGTAAGGAACCATTTCAACTCCCCCTCCCACTCCCTGGGTGACATGTCCATCCTGGGCCTCCTCCAGTGTCACAACTACGCCACCCACTCATATTCCACCTCAGGAGCCCATAGCCCGACAGCCTAAACATGAATTTCCCCAGTTTTAAAATATCCCCACCCTCAGCATCATCCCATGTCCAACCCTCCCTCTCATCCCCGCCTCCTTGACCTGACACAGCCTGTCCATTTTTTCTCCCACCTATCCGCTCCTCCCACCTCACTGACCAATCCCCACCTGCAGTCACCTATCACAATCCCACCTACCTTCCCCAACCACTCGTCTCCTCTATTTATTTCTGAGCTCCCCTCCCCCTCCCCATTTCTGAAAAAGGGTCCTGGCCCGAAACATCAGCTTTCCCGCTCCTGTGATGCTGCGTGGCCTGCTGTGTTCCTCCAGCTCCACACTGTGTTGTCTCTGACTCCAGCATCTGCAGTTCTTGCTCTCCCTGACATGGATTAATAGCTTGTGGTTATTTGCTGTGCACACATTGGTTATCATGTTTCCAAAACAGTAACAGGGTCTACATTTCAACAGTATTTTACTGGTTGTAAAACGTTTTGAGGTATCCAGGGATTGTGAAAGGGGCTATATTAATGCTAGCTCTTTCTTTAATCATCTCTTCTTTGATTAGTTCCTTCCATATTGTTCTGGTAGGGCTCTGGCCTTTGTACAAAATTACATTTGCTTGTTATGATTCATTCACTTAACAAATCTTGAAAAGCAAATTATTTTCAAAACACCTGTTCAGGCACGTTATGACATTCCTCTGGGGCAGGAGGAACTTGAACCCTGACATTCTGGTCCAAAGTTAGAACACAGAACAGCACAGAGCAGACCCTTCGGCCCATGATGTTGTGCTGACCTATTATCCAAGTAAGATCAATAAAGTTGAGCACACTATCACTGTATCACAACAGCCCTTTGAATGAATCTTGAAAATTTCCGAATAAATACATTTTGTTGAAGCTATTCATCCTGCACTCATCAGGACATTTCACATGAATACAAATTCAAGGCGGAACCAGTAGCTATCCTTCATAAAAGGATAGCACTGTTTGGGTGAATACAAGTTTGAAGGAAACACTGCTGCCAAATCGCAACAACAGGAAAAAAGATGATTAAAATGTACTCTCACCACACATTGTGTAAGGTTGGTTTTCGCCTTGAATATGTATTCTTGCAAATTACCCTGATATGAGCAAGATGCAAAATCTCTGACTAAAACGTGTCGTCTTTAAGCAATACTCAAGTTCTGTGTTACTAAATCTAAAATGATTTGGCCTTCCTCACCATTGACTCCATCTACACTGCTGATTGCCATGGAAAGGCAGGCAACATCATCAAAGGCCCCTCCACCTCAGTCATAATCTCTTCTATCGCAGTGGCTCAGCAGTTAGCACTGCGGCCTCACAGCGCCAGGGACCCAGGTTCGATTCCAGCCTCGGGCGACTGTCTGTGTGGAGTTTGCATATTCTCCCCATATCTGCGTGGGTTTCCTCCCACAGTCCAAAGACGTGCAGGCTAGGTGGACTAGCCGTGCTAAATTGCCCATAGTGTTCAGGGAGGTGTAGATTAAGTTACAGGGGGGTGGGTCCGGGGGGGATGCTCTGATGGTCGGTGTGGATTTGTTGGGCTGAAGGGCCTGTTTTCACGCTGTAGGAATTCTGTGATCAGGCAGAAGATGCTAAAAATTAAACACGCATACCAAAATGTTGTGGAATTAGGTTGGTGAATATCCAGGTGAGTCGCCGATAGGGGTCAGAATGACTAAGGGGATAGAGTGGGTCAAGAGTGACTACATTTAGGTCATGGGGCAAGGGTTGGCGAGGTGTGCTGTAATTGGGAATGTTTGGTTGGAGGTATTGGTTCACTGGCGTGTCAGGGTAGGGGGAAGCTACCGGGGTAGACTAGGAAGACCCTAGATGAAACGAGCTTTGCTTCCCAGTTTACACATCAGTCATGTTATGTTGCTGCCATTTTTTAAAAAAGTATCAAACACAGTTTCTAGCCTGTAACTTGACGTCCTGGGGGATATAACCGATCCCACAATGCTATCTCAAATAGCTGAGGAATTCTCCCCACGATCCAGAGCAATATTTAGTTGTGATTATGATTCTGGAATCTTCCACAAACTGGCCATGGCATTTTTGGCAAAACAACCAAGCAACTGCGCTCTGGAAGCTTCCTATTGGCCATAAGGCATCTTAGGGCATCCTGAAGGGGATGTGAAGGTGCTACACGAATGCAAGTTTCTCTTTCTTTCTGTTAGTGCTCGGTTACAGCCTCTGCTGGGGCAGGATGAGGACTGGGAAAGCGGGGAAGGAAGCTGACAAGACAACAGCTGGACTCCTCATCACGGCCTGACAGCAATAAACCTGTTTCAGAGACAGTATAGGGACTGCAGATGCTGGAGAATCTGAGATAACACGGTGTGGAGCCGGATGAACACAGCAGGCCGAGCAGCATCAGAGGAGCAGGAAACCATTTCTGAGGAAGGGTCTAGGCCCGAGATGTCAGCTTTCCTGCTCCTCTGATGCTGCGTAACCTGCTGTGTTCATCAAGCTCTACACCGTGTTACCTTAGCAATAAACCTGACTCAGTGGCCGGGCCCTTGCACAGTGGGACTAGTGGCTTTACAACCTTCAGCAGGCCTGCTGAACTCAAACGGCAGGTGACAGGGAAGAATGCCAAGCAGGCAGCCAGCAGCTAAATTTGGCTCCGTAACCACCACCCCCACCCCCAACCCCTTCCTCCTCTCACCCCCACCCCCAATCCTTTCCCCGGTGTGACTGCTGCCCCCTGGTGAGCTGGAGCTGCTTTTGCTCTCAATAAACTGAAAAATACATGACAAGGCAAGGCTAGGAAAGTAAGATGCGCATTCAGGTAGCGCCTTCTGTGACTTCAAGGACATCCTCATGTGAGTACTTATGATTCTTGGGCGTTGTGGAAATTCCGGGACACACTCTTGCAACGAAAGCAATGGAATTTGGGCGCCAATGGAAAATCTCAAAACTGAGATCGAGACATTATTGAGGGACACGGGGCCAGAACAGTGAATTGGTCCTTATCTGATACAAATCGGCTTCAATCCAGGCGAGCAACTGAAGTAGCTACCTGGCCTGCCTGTGCTCCCCGGGCAGCCAATTTGCACACAGCAAGATTCCACACAAAACCATGAATAAATGACCACGTCTTCTGTCTGAATGAAAGGTTGTCAAATCATACACTTCCCTTTCCCCGCTGCACAGACACTTTCTGATCTATTTCGGAAAGCCAGTATTTTCTGTTAACCCAGATTCACAGCCCCTGCAGACTCTGCTTCCATCTCTCTTTGCTGGTGTTGGTTAAGGGATAAATTTTAGCCAGGGTATCAAAGACAACACTGCTGCTTTTTGAAATAACTCCAGGGTAAACAGGCCATCATTTTCAAACCTCAGCAGAAAGATGGCACTGTGAAGGCTCTGGAGAGGGTGCAGGAGAGGTTTATCAGGATGCTGCCTGGATTAGAGAGTACGGACTAGGAGTGGCTAGAAAAACTCGGGTTTTCCTCCCTGGAGAGGTCTATAAAATTGTGAGGTGCCCAGATAGGGTTGACAGTCAGAACCTTGAAATGTCTAAAATTAGGGGGCAGGCATTTAAGGCAAAAAGGGCAAAATTCACAGGAGATGTGAGGGGCAGGTTTATTACACAGAGGTGGTAGAACACGCTGCCGGGGTGGTGGTGGAGGCAGATACAACAGGGATGGTTTAAGGGGCTTTTAGGCAAACATATAATTATGCAATGAATGGAGAGATATGGACCAAAAGCAGGGTCAATGGATTAGTATTATTTGGTGACATGTTTGATGCAACAATGTGAACTGAGCATCCCGCTCCTGTGCTGTACTGTTCTATGTTGACAATGCAACACTCCCTCAGTATGGCACCGAAGGCTGGCAATAAGTTGGGTAGGAGAGGTATTGTACTCCAGTCTGAAGTATTGCCTTTGAGAGAGGTGGAAGGCAAAGGCAAAAAGCTGATGCTCAGCAGTGTCTTTCACTGGCCCTGGATAATGGGAAGGAAAGAGTAGGTGCTGTTAACTATTAAAAAAAACAGGAATTGGTAATCAACATAGCTGTTGTATAGAGCTAATGGGAACTGCTGACGCTGGAGAATCCGAGATGACAAAGTGTGGAGCTGAATGAACACAGCAGGCCGAGCAGCATCAGAGGAGCACTAAAGCTGACGTTTCGGGCCTAGACCCAAGGTTCTAGGCCTGAAACGTCACCTTTTGTCCTCCTAAGATGCTGCTTGGCCTGCTGTGTTCATCCAGCTCTACACCTTGTTATAGCTGTTGTACACACCACAACTGAGGAAACTGTGGTAAGGTGAGTGATGGAGCCAGGAAGGAAGAGAAGAGAAAGAGCCAAGAAAGGCAGGGAAACAGTGGTGAGAGATTGAACCGCAACTAAATTGGAATAGGAACAGGGCTTGACAAGAGGAGAAATTGAAAGGTTATCAACTAGCATTACTGATGACCCCAAGGGGGAGAAGCCAAGTGAGAAAGTCTAGCCTCTGCCTCTTAGAAAGGTCACAGAGTGAAAGCTGTGAACGTGTTTTTCACAATGTGCTGTCAAGTCTACCTACAATAGCAACAACTTACATTTGTGCAACAGCTTGGATGAGGGACCATCAGCACCATTGGAAACCACAGAGAGGTGTGAACACAGCCCAGTCAATCACACAAGCCAACCTTCCATCCACTGACTTCATCCATGCTTCTCACCGCTTTGGGCAGATAGCCAAAATCATTGAAGACCCCTCCCACCCCAGTTATAATCGCTTCCAACCTCTTCTGTCAGATAGAAGATCCAAAAGTTGAAACACATGCACCAACGGATTTATGAACAGCTTCTTCCCCACTATCATTAGACTTCTGAATGGATCGCTCATATTTTAAACTTAAATGGTGATCCCGCTCTCTGTGTACCTTCTCTGCAGCTATAACATTATATTCCTCATTCTGTTCTATTACCCTAATGCAGTTTGTATTGTACGATCTGCCTATACAGCATGCAAAACAAAACATTTCACTGTACCTGGGTACATGCAGCAGTTATAAATGAAATCAAGGTACCTCACAGACACATGATCAGTTTGCTCGCGAACCACTTAAGGATAACTAATCAAGGGCTTGGGCAAAATGTTGAGTTTTGAGGAGCAACTTGAAGTTTAAAAGAGGCTGTGGCAGTTGGGGAGACCAAGAAGTTTAGGAAGCAAATTCCAGAGGCTAGAACCAAGGAAACTAAAGGCATGGCTGCTTACGGTGGAGCGAAGGGGCATTACGGAGAAATGAACGGTTGTTAGGGATGCACATGAGGCCAGAATTGGAGGATAGTTAGAGGACTGAAAGAGATTACAGAGATGCTGAGGGCAATGGAGACATGGAAAGATTTGAAAACAAGAGTGAACCATTTTTAACAGAAACAGAGATTGTTGGAAAAGCTCAGCAGGTCTGGCAGCATCTGTGAATAAAAGGTCAGAGTTAATGTTTCGGGTCCAGTGACCCTTCCTTAAAACAGGGATCTGAAACGTCAGCTCTGATTTCCCTTCACTGATGCCACCAGACCTGCTGAGCTTTTCCAGCAATCTCTATTTCTGTTTCTGATTAACAGCATCCACAGTTCTTTTGGTTTTTAATAAACATTTTTAAGATCAGCCTATGCTGCCTTGGGTTAATGTAGTGGATTGGAGATGCGAGGCACATTAGGAATGTATCAGAATAGGGTTTTAGTACTTTCTCAATTGCACAGACAAGCAATGGTTCCCACAAATAAACCACATAAGTGCAGACTCACCAATATCATTCGCTAGAGAAATTGGGTCATGTGTACCCAGAGTGGCTTCAAACTCTTCCTGTAGACGGTAAGCCCTCTGAAGTAAACACTCCAGTTTGTGGATAAACTCTGCACTGATTATGTCCTATTGGAGGCAAAAAGAGATGGATTAATTACACAGAGAACACATCGGCTATTCCAGACTTTCTGAATGTTCCTCATCAGTCAGATTATTTACTGGCCCTTAATTCAGGATTCAATGCCCACTCCAGAATCTTGAGGTCATAGTCTGAGCTGACCATGTGGTGCGCTCCTGCAGAGCCCTGTACTGTTGGAGGTGATATATTAAACACAGGCCTTCCTGCCCTCTGAAAATAACATGGGAGATTCCACAACACTACTATAAAGAACAGAAGTGGAGTTCTCCTCATTATGTTGTGTAATATTTATAATTCACATCAGGGGATAAGAGTACAGGCTGTGGAATGAGCTTCATGATGCTTTGTATACTACCCACCATCACTGCAAATGAACCAGCTTTATTTTTTAGTTTATGAGCCATTGTTATGAACTCCCTTCAACAAGGAAATAGTTTCCTTTGATCTGCTCTATCAGTCCTTTATCGTCTTAAACATCCAATTAGCTAATCCATATTCTGTGCAAACCAACATCTTTATTTAGCCAATTTTGCCCCAGTCATTCACACCTCCTCCAAGTTCAATTAAACTCTTCCTGAGGTGTGGTGTATGATTACTTCTGATTCAGTTTAATCAGATGTAACCATCACAAGCAAAACTTGGTACTACTGAGATAAAGGCTGATGTTTTCTTTATTCTTTCATGGGATGTGTGTATCGCTGGCACGGCTAGCTGTTGTTAACCATTCCTAGTTACCCTTAACACAATTGACTTTCTCGCCAGTTCATAGTGTTACTGTGGATGGGCCTGGAGTCACATGTAGACCAGACCAGGTAGGGATGTCACATTTTCTCCCCTAAATGACATTAGTGAAACAGACAGGATTTTAGAGGAATTCGTTGTGGTCATATGGTTACCAACAGCTGATGATTCGGGCCTAAACCCTTCATCATGAAGGATCTAAGCCCAAAACGTCAGCTTTTGTGCTCCTGAGATGCTGCTTGGCCTGCTTTGTTCATCCAGCTCCACACTTTGTTACCTCGGATTCTCCAGCATCTGCAGTTCCCATTATCTCTGGTTACCAACAGACAAGGTTTTAATTCAGATTTTTATGAAATACTTCACCATCTGTCCTACTGTGATCTGAACTCAATGTCCCTGGGGTTCCGGCATTCTAAATTACTAGGCAAACGGCATTACCACTACACAATTACCTCATACATTACAACATTCATATTTTAGAAACATTTAATTGGCCCTAAAACAATAGGGATGACACAAGATCATGAGAAGTACTCTACAAATGCAAAGACTTTTCTTTATCCTTTATGAAAGTGTCCCTTGCTCCTCTTTCATAGATCATGGTCCTTGTGAGGTTAGCGTAATGCATACTTGAGATATAATCTTAGTTCAGAGTTAACTTAATTTACTCTGATATTCAAACATAGATCCTGATCAGCCTTGCCGACAACGGATTCAAACAAGAAATGGTAATTGTATCCGAGTGCTCTCCCCTACCATTGTTAATGGGTTCCAAGCATTCAGTATGTGCCTCATTCTTCCTGTTCCAGACAAGCATTGCCTTTCATTTATCCACATTAAAATCCATTAACTCTCCACACGGCAAGTCATAAGTAAATATTCTAATACTGAAAGTCCAATGTTCAATTATTTACAGAAAGTGAAAACATGAGCTATTGAATTAAGATGTGTTAGTTTGTGGGATGCAAGCGTCACTTGCTAAGTCCATAACAGCCCTTGAGAAGGTGGTGAGCTGTCTTCTTAAACTGCTACAGTCCATGTGGTGTTGGTATACCTATAGGAGAGAATTCCAGGATTTTGACCCAGTAACGGTGAAAAAGTGACCTATTTTTCTCGGTCAGGATGATACCAGGAGAGCAGTCCCAACTTCTTCAATCTGTCCTCATAGCTGAAGTTTCGCATACCCGGAAGCATTCTGGTGAATCGCTTCTGGGAGCTTGCTGTGCCCAATTAGTCTGCTGCATTTCGACAGTGACTGCACTTGAAAAAAAATTTCTTTCTACTCACTCACGGGATGTTGGCATCGCTGGCCAGGCAGCATTTATTGCCCATCCCTAATTGCCCAGAGGGCAGTTAAGAATCAACAACGTTGCTGTGGGTCTGGAGTCACATATAGATCAGACCAGGTAAGGGTGACAGTTTCCTTCCCTCAAGGACATTAGCAAACCTGATGGAATTTTCCATAAATCAACAATGGTTTCAAGGTCATCATTAGATTCTTAATTCTAGATTTCGTTTTTATTGAATTCAAATTCCACCATCGGCCACAGTGGAAATTGAACCCAGGTCCCCAGAGCATTCGGGATTAATTTTCTATCAATAACACCACCAAGCCATTGGCTACCCCATATCACCTTATTTACTATATCAAGGAGTAACAAGGATGTGAAAGGTGTGACATAAATCCAAACCCTTTCATTACATGTTCTTGCTCCAAAGTGTTGAGTAACCCTGGAGTGCATGGTGTTGCATGTTTATGCTTGGGGTCCTCTCTTTGCCAGGTCTTACCTCTACTGTTTCCTCTGCTATTGCATCTCCTGCCCCCAGCTTAACAGCGGTGCAGTTTGCCTCATCCTCCACCTGCCTGCTGCGGAAAGACAACGCTTGCTCCCATCGCTGAAGAGCTTCCTCAAACAGCTCCATCCCTGCACAGGGGTGACAGTCAGAGGGAACAACAAAACCTTGGTTACCAGCACCAATCATGGAGAGACTTCACGTTCTTAAAACAGCCACAATGATTGAGGAAAGAACACATCCTTTGACGTTATGAAGGGCTATGCTCATGAGTGCCCTCTCAAGTGGGTGTAAAAAAAGCCCCAGTGCTATATAAAGATAATGTCCTTTTTCTTTCTTTATTCATTCACGGGATCAGGGTGTTTCTGGCTGGGCAGCATTTATTGCCCATCCCTAATTTCCCAGAGAGCTGTTAAGAGTGAACCACATTGCTGTGGGTCTGGAGTCACATGTAGGCCAGACCAGGTAAGGACGGCAGAGATAATGGCAACTGCAGATGCTGGGGAATCCAAGACAACAAAATGTGAGGATGGATGAACACAGCAGGCCAAGCAGCATCTCAGGAGCACAAAAGCTGACATTTCGGGCCTAGACCCTTCATCAGAGAGGGGGATGCGGTGAGGGTTCTGGAATAAATAGGGAGAGAGGGGGAGGCGGACCGAAGATGGAGAAAAGAAGATAGGTGGAGAGAGTATAGGTGGGGAGGTAGGGAGGGGATAGGTCAGCCCAGGGAAGACGGACAGGTCAAGGAGGTGGGATGAGGTTAGTAAGTAGATGGGGGTGCGGCTTGGGGTGGGAGGAAGGGATGGGTGAGAGGAAGAACAGGTTAGGGAGGCGGAGACAGGTTGGACTGGTTTTGGGATGCAGTGGGTGGAGTGGAGGAGCTGGGCTGGTTGTGTGGTGCAGTGGGGGGAGGGGACGAACTGGGCTGGTTTAGGGATGCAGTAGGGGAAGGGGAGATTTTGAAACTGGTGAAGTCCACATTGATACCATTAGGCTGCAGGGTTCCCAGGCGGAATATGAGTTGCTGTTCCTGCAACCTTCCGGTGGCATCACTGTGGCACTGCAGGAGGCCCATGATGGACATGTCATCTAAAGAATGGGAGGGGGAGTGGAAATGGTTTGCAACTGGGAGGTGCAGTAGTTTGTTGCGAACTGAGCGGAGGTGTTCTGCAAAGCAGTCTCCAAGCCTCCGCTTGGTTTCCCCAATGTAGAGGAAGCCACACCGGGTACAGTGGATGCAGTATACCACATTGGGTAAGGACGGCAGTTTCCTTCCTTCAGGGACATTAGTGAACCAGATGGATTTTTCCAACAATCAACAATGGATTCATGGTCATCATTAGATTCTTAATTCCAGATTTCTACTGAATTCAAATTTCACCCTCTGCTGTGGTGGGATTCGAACCCGGGTCCCCAGAACATGTTCTGGGTCTTTGGATAAGACCACAAGTCAATAAGACATAGGAGCATAAATTGGGCCATTTGGCCATTGAGTCTGCTCGATGGCTGGTACGTTCCTCAACCCCATTCTCCCGTTTTCTCCCCGTAACCCTTGATCCCCTTGATAATCAAGAACCTATCCATCTCAGTCTTAAATGGATGAACAGTCCAGTGAAAACACCACTAGGCCATCACCTCCGCACCCTCCCCTTGGTGTCATAGGCCATTTCTATTCTTCAAACTAACAGATGACTGCAGTTGCTAGCAAACTGCCATTGTTAGGAGTTCAGCAGCATCTGTGAAGATAGCAACAGAGTTAACACTTCACGTCCCAATAAGACTCTTCTTCCGAACTGAAGGTTGCTGAACTGTGTTCTGAAGAAGAGTCACACCAGTCTTGAAACTGATCCACAGATGTTGCCAGACCTGCTGAGTTTCTCCAGCATTCCCTCTGTCTGTTGCAGTTTTCCATCATCTGCAGTCGTCTGCTCTTTTATTGGTGGGATCTTGCTGTGCACAAACTGACCGCAAGCCCATGTTGTAACTGTGGGGGCACATTATCGGCTGTGAGGACATTCGGGATGCTGGGATGCAGGCTGCTACATCATTGCGAATCTTAGCCAGGTTCACTGGATAAATAAGTTCAGTTATAGAAGGCCACTTTTGGAATACCGCGTGCAATTCTGGTCTCCCTGCTATAGGAAAGATGTTGTGAAACTTGAAAGAGTTCAGAAAAGGTTTGCAAGGACGTCGATAGGGTTGAAGGGTTTGAGCTATAGGGAGAGGCTGAATAGACTGGGGCTACTTTCCCTGGAGTGTCAGAGGCTGAGCTTTTAAAAGTTTATAAAATCATCAGCAGCATAAATATGTCAAGGTCTTTTCCCCAGAGTAGGGGAGTCCAAAACTAGAGGGCATAAGTTTAAGGTGAGAGGGGAAAGATTTAAAAGGGATGTAAGGGGCAACTTTTTCATGCATAAGGTAGTGTGTGTACGGAACGAGCTGCCAGAGGAAGTGATGGAGACTGGTACAATTACAACATTTAAAAGGCATTTGGATTGATACGTAAGTAGGAAGAGTTCAGAGAGATATGGACCAAATGCTGGCAAATGGGGCTAGATTAATTTTGGATATCTGGTTGGCATGGATGTGTTGGACCAATATAATAAAGTGTGAGGCTGGATGAACACAGCAGGCCAAGCAGCATCTCAGGAGCACAAAAGCTGACGTTTCGGGCCTAGACCCTTCATCAGAGAGGGGGATGGGGTGAGGGTTCTGGAATAAATAGGGAGAGAGGAGGAGGCAGACCGAAGATGGAGAGAAAAGAAGATAGGTGGAGAGAGTATAGGTGGGGAGGTAGGGAGGGGATAGGTCAGTCCAGGGAAGACGGACAGGTCAAGGAGGTGGGATGAGGTGAGGAGGTAGGAGATGGGGGTGCGGCTTGGGGTGGGAGGAAGGGATGGGTGAGAGGAAGAACAGGTTAGGGAGGCAGAGACAAGTTGGACTGGTTTTGGGATGCAGTGGGTGGAGGGGAAGAGCTGGGCTGGTTGTGTGGTGCAGTGGGGGGAGGGGACGAATTGGGCTGGTTTAGGGATGCGGTGGGGGAAGGGGAGATTTTGAAACTGGTGAAGTCCACATTGATACCATTAGGCTGCAGGGTTCCCAGGCGGAATATGAGTTGCTGTTCCTGCGACCTTCGGGTGGCATCATTGTGGCACTGCAGGAGGCCCATGATGGACATGTCATCAAGAGAATGGGAGGGGGAGTGGAAATGGTTTGCGACTGGGAGGTGCAGTTGTTTGTTGCGAACTGAGCGGAGGTGTTCTGCAAAGCGGTCCCCAAGCCTCCGCTTGGTTTCCCCAATGTAGAGGGAGCCACACCGGGTACAGTGGATGCAGTATACCACTTTGGCAGATGTGCCGGTGAACCTCTGCTTAATGTGGAATGTCATCTTGGGGCCTGGGATGGGGGTGAGGGAGGAGGTGTGGGGGCAAGTGTAGCATTTCCTGCGTTTGGAGGGGAAGGTGCCGGGTGTGGTGGGGTTGGAGGGCAGTGTGGAGCGAACAAGGGAGTCACGGAGAGAGTGGTCTCTCCGGAAAGCAGACAGGGGTGGGGATGGAAAAATGTCTTGGGTGGTGGGGTCGGATTGTAAATGGCGGAAGTGTCGGAGGATAATGCGTTGTATCCGGAGGTTGGTGGGATGGTGTGTGAGAACGAGGGGGATCCTCTTGGGGCGGTTGTGGCGGGGGCGGGGTGTGAGGGATGTGTTGCGGGAAACCAATGTTCTGTTTCCCTGCGATACGTCTCTATGACCCTATGACTCTATTGGGCCTGCAGAAGAAAAAGGAGAAATATCATTGAATTTTTTTTGACAAGTCAATACTGGGAAGCTGTGTCCCCCAGATGGGGAATCTGGATAATGGTTGGCACAGTCTCAGGTTAAGGGGACAGTCATTTCAGATTGAGATGAGGGGACACCTGCCCATTTAATGGGTGGCGAACCTTTTGGAATCCTTGATCCTAGAGGGATGTAGGTGATCCATCACTGAAGAGATATTTAAGGCCGGGACTGACAGATCCTTGTTTTTGCGAGGAAAGTGAATTTGAGGTAGACAATCAGCCACGATCACATCAATGGGGTCGAATGGCCTGCTCCTATCGCCTGTGCCTATTATTTTCTTTGTTTACATCACTGAGCCTTCCCTTTCATTCCAGTTACAGTTCTCCACTTTGTTGTCCCATCACATACCCATCAGGTACAGGTTTTCAGGGGTAGTCACTGGCACACTGACCAGGTTAACTTCACTGTCTTCAGCAACCTTGTCCCACAGGTTAGTGGCGGCACACACGCAGCTGTGGGAGGAGTGTGCACTCCGAGCCTGGGTATGGAAACAAACACACAAGTTAAATCGCTTTCCAGTTCTGCATGAACTTTCAAGAAGAAACTACCTCCCCATGCAAGAAAACATGCCAATAGCCATTCATCTCCCTGCTGTTTGGGGCACACTCAAATTGGTATTCTTGCTAATTCTTAGAATGCCTACAGTGCAGAAGCAGGTCTTTCATCCCATCAGGTCTGCACTGCCCCTCCAAACAGCATCCCAACCAGACCAATAACCCTTTAACCTTATTTCCTGTAACCCTGCATTTCCCATGGCTAATCCAACCAGCCTGCACATCCCTGAACACTCTGGCAATTCAGCATAACCACTCCACCTAGCCTGTACATCTTTGGACTGTGGGAGGAAACCAGAGCACCTGGAGGAAACCCATACAGACACAGAGAGAACGTGCAAACTCCACACAGGCAGTTGCCCGAGGCTAGAAATCAAACCTGAATCCCTGGTGCTGTGAAGTGGCTGTGCTATCCACCAAGCAACCATGCCACACTAAATTTGGACTTTTGCAAATTGTCCTGATGAGTGCAAAACAAAAAGCTTCAATAAAGAGTGTCAACCTGTTGGCTGCGAAGAGTTTTGTGATGCCCTCTGGATGTAAAAGATGCAACGGAAGATGAAGGGTCTAGGCCCAAAATGTCAGCCTTTGTGCTCCTGAGATGCTGCTTGGCCTGCTGTGTTCATCCATCCCCACACTTTGTTATCTTGGATTCTCCAGCATCTCAGTTCTCTTTTTGAAAATTCTGCGTTGGTTGGGCTTTGGTTCTGGTGAAATGGGGCCCACACTGGAAACCAACAGTGCTTCACAATCTTCAGGCTTAAAGGCAATATTTGCTATAACTGCATGATGCATGTCAAGCCAAAGGCTACCACACAAGTTGGCTCCTTTACATTACACTGACCATACAATAATCTAAAGCACTGACACGCTTAAATGAATTGCCCACATACTCTAAACAAAAAACTGGGATGAGAGGAAAGATCTTGCACTCAGAGGCTGGAACGAACCTGGAGCTCACTGCCTGTAAGTGTGTTACAGGCAGAAACCCTGGAAGCACTGAAGGCGTATTTAGACGTGCACTTGTGATGCCAAGCTGTACAAGGCTATAGGCCAAGCGCTGGAAAATGGGATGAGAATAGTTAGGTAATAAAATGTGAGGCTGGATGAACACAGCAGGCCAAGCAGCATCTCAGGAGCACAAAAGCTGACGTTTCGGGCCTAGACCCTTCATCAGAGAGGGGGATGGGGAGAGGGAACTGGAATAAATAGGGAGAGAGGGGGAGGCGGACCGAAGATGGAGAGAAAAGAAGATAGGTGGAGAAAGTATAGGTGGGGAGGTAGGGGGGGGATAGGTCAGTCCAAGGAAGACGGACAGGTCAAGGAGGTGGGATGAGGTTAGTAGGTAGATGGGGGTGCGGCTTGGGGTGGGAGGAAGGGATGGGTGAGAGGAAGAACCGGTTAGGGAGGCAGAGACAGGTTGGACTGGTTTTGGGATGCAGTGGGTGGGGGGGAAGAGCTGGGCTGGTTGTGTGGTGCAGTGGGGGGAGGGGATGAACTGGGCTGGTTTAGGGATGCAGTAGGGGAAGGGGAGATTTTGAAACTGGTGAAGTCCACATTGATACCATATGGCTGCAGGGTTCCCAGGCGGAATATGAGTTGCTGTTCCTGCAACCTTCGGGTGGCATCATTGTGGCAGTGCAGGAGGCCCATGATGGACATGTCATCTAGAGAATGGGAGGGGGAGTGGAAATAGTTTGCGACTGGGAGGTGCAGTTGTTTGTTGCGAACTGAGCGGAGGTGTTCTGCAAAGCGGTCTCCAAGCCTCCGCTTGGTTTCCCCAATGTAGAGGAAGCCACACTGGGTACAATGGATGCAGTATACCACATTGGCAGATGTGCAGGTGAACCTCTGCTTAATGTGGAATGTCATCTTGGGAACGTTCCCCGGCTGTTTCTGCCTGACCTAAGTTTCTCCAATATTCTCTAATTAGTCATCGTTTCTTGTTCACTTTGTTGAAGTGTGTGTGTGTATGTGTGTGAGAGCGTGTGAGTGTGACAGCATGTGTGTGTGAGAGAGAAAAACAGTGAGTGAATCTGTGTGTGTAAGTCACTCTGCATGTGTGTATATGTGTGTGTGAGAGAAACAGTGAGTGAACGTGTGTGTGTGTGTGTGTGTGTGTGTGTGTGTGTGTGTGAGAGAAACAGTGAGTGAACGTGTGTGTGTGTGTGTGTGTGTGTGTGTGTGTGTGTGTGTGTGTGAGAGAAACAGTGAGTGAACGTGTGTGTGTGTGTGTGTGAGAGAAACAGTGAGTGAACGTGTGTGTGTGTGTGTGTGTGTACACACGCGCGCGAGAGAGACAGTGACTGTGTGCGCGCGCGCGAGAGACAGTCAGTGACTGTGTGTGTGTGCGTCTGTGTGCGCATGTGTTGGGGACTAATGGAAATTGTGGCAGGCGATTTAGTGTTAAATAATAGGAGGAGGGTTTTGCCGATTTGTTCATGAGACTGACCACTTTCTGGCCTTCAGTTCCAAAATTCCAGTTTTGCTCAATAACCATCTTGAAGGGTAGCGGCATGTGCGGACCTTAAGTGCATAAACCCGTGAGCAGATCAGAGGTTAAAAAACTTAGCTAATGGAAGGTTTACTCAATCACCACTTCAGTCCTTCTGAAGTTAAGGCTATAAAACATTGGAGAAGAAGGAAGCCATTCAGCCCATCACTCTGTCCTTCAATGTGATCAAAGTTGATCTGATAATTGTTAAATATACTTTCCTGCCTTTTCCCTACAGCCCATCATTCCCTTACTGATTAAGAATCTTTTCATCTAAGTATCGAATACACTTAATTCCCCAGCATTGACAGTCCACTGCGATAAGGAATTCCAAGGAATTAATACCCTCTGGGAGAAGAAGTTCTTCCTTATCTCTGTCTTAACTGGACAACTCCTTATACTGATATTATGCCTTCCAGTCTCCCACAGCTGCTTTATTTTCAGCTTTAAAATGTTATTTCCATTATTATGATGACCTATTTATAAGGTTTATCTGAACTAAAGTGGAAATGAGACATCTTTCTTCAGGGGTCATGGGTGTTGCTCTACAGAGGTTTCAAAGACAAAAGTGAGCTTCAATTCTGACTTGAACAAACTTCCAAAGGACCTAAGATACAGGAGGAGAATTAAGCTACTGGGTGCACTAAGTCTGTTCCATCTTGACTGATATATTACCCCCTGTAGCCCTTCATTCCCTTACTAGTCAAGAATCTGTCTGTCTCAAACACACCCAATGACTTGATCTCCATAGCCTTCCGCAGCAACGAGTTCCACAAGTTAGTGTTCTGTTCCAGGATTAGAAAGGTCAACTATATGGACATAGATTTAAGGTAGAAAGGGTCAGTTTAAAGGAAATGTGAGAGACAAGTCTTTGACACAGAGGATGGTTAGTGCCTGAAATGAGCTGTCAGAGGAGGAGGTGGAGGCAGATACAATAGCAACGTTTAAGAGGCGTATTGACAGATACATGAATGGGCAGGGAATAGAGGGATACAGACTGTATGGAAGCAAAGTTTTTAGTTTTGAAAGGCATTGAGTGTTGGCACGATCTTGATGGGTCAAAGGGCCTGTTCCTGTGCTATGCTATTCTTCGTTCTTTCATTCATCATGCTCTGGCTGAAAAAATCCCTACTCAACTCAGTTCCTTCCAGTCTGAAGCTGTGCCCCTGGAACCGAGTCTCACCTACTTGTGGAAACATTTTTTCCATGCCCACTCTGTCAAAAGCTTTCAGTATTTTGTAAGTTTCAATAAGATCACCATCCCCATCCTTCTCAACTCCATCGAGTACAAACCCTGAGTCCTCGACTGCTCCTCACACGCCAAGTCCTTCATCCCCAGAATTGTTCCTGTAACCTCTGCTGGACCCGCTCCAACGCACGCGCATCCTTCCTTAAATACAAGGTGCAAAACTGCTCACAATATTTCAAATGCGGTCTGACCAGAGCCTTACGCATCCTCAGCGGTTAATCACTGCTCTTAACCGCTCAAACTGAATGCTAACATTGCATTTGCCTTTCTAACTGTCAACTGGGCCTGCGAGTTAGCCTGAATTAGGACCCTCAAGACCCTTTGTGCTTCTGAAGCCTTTCCCATTTTAGAAAATAGTTGCTGCCTTTATTATTCCTGCCAACATGCTTGACACTTTCCACACGGTATTCAATTGGCTGCTTTCCCAGCCTGTCCAAGTCCTTCTGCAGCCTCCCTGCTTTCTCAACATCACCTGTCCCTCTAAACCTGTCTTTGTATCACCAGAGCAGCAATACCCTCCGTCCCGACACTTGAATGACTGCTCGTCAGCTACTTACTGAGGCCAGGCTCTGCACTGAGCCAGAGTATTTACTGAGCAGTCCGGCAGATGCGTACATGTTGAGCGAGTGTGATCCCTTTGACTGCAAGGAGAGGCTCAGGTTCTGTCGACTACTGGCACAACTCGAACCTATGGATGGAGGTCACAGAGTGGGCAGTTACATTGCTGTGAATGCATCATTCATGCAGGAAAGAGCTTGCATTTGGGTAGCGCCATTCAACACAATTATAAAAGCAAGATGTTTGAAGTGCAGTTGCTGCAGGAAAAGTTGCAGCTCAACTTTGAGCATAGCAAAAGAAAGAAGATAAAAATTGTTTTTGCGGGGGAAGTCACATTTGTTGACCAGAACACCACGGAGAGGTCTCCTACTGTTCTTCCATTCTCCACCCAAGAGGACAGTTTGAACCTCAATCTGGCATGGTACCTTTAAACAACAGTTCCCATAGCACACCGCTTCCTCAGCCTGGTTTATACACTCAGAGGTTGAACCCCAATCTTCTCTCTCAGGGGTGAAAAAAGCACAAGTTGAGCCCAGGCGGACCCAGTGCCTACACTCAGATGCAAATCTTTCCACATCTGCTGCCTGTTGTTACAACAATAACTAAACCGAGAGACTGATGTGCGAAGCCATCTTGAATTCTCCTTTTACACGGTGCATCATCTCGAAGACCTCGGTTAGATCATGCCTCGACTTCCTAAAGCAAAGTTCATGCAGCTCGTCCTCAGAATTTAAACTTTTATATCTAATTACAATTCTGGTGAATATTTGCTAGCCCAGTACACAAACACGCCAGTCTAACCACGACCCTCTCCAGCAGAAGCTAAACATGTACGTCTTATAATCGCAGCTAATTGGTCCTTTAATCAGCTCTACACGCTTATACCCTGTCACTTCTTGTGACAGCTACAGCTCAGCACTTACATTTGTACTGTTAAAACAGCCTTGGGTTCAAATCCCATTCAACAGCTTCATGTCATAGAGGTCGACAGCATGGAAACAGACCCTTCAGCCCAATTTGTCCAAGACACCCACTTTTCACAATTAATCTAGTCCCATTTGCCTGCGTTTAGCCCATATCCCTCCAGACCTGTCCCATCCATGTACCTGTCCAAATATTTCTTAAGTGACAAAATTGCATTTGCCTCAGGTAGCCCCTGTTCCAAACACTCACCACTCTATGTGTGAGAAACTGCCTTTCTGGACCCTTTTGTATCTCTCCCCTAGCACCTTAAACCTATGCCCTCTAGTTTTAGACTCCCCACCATGCGGGGTAAAGCTCTGCCTATCTACCTTATCTACACCTCTCATGATATCAGCCTCCAGTACAAATTCTCAACCGACACTCCCAAGCAGATCCGAGGCAATGCTGCACTGTCGGAAGTGCCAATTTTCAGACAAGACGTTAAACTAGAACTGCTGTTGGGCACAAAATATCCTTTTTTTTTACAAAAATACCATTGAAATCCTCCCTGAATCCCGGCTAATATTTATTTCTCAATCAATATCACAAAAGGACCTAGTCATTACCTCTCAGCTATTTGGAAAGCTTGCAATTCTTATACTTCCACACTGACTGCACTTCAACACTGTATAATTTGCTGTAAATTGCTCTGGGACAACATGAAGCCGTGAAAACAGATGTATAAATGCAGGGTCCTGCTTTTCAAATATTTTTCCAACAATGCGCAAAACATTCTGTTGGCAAACGGTCCCAAGACTACTGTTATGTAAAGCGTTTTTAACACTTACAAAATGTTCTGTACAACACCAAGAAACAAAACACCAGATGTTCTGATCCCTGGCAGTGATAATTATCACTTAGCTGGAAGAGTATGTGAAAAAAGTTCCCCATCTATTGATTTCAAACAGAAGCTGGGATGGGAAAGCACTGATGCAGTGCTAGTGTTGTACCAGATACTAACTCATGCAGTCAGCTTATGAAAACAGACTCTTCAATCAGGACAGACACAATATTCACGTTAAAATCCCATTAGTACTGTCTGATTGCCGAACAGAATTATATTTCACCAGCCGCAGAAAACCACCTTAGGACAGGGACGTAGTGTGCCATGCTACGTTGCCTCAGAAGTAGATCTTAGACCATAAGATAAAAGGAGATTATTTCACCCATCAAGTCTGTTCTGCCATTTGATCATGGTTCATTGGTTTCTCAAACCCCATTCTCCTGCCTTCTCCTCATAACACAATCCCTTTGCTAATCAAGAACATGCCTCTTGTCTCAAAGACACTTCATGACTCAGTCTCCACACCCCTCTGCAGCAATAGGCTCCACAGATTCACCACCCTCTGGCCGAAGGAATTCCTCCTCATCTCAGTTCTAAAGGATCATGTCTTCACTCTGAGGCTGTGCCCTCAGGTCCTAGTCTCCCTTAACAGTGGAAATATCTTCTCCATGTCCACTCTACCCAGGCCTTTCAGTAATCTGTAAGTGCCAATCAGATCGACCTAAATCCATCAAACACAAACCCGGAGTCCTCAGCCATTCCTCATGTGACAAGTCCTTCATCCCAGGATCATTCTTGTACACTTCCTCTTGATTCCCCCCAACTCCAGTGTATCCTTCTTAGATACAGGGCCCAAAACTGCTCACAATATTCCAAATGCGGTCTGACCAGATCCTGACAGACTCAACAGTACATCTCTGCCAAGATAATGAAGTGTGAGGCTGGATGAACACAGCAGGCCAAGCAGCATCTCAGGAGCACAAAAGCTGACGTTTCGGGCCTAGACCCTCCTTCAGAGAGGGGGATGGAGTGAGGGTTCTGGAATAAATAGGGAGAGAGGGGGAGGCAGACCGAAGATGGAGAGAAAAGAAGATAGGTGGAGAGGAGAGTATAGGTGGGGAGGTAGGGAGGAGATAGGTCAGTCCAGGGAAGACGGACAGGTCAAGGAGGTGAGATGAGGTTAGTAGGTAGGAGATGGAGGTGCGGCTTGGGTTGGGAGGAAGGGATGGGTGAGAGGAAGAACAGGTTAGGGAGGCAGAGACAGGTTGGACTGGTTTTGGGATGCAGTGGGTGGAGGGGAAGAGCTGGGCTGGTTGTGTGGTGCAGTGGGGGGAGGGGACGAACTGGGCTGGTTTAGGGATGCGGTGGGGGAAGGGGAGATTTTGAAGCTGGTGAAGTCCACATTGATACCATTGGGCTGCAGGGTTCCCAAGCAGAATATGAGTTGCTGTTCCTGCAACCTTCGGGTGGCATCATTGTGGCACTGCAGGAGGCCCATGATGGACACGTCATCTAAAGAATGGGAGGGGGAGTTGAAATGGTTTGTGACTGGGAGGTTGCAGTTGTTTATTGCGAACTGAGCAGAAGTGTTCTGCTAAGTGGTCCCCAAGCCTCCGCTTGGTTTCCCCAATGCAGAGGAAGCCACACCAAGCCGCACCTCCATCTCCTACCTACTAACCTCATCCCACCTCCTTGACCTGTCCGTCTTCCCTGGACTGACCTATCCCCTCCCTAGCTCCCCACCTATACTCTCCTCTCCACCTATCTTCTTTTCTCTTCATCTTCGGTCCGCCTCCCCCTCTCTCCCCATTTATTCCAGAACCCTCACCCCATCCCCCTCTCTGATGAAGGGTCTAGGCCCGAAACGTCAGCTTTTGTGCTCCTGAGATGCTGCTGGGCCTGCTGTGTTCATCCAGCCTCACATTTCATTACCTTGGATTCTCCAGCATCTGCAGTTCCCATTATCACTAATACATCTCTGCCATTTTTTTTCTAGCCCTCTCAAAATGAATGCTAACAATGCATTTGTCTTCCTACCTACCAACTGAATTTGCATGTTAACCTTAACAGAATCCTGAATTAGGACTCCTAAGTCCCTTTGTGCCTCAGATTTCTGAAGCATTTCCCATTTACAAAATAGCCTATGCCTTTATTCTTCTACCAAAGTGCATAACCTCACACTTCCTCAATTGTATTCCATCTGCCAGTTGTGTGTCCAATTTCCTAGCCTGTCTAATCCCTTCTGCAGCCTCCCCTTCCTCAACCCTACCTGCCCCTCCACCCATCTTTGGGTCATCTGTAACATTAGCACCAATGCTAATTGCTATCAAGGTGAAGATCATTTAGTTTTGGTTGCCTGTGTACCTTATCATTTTGTTAAATTGAGCAGATAGCATGCAGTTAATTGGACAAATAATTCAAACGCTCAGAGTACACTTTAATCATAGTCTAACTGTTGTGTGGAAGCAGGCTATTCAGCCCGTTGAGTCCATACCAACCCTCCAAACAGCATCCTGCCCCTTATCCCTGCATTTTCCCATGGCTAACCCACCTAGCCTGCACATCCCTGGACACTAAGGGCAATTTAGCATGGCCAATCCACCTAACCTGCACATCTCTGAACTGCAGGAGGAAGCAGAGCACCTGGAGGCAGCTGACACAGATACAGGGAGAACATGCAAACTCCACACAGAAGGCTGCCCGAGACTGGAACTGAACCCAGACACCTAGCACTGTGAAGCAGCAGTGCTAACAACTGAGCCACCGTGCTGCCCCTTCTGGCCAGTCAAGGGGTGGTCAAGTGCAAATCTCAATCTTTGACAATTTACTTCTTGAGCCAGGCTCGACATTCAGAAACAATGCTGACCGCGTCTTCCCACCTGTAGATTGTAAGCCCAGGCCCTATATTTGTATTCGTTTGAATTTGGAAGGTTGCGTTAACTGTGTGCTTGAAATCATAAGAAGTTGTTCACTCAGGTTAACACACAGAAACTCATTCCTTGGTGGGAGGGTGGTGTTAGAGGAACCTCAAACTAGAGGACATAATCTTAAAATCAGCACTAATTAATGAAATTAAGGTTTTTTTAAAATTAGCACAAATCTGGACTGCTCTGTCAAAAGACTACAGATGCTGGATTGATTAAAATCTTCAAGTCTGAGGTTCGAAGAGTTTTATTTTGAGCTGAACTTGAATTTCCAGAAGGCATTTGATAAAATGTCACATCAAATGTTATTGCAGAATGTAAAAGCGCAGGTGTAGGCATGTTTTGGCTCGAAGAGAAGATTAACTGGCTCTCAGGAAGCAGGGGCTGGGTACAAATGAGTCTTTTTCAGGTTGACAAGATGTAATGACTGGTGTCCAACAGTAATCGATTGAGGACAGACAGTACTGTTGCCAAATTTGCAGATGACACAAGGATGTGGAGGAAAGTAAGTTGTGAAGAGGACATAAGCAGATTACAAAAAGGTATGGATAGGCCAAGTGAATGGGAGAGATCTGGCAAATGGAGTAGAATATAGAACATCTGGAATCTTCCTTTTTTGTTGTAAGAATTAAAATAAAAGCATTATATCGAAATGGAGACAAATTGCAGAGGTCTGAGATTGAGGAATGTTTCGAAGGGTCACTGGACCTGAAATGTTAATGCTGATTTCTCTCCACAGATGTTGCCGGACGTGCTGAGCTTGTCCAGCAATTTCCGTTTTTGCTTCTGAGGTAGCGGGATCTGGGTGTCCAAATGCATGAATATTAAAAGGTTAGAATGTAGGATTGTTGTTGGAACAGAATTTATTGCCCATTCCTAATCGCCTGGCAGAAAGTGGTGGCAAAATGCCTTTTTGAACCCTTGCAGTCCATATGGTGTAGATAATCCGACAAAGACAGCAAGCAGCGAATTCCGGGATCTTGAACCAGTGACACTGAAGGAAGGGCGATATCTTTCCAAATTAGGATGGTGAGTGTTTTGGAGGGGAAGTTGGAGGGGGTGGTATTACTGTGTGTCTGCTGCCCCTTGTGCTTCTGGTATTTGGAAGGTGCTGTCTATAGAGGCTTGGTGAAGCAAGTGACTAGGAAAACAGTTAGAACATTATCACTTATTGCGATGGGAACTGAATACAAAATTAGTGAGGTGAGGTTATGTTTTAGTTATACAGGGCACTGGTTAGACCACATCTGGAGTACAGGGTACAGTATCGGTCTCCTTATTTAAGGGAAGATTTAAAGGAATTGGAAGCAGTTTGGAGAAGGTTTACCAGAATACACCTGGAACAGGCACGTTATCTTATAAAACTAGGTTTATATCCACTGAAATTTAAAAAATGTAAGAGGCAACTTGACTGAATCATGTATGAAGGGTCTTGACTGGGAAGATGTGCAAAGGTTGTTTCATTCGATGGGACAATCTAGATCCAAAGATCACTGTTTAAAAACCAGGGTCACCCATTTAAGACAGAGATTAGGTGAATTTTTTTCTAGATCATGAGAATTTGGAGCTCTGTTTCCACATTCCTTTTCATGGCATGGAGGTGCAGGTGTTGGACTGGAGTAGACAAAATCAGAAGTCACACAACACCACATTATAGTCCAACGGGATTATTTGAAATCATGAGCTTTCGAAGCACTGCTCCTTCCTCAGGTGAAGTGGAGAGAAGGGCACAGGCACAGAATTCCAATTCTGACTTCTGATTTTGGTCATCTTTTTGAGGGCGGAAAGTATATAAATATGGATGTGAGTTTGCTTGCTGAGCTGGAAGGTTAGTTTTCAGACGTTTTGTCACCATTCTAGGTTATGTCAAAACTCGCTAATATATAAATATTTTTACAGCAAAGGCAGATTCTTTGTAAACAAGGGGGTGAAAGGTAATCTGGAGTGGGCAGAGATGGGGATTTGGGGTTAGCCACATAATCTTATTGAATGATGGAGCAGCCTTGAAATGACCATATCCTGCTTCTTGAACACAGCAGGCCAAACAGCATTTAAGGACCACAAAGAACTTTTTTCTGATGAAGGGTCTAGGCCCGAAATGTCAGCTTTTGTGCTCCTAAGATGCTACTTGGCCTGCTGTGTTCATCCAGCTCCACACTTTGTTATCTCGGATTCTCCAGCATCTGCAGTTCCCATTATCTCTGATCCTGCTTGTTTTTTTTTAATGTCCATAGGTTTCTTGGGACGTAAATGCATTGGAAACAATTCAGGGAAGGTTTACCAGCCTGGAATGGGTGTGTTGCCTCATGAAGAAGGGATATGGAGCAAAAATGAGTGAATTAGGTAAAAGGAGCAGATTTGACTCACGATCCAGAGATATACGTTCAGCTATGGAACTTTAGTCAATACAATGAATCTGGAATAAAAGGCCAGAATTACTAATGGAGACCAGTGGATTGCCACAAATGAAACCAGTGTATTGTCATAGAAATCCAAATTGTTCACAAATTTTTTTAATGGAAGGAAACTGCCATTTTTGTCTGATATGGCCCACATGTGATTGCAGACCCACAGCAATATGGTCACATAACTGCCCTCTGAAATTGGGCTTAATGGCATTAAAGGTATTTTCACGCCTGGCAAGATTTAGCCCAATGTCTACCACTTCTGTGTACCTAGTACCCAGTTGCTGTCATGCATCTTGTTTAAGACAAGAGCCCCTTCTCTTTGATTGCTAAGTGAACTTCTGTCACATTAGACTCAAACAGACCCTATCCTGAAAGATGATGTTGGCAGGACGTCTACCAGAAGATTCATACAACACGAGCTGTGGTGGGCATTGGGCTTACAGCATGTTTGTCAACCATCCTTAGCTGCCCTTGAGAAGATGACAATTTTGGTGAGTTTTGTGGAGGGTGTCTCTCTGTAAGTGCTAGCAAGTATTCTTGTCCTATCTTCCCAAACTGCTCTCATTACCTTTGCATCACACATCTGCGGCACCTCACTCATCATACCTCCCAGGACCGGGGCCGGGACCTCCCAGGATTCCTAGCACCCGGCGCCATCTCTGAAGCCCAGCCATGCACTCAGATGAGCACTGGCTAATGTAATGCCCTTCTTGGTGCATGTCAGTTGCCCCCAACATGTCAGACAGAGAGAAACTAGCACCTACTTTGCCAAGGGGGACCCAGAGGTCCTGGCTATCAGGTGTGCATGTCGGCTTTGCCCATGCCCCAGATGTTAGACTAAAAGACCATAAGAAGGCATTCAGCATGCTTGCCTTCATTGCTTAGACCTCTGAGTGCAGGAGATGGGACGTCATGTTGAGGTTATACAGGATCCTGGTGAGGCCTCTTTTGGAATACTTTGTCCAGCTCTGGTTGTCCCATTTTAGGAAGAGTATTATTAAGCTGGAAAGGGTTTAGAATTGATTTACAAAGATGTTGCCAGGAATGAAGGATTTGAGTTATGTGGACAGACTAGATAGGGTGGGAGCGTAGGATCATGAGGGGCATAGATAAGGTGGATGGCAGGTGCCCTTTCCCTAAGGTGGGGGATTTCAAGACTAACAGAGTATATTTTTAAAGTGAGAAGAGAAAGATTTAAAAAGGACATGGGGGCAACTTTTTTTACAGAGTGTGGTTCATGTATGGAATGGATTTCCAGAGGAAGTGGTGGATGTGCGTACAGTTACAAAGTTGAAGACACATAGATAAATACAGGAATAGGAAATATTTGGAGGGATAAGGGCCAAGCGTAAGCAGTGGGAACTAGTTTAGTTTGGGAACATGGCCAGCAAGGACAGATTGGAAAGAAGGGTCTGTTTTCGTGCTGTATGACTCTATGGCTCTAAATAGGAACAGGAGTAGGCCGCTCGGCTCTCCAAGCCTGCTCTGCCTGTCAATGGGATCAGAACTGATCTAATCTGATGTCGGTGACTGGTATCCAAGATGGAGGTCCAGAAGGGCAAGGAGCGAGCTCAAGTTGCTGGGTAACCCATTGACTTTCAGGCAAATTGTCGCCATCTAGTGGGAAAATTGAAAAAAAAACTGTCTTTCCGAATAAGGCAATATCATGTAATAATGAAGAAACCAAAGAACAGTAGACGCTGGAAATCAAAACCAAAAAGAGAAATTGCTGGAAAAACTCAGCAGGTCCGGCAGCGTCTGCGGAGAGGAAACAGAGTTAATTTTTTGGGCCCTTCTTCATGACTGTAATAACGAGATTTTTATGCATACCGATCCATGTAAACGCTGCTCACTGGTGAGAATGTCATCTCGCCATTCCACACTTGGTTGTTGGGCATTTTTGCTCTTGACATCAATAAGGTCCTCACAGCTGTTCTCACATGATTGTCCCAACTTTCTCACCAATGTCCTTGCTGTACAGTGGCTGGGAAACACCCAGATGACAAACTTAACTCCTTCAAGATCTCCTCACTAAGTCCCTACAGCAGCATCACAGCAGACAGTGTCCGAGACATTAACCCTTTTCAGATCCTCACATGCTTATACAACAGGGCAATGGCCTAGTCGTATTATTGCTGGATAATTAATCCAGATAACGGTCTGGGCACCCGGGTTCAAATCCCGCCACAGCAGAAGGTGGAATTTGAACTCAGTAAAATGTCTGAAATTAAGAGTCTAATGAAGATCATGATCCATTGCTGATTGCTGGAAAAAAAAACGCCCACCTAGTTCACTAATGTCCTTTAGAGAAGGAAATTGCCAAACCAGCTCGTCCCCGCCTGCCTAACTTGTTCTTCCTCTCACCTATTCCCTCCTCCCAACTCAAGCCGCACCTCCATTTCCTACCTACTAAATTCATCCTGCCCCCTTGACCTGTCCGTCCTCCCCAGACTGACCTATCTCCTCCCCACCTATACTCTCCTCTCCACCTATCTTCTCCTCTATCCATCTTCAGTCCGCCTCCCCCTCTCTCCCTATTTATTTCAGAATCCTCTCCTCATCCCCCTTTTCTGATGAAGGGTCGAGGCCCGAAACATCAGCTTTTGTGCTCCTAAGATGCTGCTTGGCCTGCTGTGTTCATCCAGCCCCAAACTTTGCCATCCTTACCCAGTCTGGCCGACATGTGATTCCAGACCCACAGCAATGTGGTTGACTCTTAACCGCCCTCTGGGCAATTAGGGATGGGGCAATACATGCTGCCGAGCCAGCAGCACCCTCTTCCTGTTAATGAATAAAGGAACAGCCCACATCCCTTGGAATTATTTAAGAAGGAATGGAGTTGAAGTATAGATTAGTGGTGATCAAACTAAAATGGCGAAACAGATTCAGGGGGCTGAATGGCCTTAAACTGTTCCTATCCCTCGGCGTATCACAAGAATACATTCCAGAAAGGGAAGAAGGTGGGAAATTCTTTATAACCTGTAACGTAACTCCAGCACAAAACACAAAGATGTAAAAAGAGTGGAATGGGTGTGTTGTCTTATGAAGAAGGGACATGGAGCAAAAATAAGCGAAGCAGCAGAGTTGACGAATGAGCCAGAGATATACATGCAGCTGTAGAATTTAAAATTAGGCAATTACAGAAATCTGGAATAAAAAGTGGATGCCACAAATAAAACTAGTGTATTGTCATAAAAATCCAAATTGTTCACACATGTTCATTATGAAAGTAAATGTAAAAAAAAGCTGTTTAAACAAGTGTCTCTGCGAACCTTTCTCTGATGCTGCCGTCCTGGAAAATTCAGGTATGAAAAGCTCTTGCTCCCATGGCAACTGTTCTTTCTCTGTCTCCTCCTCCTGTTTCTTCTTCCCACGCTTTCGTTTTAACTGGTGAGCCAAAATAGCGAGCGAAGCAGCGCCCACAACAGAGATCAGCAAGAGTTTCCTCACAAGAGGAGACAGCTTTATCTAAGGAAGGCAAAAAATATTTACTTGTAAATTTATTCCTTATTAAGTGCATGATTCAAAATAATGAGCTTGCAGGGCATCACTGTTACCACTCCTACAACATTGCAATACAATAAGTTTTTCCATTATTCATTCATAGGGTGAGGACATCACTGGCCAGGCAGCCTTTATTGCCCATCCCTAATTGCCCAGAGGGCAGTTCAGAGTCTGGAGTCTCGTCAGTGACATTAGTGAACCAGATGGGATTTTCTGACAATCAACAATGATTATGTGTTATGGGCCATTTTCTGATCTGGTTCTTCTCAGGTCCCTCCTGTTTTGGGAATGCAATTTGTAAACTCAGATGTGCCTTGAAGGGGGGAATTCCCTAATATGGACTTCAGTCAGATCTTGTATTTCTTTGTTTCTTCTAATCGCACAATAATAGTAGTTTTTAAAAAGACTCCAGGAGCACTCTGTGTTATAGTGCAGGGACAACAATGGTAGGTCCTTTGGCCCAGAGTATTGGATGTTCTTCTCTATATCCTCACACCTCACCTGTTTTAAGACCCACTAGTGACATCAGGCTTTTTGAACTGCTGTCTTTCTTTGGCTTGGTATTGACCCTTGTCTACTTATCGCTCTCCCAAGCACCTCAGGACATGTTGCCTGGAACAAAATTGCTTGTAAGGTTTTGATTGAGGGTATAAGGTGAACTTGAATGCACGGGCCAAAGGTGTAAGGTTGTTTTGACATGGAAAGTAACGCCTTAGGTGTGGCACAAGTAGACTGAATACAAGCTTGTCAAGAGAAAATTGGGAAAAGCGCTTGAAAGGGAGAAAATTGAAGGGCTGTGTGGAATAAATATGGGAGTTAACCTACAACTTTACAGAAGATCTAACGCAGGCATGATGGATCAAGCAGCCTCGTGCTGCTTTGTAGGATCTTACAATATGATTGCAGAACTGCAGAATTGGGCTGAAAGATGGCAAATGGAATTCAATGCGGATAAATGTGGGGTGATTCACTTTGGGAAGAATAATTGGAAGGCAGAATACTGGGTCAATGAAAAGATTCTTGGTAGTGTGGATGTGCAGAGGGATCTTGGTGTCCATGTACAGTGATCCCTGAAAGTTGCCACCCAGGTTGATAGTGCTGTTAAAAAGGCTTATGATGTGTTAGGTTTTATTGGTAGAGGGATTGAGTTCCAGAGCCGTGATGTCATGCTGCAACCGTACAAAACGCTAGTGGGGCCTCACCTGGAATATTGCGTGTAGTTCTGGTCTCCCCATTACAGGAAGGATGTGGAAGCATTGGAAAAGGTGCAGAGGAGATTTACCAGGATGTTGCCTGGTCTGGAGCGAAGGTCTTATGAAGAAAAGCTGAGGGACTTGGGTCTGTTCTCATTGGAGAGAAGGAGGCTAAGAGGGGATTTAATAGAGACATACAAGATGATTAGAGGATTACACAGGGTGGACAGTGAGTCTTTTTCCGACGATGATGACTTCAGCTTGTACAAGGGTGGGGTGATAGATTTAAGACAGATGTCAGAGGCAGATTCTTTACTCAGAGAGTGGTAAGGGCTTGGAACGCCCTGCCTGCCAATGTAATTAACTCAGCCACATTAGGGACATTTAAACAGTCCTTGGATAAGCATATGGATAATGATGGGATAGTGTAGGGGAGGGGCTTAGATCAGTTCACAGGTCGAGGGCCAAAGGGCCTGTTCTGCGCTGTATTGTTCTATGTTCTATGATTCATGCTGGCAAAGGTGAAGTTGGTGGTTAAGATGTGAGTGAAGTTAATGAAACAAATAGGGCAAGACCAACATCTCCCTGGCTTTATCACCATTCAATCAATGACGTTACTGATCTGTACAACTTAACTACACAATGTGCAGCCAAGCAGGGTAACAATTCATTCAAAGAAAATACCATCTCTGAGAGGCAACAACAACTGAAGAACACAGTAATTTGAGTCTCCCTTGAGCCTGTTCCACCATTCAATGAGGTCATGACCGATCTGTGACCTGACTTCACTTGTCCTATATTCCTGGACATCTTTGGTTACAAAATCCATCAGTCTCGGTTCTGAAATGAATAATTGATGGATCCTCAGTGCCACTTGCGAAGAAAGTTCCAAGCATTTACCACCTTATTCATAAAATGTACACATTTGTTACAAGGCACTTTTAAATTTTACATGAATTCTTGTTGATTGCTTTGAAGCACAACGCAGTTATTAAATATTCAACTGATAAACAGCATCTGGGAGTAGCAAATCTTCTACCTCCTTCTGTTAGGTTGACATTGCTTTGGTCTATGCTTCACAAAACTCCCACCTCTTCTTCTAAAGCAACAAGATGAAGCAGCTACATAGACACGGCAGTCCATCCACCAGCTTCAAACATTTATTTTGAGTACCACTAATGCTCAGAGGCAACAGTAACACATTGACAAGACGCATTTCAACAAAATGCCAAGGCTGGTTTGGCAGCACCTTCTAAACCTGTGCCCTATCCCACCTGGAAGGGCAAGCGCAGCAGATACATAGGAACACCATGACCTGCCAGTTGCCCTCTAAGTGACACGCCAACCTGACTCGGAACTCACTGTTCCGGGACAAAATCCTAAGGTTCCCTCCCTAACAGCACAGTGGGTGCCTCCACACCCTGCTGGTTCATGAAGGATGTTCAACATCACTTTCTCTTGGGCAATTGGGGATGGGCAATAAATACTGGCTCAGCCAGCGATGCTTACATTCCACAAATGCATAAAACAACTATTCTGCACTGCACACTCGGGCTCCTCCCTACACCCTGACTGAGTAGTAAACATGATCCATCATATGCAGGGTAGATGATGGCCAAATGGTATTATTGCTGGACTGTTAACCTAGACACTGAGATAATATTCTGGGGACCTGGGTTGGAATCCTGCCATGGCAGATGGTGGAATCTGAATTCAATAAATATCTGGCATTAGGAATGTAACGATGACTGTAAATCAATTGTCAGGGAAAATCCCATCTGGCTCACTAATGTCCTTTACGGAAGGAAACTGCCATTCTTACCTGGTCTGGCCTATATGTGACTCCCAGACCCACGGGAATGTGGTTGACTCTTAATTGCCCTCTGGGCAATAAATGCTGCCTAGCCAGCAACACCTCTTACCTCGTGAATGAATAATAAAAAAATACACACACCGACTTTAATTCTTTATTTCCAAAAATCTCAAAACACTCAACCAGTGAGAAATTTAATTCCCAACTTCCCAAGTCTATCCTTCCTCCCTCGGGCTTACAAAACACAAACTTGGGCATCAGCTAATTTAAATCCTCATAATTTAACTCTGAGAGTCATTCTGATGAATATGTGCTGTTTCTGCCCAAAGCTAACATATCTTTCCTGAGGTACAGTGTCCAGCACAGCACGGAGTACTATCAGAGGAGTTTAACAAGAGCTGTATACAACTGCATAACTCAGTCAACCAAACCAAAGAACACAACCTTATAACTAGAGTGAGGCCTCAGATGTCAGCCAGCAGTCCTTCATGCAAAGAACAGTGGAAATCGGCTGCTCTGGCTTTGCAAAACATTTAGGGGGTGGTTTGAAAGCTGAAATGCATATATTTTGCATTTGTTAAATGCATCAAGATTAATATAAACAAAAACTTTTGGGGTATTGAGCTACTCAGGCAGAATCAAGAGTATCAGGTCATGTTGACAACAATCTAAGGTAGGGTCACCTGACCCGAAATGTTAACTCTGTTTTTTCCTTCACAGATGCTGCCAGACCTGCTGAGCTTTTCCAGCAACTTCTGTTTTTGTTCTCCTTTAACCTTGTAACATCATCCTATTTTCATTTAAGATCATAAGAAAAAGAGCACGCTGTTCGGCCCATCAAGCCTGTTCTGCATTCAATAGGATCATGGCTGATCCAACATCTTTCACGGCCACTTTCCTGCCCTTTCCCTGTAACCCTTGAGTTACTGACTGGTCAAGAATCTATTTATCTCCGGTGTAAATCTACTCAAGGACTCTGCCCCACAGCTCTCTGTAGCAAGGAGTTCCAAAGACTCACAACCCTCAGAGAAGAAATTCCTCCTCATCTCAGTCTTAAATTGGAGTCCCTTTATTCTGAAACTATGCCCATTGGTCCTAGACTCTCCCATGAGGGGAAGCATCCTCTCAGCATCTACTCCTTAATACAATACAACAATACAACACAGGAACAGGCCCTTTGGACCAGCACACCTGCGCCAATTCCTATTCCTTGTTTAGACATGCTACCTATCGCCCGTGCACAGTTTCTATCCCTCAGTTCGCCTCCCAATCATGTGTCTACCAAGATACCACCTCAAACATTGCTATCATGACTGCTTCCACCACTTCCACTGGCAATGTGTTCCAGGCACCCACCACCCTCTGTGTGAAAAATTTTCCCCGCACTTCTCCGCTAAACTTTCACCCTCTCACCTTGAACCTGTGCCCTGTTACAGCTGACTTTTCACCCATAAGTATCCTATCTGTTTCAATGAGACCACCCCTCAATGAGTAGAGTCCCAACCTGTTTAACCTTTACTCATAAGACAATTCCTCCAGGCCAAGGATCATTCTAAAGAACCTTCTCTGAACTGCCTCCAATGAAATAATATCTTTCCTTAACCAGAGGGACCAAAGCTGCTCATACAACTCCAGATGTGGTCTCACCAGTACCTTGTACACCGTAATACTCCAATCCCCTTGGAAAGGACCAACATTCCTGATTAGCCACTGTACCTGTGTGCTAGCTTTCTGTGTTTCGTACGCAAGGAACCTCAAGTTTCTTTGTGTTAACATTTTTCTGCAGTTTTTCTCCATTTAACATAATGCTCTTTTGTTCTCACTTCCAAAATGAAAAATGTATACTTCATTTGCTAACTTATTTAACGTACCAAAGTCTACTGCCTGTATCCTCTCACAGCCTGCCATTAGCCCTAACACAGATTTTTGTTCTTTCTTCCCTTTCCTCCAGTTTTTATCTCGCGCTTCTGGTAGAACGCTCAACTGACAGTCGCCAAACCATAAACAAAATCCGAAAGACCTGCGGATGCTGTAAATCAGGAACTGTCATTCAACCTGAAACGTTAACCCTGATTTCTCTCCACAGATGCTGCCAGACCTGCTGAACTTTTCCAGCAATGCTATGCTTCCACCACAGAGTAGGGTGATGAGATAAGTTCCAGGAATACTCCAGCCAACACGGATTGATCCCCATGCTGTAGGTATTTATACTGTACCACAGCCAGCTATCTCACCACTACAGCTAAGATCACCTTTCTGCTACCTGATTAAACTCAGCACATCTGTAGCATGATTCATTCAGCTGAAACTTCCTTGGCCTGAACAATTAACTGGTTGTCTCCCCACTGATACCAACTCACCTACAAGTTCCAGAACCTGTTTGTTTTCCCTCTAGATTTCCAACATTTGCAGAATTTTGCCTTATGGTTACATCAACAGCACTTCCCACTGCTACGACCTCGGAATGCCACAGTGGAAAAAAGAAGCAATATTGTGGAGATACCGTCACCTCTGGGTTCACCTCTAGCTCACACGTTATCCTGACGTGGCCATACAAAACTATTCTTTCATCATTGGGAGCTCGATCTGTGAAATTCCTGACCTAATGTCATTGTAGATGCACCATCACAGAAATAGTTTTTCCACCAAACTCATAGGGCAACTAGAAAAGGGCAAATAAACTGGCACTGTCGCCCACACTTCATGAGCACATGTAAAAATTTTCACTTCAACGGTTTAAACTCACAGAAAAGCAATCTTGTGGAACAACCCGAAAAAATTCACAATGCAAGGCAAGTAATGATAATACATTTCTATGTTGACAAACTCTGCAAATATTGATACACTTGCAGTGACCCTTTGTAAATAATTCCTCGAAATGCCTTGGAACAGACTGACACACTCCCAGAGACCATTGTACTTACTGACAAACTCCTGGAGACCCTGTAAAAACCAACATACACCAGAGGCCTCCATTAAACACTGACACACTTCTGGGGACTGTCTGTATATACCGACACATTCCCTGCTTGTTTTTACCCCAGATTTCCAGCATTTTGCCTTCTGACTACATCAACAGCACTTCCTACTGCCACGACCTCTGAATACACGGTGAAAAGAAAAGCAATATGGTGGAAATACTGTCACTTCCAAGTTCATCTCCAACTCACACACTATCCTGACATGGCCATACAACACTATCTTCTCATCGTTGGTAGTTGGATTTGTGGAATTCCTGACCCAATATCATTGTGGATGCACCATCACAGAAGGACAATAGTTTTTTCCACCAGATTCTCAGGGCATGAGCACACCCAAATATTTACAGTTCAGTGTCCTAAACTCAAAGCCAAAGTGATCTATGGGACAACTCAAAAAAATTTCACTTCCAAGGCAAATAATTGTAGTGTTTCGATGTTGACAAACTCTGCAAATACTGACATACTACCAGGGACACTTCGGAGATAAATCCCAGAGATGCCCTGTACAAATTGACACTTTAATTCCCTTGAAATACCGGCGCCTTCCCAACAGCCCCTCCCATACACCGGCGCACACCCATGTGCCCCCCCCGTATACACCGGCGCACTCTCACACGCCCCCCCCCGTATACACCGGCGCACTCTCACACCCCCCCCCGTATACACCGGCGCACTCCCACACGCCCCCCCCGTATACACCGGCGCACTCCCACACGCCCCCCGTATACACCGGCACACTCCAACAGACCCCCCCCATATACACCGGCACACTCCAACAGACCCCCCCCATATACACCGGCACACTCCAACAGACCCTCCCCCCCCCCCCCCGTATACACCGGCACACACCCACAGGCCCCCTGTATATACCGACGCACACCCACAGACACCCTGTATATACCGACGCACACCCACAGACCCTCCTGTCACTATTGACACTCCCACAGACCCCCTGTAAATAGCAACACAGTCCCACAGACACCCTGTAAATTGTGATACATTCCCACAGACCCCCGTTAAATACCGACACACTCCCACAGACCCCCTGTAAATACCGACACAGTCCCACAGACCCCCGTTAAATACCGACACACTCCCACAGACCCCCTGTAAATACCGACACACTCCCACCGACCCCCTGTAAATACCGACACAGTCCCACAGACCCCCTGTAAATACTGACACACTCCCACAGACCCCCTGTAAATACCGACACACTCCCACAGACCCCCTGTAAATACCGACACACTCCCACAGACCCCCTGTAAATACCGACACACTCCCACCGACCCCCTGTAAATACCGACACAGTCCCACAGACCCCCTGTAAATACCGACACAGTCCCACCGACCCCCTGTAAATACCGACACAGTCCCACAGACCCCCTGTAAATACCGACACACTCCCACAGACCCCCTGTAAATACCGATACACTCCCACAGACCCCCTGTAAATACCGACACAGTCCCACAGACCCCCTGTAAATACCGATACACTCCCACAGACCCCCTGTAAATACTGACACAGTCCCCAGGGAGGGAATATCAGACCCGAAAACCAACAAATCACTGCGTGTTAAAGCTGGAATCCACCTGAAAATTCGCCGACCTCACCATTAAAGCCTGGTTCGATACTGTGCTAACCTTCCAGTTCAGAGACGTGATGACGCACCTCTGCAGCAGGTGCATCCTATTCTACAGGGAGGGCCGCTACCACTGCAGCACACGGGCTCTCTAAAGGCTGAACCGTGGGTAGGGAAAGGTGTCAGCTTAACAGGTGGAGTTTGTAACGCCGGGGGGAGGGGGGTTAGAGAAATGGCCTGACCTCCGGCAGGGAGTGATACAGAGACACGGGGTGATCGACAGCTCGGACCGCCAGCTTCTTGAAGTGACCAGTCGGATCGCTCATGGATTCCTCAGCTAGATCGCTCATTTCTCCTTTCCATTCCCCCTCCAGCAGATTGTTCAGGTGCAACATGTCAAATGCAAAACACAGGGCGTTATTCGACCAAATGCAAACAAAACAGACATGGAATATTTAAACCGCTGTCCAATTTTGTTTTGCATGAAACTGAATTATTGACGATTTTCCGGGCAAACGGCAAATTAAAATTAAGCATTGGCGCATCTTTAAGCCTACCTTATAACTGGTACAGACTCAGCCTCGGGGTTCTGATTATGCAACACAAGGTGGCGGAGAGAGAGAGAGAAAATAAAGGGCAGATTGAAATATTTGGTGGGAAAGGTTTGCAAATTGCATAAGAATTTTGCAATCTGGATTCTTGCACGCATTCATGCACTTCTCAAAGCACTTGACCCACCTTCAGAAGCAGGCATGGATTGGCCGAGGACGGAGGTGGTCAGGCTCCTGATGTTGTTGCTGGGTAGGAGAGGGAGAGGACGCACTGGTCGCTGTCCCTGGATGGGAGGGTGCTGGCTTCCTGCGGCTGGCTCGCTACATCCAGCCCAGCCTCCTCCCTCAGCTCCCTGATGTAATTGACAACGCACCAAACGCGCACCACTTCCGGGTTCCCAAACCTTCGCTTCAAGTCACGCTGCCCCTTGCTACTCGCCCTCACCCCCCACCTCGAACAGAAAGCGAAACTTCTATTTGCGTAGCTCCTTCCATGACCCACCTGATGGTATTCCATACGCCCTGCGGTCCCTGAATGGACTTTTTAACATGAGGCAACCGTGGTGATGCAAGAATTGGGAGAGCTAGAGTTACGTTTGTACCACACAAAATCCAGGTTATGACCGTCTCCAATCCAACCATTGCCTGCTGTCGTTCAATGCTGTTACCATCAATGAATCCACGCTATCAACATTCTGGGGGTTACCGTGGACCAGAAACTCAACCAAACTGGCCGCATAAACAGATTGGTTACAAGAGCGGGTCAGAGATGGGAATACTGAGGCGAGTAACTCATTTACCGACCCCTACTAAGCCTGTCCACTACCTACAAGGCATAAAAAGGGTGTGATGGAATATTCCCCACTTGCCTGGATGGGTGCAGCCCCAACAACACCCAAAAAGCTTGATACCATCCACGACAAAGCAGCCCGCTTGACTGGCACGACACCCACAAGCATCCACTCCCTCCACCATTCAAGAAGGCAGCTCACCAACAGCTTCTCAAGGGCAACTAGGGATGGGGCAATAAATACTGGCCCAGCAAGAGACACCCATGTCCTTCAAGTGAATTTAAAAAAACTAATTTGCATTTGACACACTCCCAATGATTGGATCACCAGTTTTTGCCATGCTGATTGAAGAATAAAGAGTGGCCAGGACATTCTTCTTCATGATAACACGCCAGGAATCTTTTTGCTCCACCTGAAAGGACATGCAGAGCCCAGTTTTACACCTCATTCAAAAGACAGCGCCTCCTTCAGGACTGCACTGGAGTGTCTCCCCTGACTGTTACAGTAGATTTCTGACCCGTGGAATTGAACCTTCTGATTCCGAGGTGACGGCGCAACCAACTGTGTCACAGTTGACACAGAAATTGCAACTAAAAATATAAGCAATGAGGACTCCACATCCAAAAAATACAAAGAGAATGTAAAAGCTCATAAACGAATTTGGCAATCGTGATCACAAAAAAATAAAAGCAGGAAGAGGCTATTCAGCCCCTGAGATCAAACTCTGCTTTTCAATAAGAACCTTGCTGATCTAACATGCCTGTAACTCCACTTTCCTGCCTGCCCTTCATAGCCATTCATTCCCTTGTCAATCTAAAATTTATCAAACTCAGCTTCAAATATATTTAATAACACCGCCTCTCCTGCTCTCTGTGGAGAACACTCCAAGCACTGCTTTCAGAGGGAGATCCCTTTGGAAACTCTGCCTGCTGGTTCTAGTCTCCCCCAGGAGAGAAAATATCCTATTAGCATCCACATGGTATATCGTTCTGGTTTCCCTGTTTAAGGAAGGATACAAATCTGTTCAAAGCAGTTCAGGGAAGTATCACTCCATTGATACGTGGAACAAGTGTGTTGTCTTAAAAGGATAGAGTCATGATTTAAGTGGGAACAGTGCACCATTGAGTGTGCCTCACTGTTCTACAAGCCATTCCAAAATGTAAATTGATAAAGCAAGACCACCAAAATGATAAAGTTACCTGGCTGATTGATATTCAAAACAAAAGTAATTGACACTGGGTTTTGATAGTAACTGTATTTACACACTTAAATTTAGCAAGAACCGAAAAAAAGAATTTTGCATTGCTAACTATATAACTTATTATACCCCTTCTAAACCCGCAAACACACAAGACAGACAGATTAATGACAAATGGTTTATCAGAGGAAGGCCAACCTTTCCTCGGAAGAAAAATCTTTCATTAGTCAAACGAATCTCCTCTGATCCACCTCCAAATCAAACAGTCAATCCATAAGTAAGTTGAGCAAAACTGCGCCCAGTGCTCCAGGTGTGGACTAACCATGTTCTGTATTGTTCTGTACAGTAAGACCTCCCTACTTCTATTATTTTAAGCTATAGTCATACTACAACTGACAAGTGAGATCTGAATGATAATTAGCAAAACCATATTATTGTGCCACACTGGTCTTAGTCTGATCAGCATCAAGTGTCATAGCTCGATGCAACTTACACTGTGACCTCTGCTGGCTGAAAGGACCAGTTCCTTAGTGCGGGCGACAATTTTCAATTGTAATATTAAAATAGGCTGTAGGATCACTACAGTGTGGAAGCAGGTCATTCAGCCCACACCACCCCTCTGAAGAGCATCCCACCTGGACACACCCTCAACCTTATCCCTGCATTTCCCATGGCTAAGCCACCCAGCCTGTACATCCCTGGACACTATATCATGGCCAATCCACCCTAACCTGCACATCTTTGGACTGTGGGAGTAAACCCACACAGACAGAGGCAGAATGTGCACAAACTCCATACAGTCACCCAAGGCTAGAATCGAACCTGGGTTCATGGTGCTGTGAAGCAGCAGTGCTAACCACCAAACCACCACGTCACCTGTATGCTGAAAGCCAGGTATCAGTAAAAATGACCATCTGATTGGTATGAACAAAACCCAGTTGGTTCACTAATATCCTCAAAGGAAGAAAGCCTTGCATCTTGATGTGGTCTGGTTCAGATGTGACATATTTCCAACATTGTTTCTTCTCGACTCACTCTAGGTTTCACTCCAGAGATTTAGGTGTAAAGTCTAGGTTGATAATCGATCACAGTTTTGTGGGAGTGCTATGTTACTTTTCAGATAATTTCTCCTGTGTCTGGCCAATATAAATTCCTTAACAATCATCCCATCAAGAATCACATGATGCGATCATTCCCTCAGTGCTGTTTATGGGATCTTACCATGTGCAAGTTGTCTTTCTTTTGCATTTCAACGATTACTGCATAACTAACATAACTAATGTGAAGTGTTCTGGGACGTTTAGAAGCCATGTAAGACATTATGTAAAAGAAAGCCTTACATGTATATAGGATAACAAAGTATGAAGCTGGATGAACATAACAAGCCAACCAGCATCTCAGGAGCACAAAAGCTGACGTTTCGGGCCTAGATCCTTCATCAGAGAGGGGGGTGGGGAGAGAGTTCTGGAATCATCCGCCGACACTTCCACCATCTACAATCCGACCCCACCGCCCAAGACATTTTTCCATCCCCTCCCTTGTCTGCCTTCCAGAGAGACCACTCTCTCCATGACTCCCTTGTTCGGTCCACACTGCCCTCCAACCCCACCGCACCCGGCACCTTCCCCTGCAACCGCAGGAAATGCTACACTTGCCCACACACCTCCTCCCTCCCTCCTCCCACACTTTTTTCTGAAGAAGGGTCCAGACCCGAAACATCAGCTTTCCTGCTCCTCTGATGCTGCTTGGCTGGCTGTGTTCATCCAGCTCTACACCTCATTATCTCAGGTTCTCCAGCATTGGCAGTTCCTACTATCTCTAGCCTATCTAATATCTGTTCAATACTGTATTGTTCCAGCACAGGCAACACCTTGATGAATCTCCACTGTACCCCGTCTCATACAATCCCATCATTCCTATAGTGTGGTGACTAGAACTGCACACAGTATTCCATCTCCCCTTATCTAAGGAAAGATAGGCTGATATGGAGGGTGTGTCATATGAGGAGAAATTGAGTAGGCTGGGCACATACTCATTGGAGTTTAGCAGAATAGGGGCCAACCTTATTGAAACCTACAAGATTCTCAAGGGATTGAGAAGGTAGATGCAAGAAGGTTGTTTCCCTTTATCAAGATCATCCATGATAATGGACATAGCATACAAAGCTGGAAAATAAAGCAACTATTAGAGAGTCTAGGACCAGAGGGTAAAATCTCAGGATAAGAGGTCACCCATTTAAAACAGATAAGGAGGAATCTCTTCTCCCTGAGTGTAGTGGATCTGTGAAATTCCTTACTGCAAAGGGTTGCATGAGCTGGGTCGTTGAAAATGGCAAAGGCTGAGATAGACAGATTCTTAATCAGTAAGGGAATGGAGGATCATGGGGAAAAGGCAGCAAAGTGAAGTTGAAGATTATCAGATCAGCCATGATCTCATTGAATGGTGGAGCAGACTCAGTGAACTGTATATCCTACTTCAGCTCCTATTTCATATGGCTTGACGTGGCTGAACAGCACTAACATAAACTCTCTGTTTGAAGAAGGATCACCAGAGCGAAAATGTTAACTCTGTTTTTTCCTTCATAGTTGCTGCCAGACCTGCTGAGCTTTGCCAGCAACCTTATTTTTGTAACCTCTGCTCTTGAACTCAATACCTCAGTTAATAAAGGCATGTATTCCATATTCCTTATTACATTTGTACAAAATGGCTGGTCATTTTCATAGAATCCCTACAGTGTAGGGGCAGACTCTTTGGCCCAATGAGTCATACTGACCCTCTGATGAGCAATTCACCCCTCGCTACCCTAACCCTATATTTCCCATAGCCAATCCAAGTAGCTGCACATCCCTGAACACTATGGGAGATTTAGCATGGCCAATTCACTGTAACCTGCACATCTTTGGACTGTGGGAAGAAACCAGAGCACCCCAAAAGGGACCCTCGTAGACACAGGGAGAATATGCAAACTCCATACAGTTGCGCAAGGGTGGAATTGAACCTGGGTCCCTGGCCTTGAGAAGCAGCACTGCTGAGCACTGAGCCACCATGCCACCCCATGTGTTTTATATCTTGTTGTGCTAACATATCTTATATACTAGAGGAAACATACAGTTCTATCTAGGTATTATTTCTACATAAATGTATTTTGACTGTAAAGCAAGATGAAATCATTGACAACACACTGCCTTAGATAGGCTGCAGTGTTTCCTTTAGAGCAGAGAAGGCTGAGGGAGCAATTTGATTGAAGTGTACAAAATTATGTGGGACATAAATAGGAAGAAACATTTCCCCTTAGTAGAGGGATTAATAACCAGGGGACTGAGAAGTTTAGAGGGGACTTAAGGATGATATTTTCACCTAGAAGGTCGTGGGAGTCTGAAACTCACTGCCTGAAAGGGTGGTAGAGGGTGGAACTAACATTACATTTAGGAAGGGTTTAAATGGTCACTTGAAGCATCATAGAACACTTGGCTATGGACCAAGTGCTGGAAAGTAGGACTAGAATAGATAGGTAATTGATAACTAACACAGACATGATGGACCAAAGGGGTCTCAAACGCTATGACTGATTATTGGAGTGTAAATGCTAAAACTAATTAAATCATTGGTTAGGCTGCAGTGTCTGTTTTTAGTAGCTTATTTGGGAAACATGTGAAGGATCTCTAAGGTTTTGGAGTAGATTTGTAGCTTGGGTTGTGGGGGTGAGGTTGGTTGTCTTGCCGAGCTGGTTTGTTGTTCTGTAGACGTTTCGTTACCGTGCTGGGTAACATCCTCAGTGCAGCCTCTGATGAAGCATCGGTGTGTTTTCCTGCCTGGCTTTTAAACTCTGGGGTCCATTGCGATGGATTGCCTCACTTCCAGATGTCCTACGTAGCGGAATGTATATGGGGTCAAATTCAATGTGTTTATTAATAGCCTGCTTCGTGGAGTGCCATGTTTCCAGGAATTCTCGCGCTTGTCTCTGCCTAGCCTGTCCCGGGATCTTGGTCGAAGTCATGGTTCTCCTTGTCCATGTGGATTGAGATGAGTGAGTATCGGTCGTGTCTTTTTGTAGCCAGTTGGTGCTCATGTTCTCTTGTTAGTTTCCTTCCTGTTTGTCCGATGTAGTGTTTCTCGCAGTCTCTGCAGGGGATCTTGTAGATGACATTTGTCCTGTCCATTACCAAGCACAGTAACGAAATGTCTGTGGAACAACAAACCAACCCAGTGAGCCAACCAACCTCAACAGATGGAAAGGATTTGGAGAAGGGATGGAAAGGGTGCACTAAAGTTATCTAGTGGATTACAGTCACAGAGTAATAGAGATGTACAGCATGGAAACAGATCCTTCAGTCAAACTTGTCCATGTCGACCAGATATCCTAAATTAATATAGTCCCATTTGCCAGCATTTCACCCATATCCCTCTATTCATGCACCCAACCAGATGCCTTTTAAATGTTGCAATTGTACCAGCCTCTGCCATTTCCTCTGGCAGCTCACATGCACCACCCTCTGTGTGAAAAAGGGGTCCCTATTAAATAATTCCCCTCTCATCTTAAGCCTATGCCCTCTAATGTTGGAGTGCCCTACCCTCGTCTGCTAACTTACTAACCATTTCTCCTATTTTCACATCCAAATCATTTATATCAGTGACAAAAAAAATATATTTTTGGTGAAAAAGACTGGGAATATCTGATTAAAGAGCATACAGCTTAGGAGTTTGAGGTGGCCACTCAGCCCCTTAACCTGCTCCACGATTCTAACCATCATGGATGATCTGATTCTGGCCTAACTTTGATTACTTTGCACCCTGTTCTCATCAAGAATATTATCAGTTTCTGAAAGAATAGTATTCAAAGACTCTGCTTCCACCAGTTTTTCAAGAATAGAATTCCAAATACTCAGGGCCACTGAGAGAAAAGATTTCTCCTTCTGGGGCTTGACTGCTTATATTTAAACAGTGACCCCTGTAGCTCTAAAAACAATGGAAATTTAGAAGATAGTTGATGTAGGTATTCAAAATTATGAGAGACTTTGGTATGTTTAATTACATGTGCAGTAATTAGAAGACATTCAATTAAGATTATTACCAAAAATAAGGGTTCAGAAGTGATATTGAAAGAGTCTTGTAAGTTGTTGCGATGTCTCCAGGTGATAGTTCAACTCACTGTAATTGCTGCAGCATTGGTAGAAGGAATCAGTGCTGGGAACTTTGGGACTTAGTGACAGGAAAAGGCCATTTGGCCCTTCAAGCCTGCTACACCATTCAATAAGCTCATGGCTGAACTCAATAAAAACCAAAAGAACTGCAGATGCTGTTAATCATGAACAAAAGCAGAAATTGCTGGAAAAGCTCGGCAGGTCTGGCAGCATCTGTGAAGGAAAAAAATCAGAGTTAACGTTTCGGGTCCGGGTCTGATTTTTTTTCTTCACAGATGCTGCCAGACCTGTTGAGCTTTTCCAGCAACTTCTGTTTTTGTTCATGTCTGAACTGGTTTTGGTCTCAGCTGTACTTTCCTATCTGCATCCTTTAACCGTCTTTTGTCTAATAAAAAAAAGTCAAACTTGGCCTCCAAATAAATTTAAATATCCAGCCCCCATGCCCTTCTGGAAAAGAGAGGTCTGAAAAGACCCCTTATTTTCAAAGTAAGGGAGACGGTGGCCGAGTGGTATTTTCACTGGAGTATTAATCCAGAAACTCAGCAAATGTTCTGGGGACCTGGGTTTATATCTTGTCATGGCAGATGGTGGAATTTAAATTCAACGAAAATATTTGGAATTAAGAATCTAATTCTAATTTAGGAATCTTATGATCACCATGAAACCATTGTTGGAAAAACCCATCTGACTCAATGTATTTTAGGTCTGGCCTACATGTAACTCCTGACCCACAGCAATATGGCCGGATCTCACCATCCCCCTGAAATAACCAAGCAAGCCACTCCGTTAATATCAATCACTATGAATTCTCAAAGAAATGAATCCAGATGGATCATCTGGCATTAACCAAGGCCACGAAGAGACTACAGCAAAAACAGTCCTGTTGACCCTGCAAATTCCCCTGGGAGCTAATGACAAAACTGGGATAGCTGTCTCACAGACTAGACAAACAACATCCTGACATAGTCATACTCATAGAATCATACCTTACAGACAATGTCCCAGACATCACCATCACCATCCCTGAATATGTCCTTTCTCACCGGCAGGACAGACACAGCAGAGGTGGCAGCACTGTGGTATACAATTGGGAGGTGGTTGCTCTGGGAATCCTTAACATTGACTCCAGACCTCACAATGTGTCATGGTTTCAAGTTAAACATGGGCAAGGAAACCTCCAGCTCCTTATCACGTACCATCCTCTCCCAACTGATGAATCAATACTCCTCTATGTTGAACAACACCTAAAGGAAGCACTGAGGATGGCAAAAGCACAGAATGTGGGTGGGGATTTCAGGATTTCAAGAGCGGCTTGGCAGCAGCATCACTGAGCAAGTTGGTCGAGTCTTAAAGGACAGTTACTAGACTGGGCCTGTGGCAGGTGGTGAGGGAACCAACAAGAAGGAATAACATACTTGACCTCAACCTTACTGGTATGCCAGCTGCAGATGCATCTGTCCACGACACTGTTGGTAAGAGTGACCATTGCACACTCATCGTGGAGAAAAAGTCCCACCTTCACATTGAGAATACACTCCATTGTGTTGTGTGGCACTGTCACCATGCTAAATGGGACAGACTTTAAAAAGATGTAGCAACTGAAGACCAGGCATCCATAAGGCACTGTGGGCCAACAATAGCAGCAGAATTGGGGTGGCACCATGTTAACACTGCTGCCTCACAGCACCAGGGACCCAGGTTCGATTCTGGCCTTGGATGTCTGTCTGAGTTTGCACATTCTCCCCGTGTCTGCACGGGTTTCCTCCCACAGTCCAAAAGATGTGCAGTTTAGGTGGATTGGCCATGCTAAATTGCCCATAGTGTTCAGTATGTGTGGCTTAGGTGGGTTATAGGGTCTGGGATGGGATGCACTGAAGTTCGGTGTGGACTTGATGGTCCAAAGGGCCTGTTTCCACACTGTAGGGATTCTAATTCTTATCGTACTCCAGCTTAATCTGTAACCTCATGGCCCAGCATATCCCCCACTCAACCATTACCATCAAGCCAGGGAATCCACCCTGGTTCAATGGAGAGTGCAGGAGGGCATGCCAGGAGCAGCACCAGGCATACCTGAAGATAAGGTATCAACCTGGTGAAGCTACAACACAGGACTATTTGTGCACCAAACAGTGAAAGCAGTAAGCGATGGGCAGAGCTGAGCAGTCCTACAATGGACAGGTCAGATCTAAGCTCTGCAGACCTGCCACATCCAGCTGTGAATGATGGTGGACAAATAAATGACTCACTGGAGGAGGAAGCTCCACAAATATGATGGAGAAGCACAACACATCAGTGCAAAAGATAAGGCTGAAGGATTCGCAGCAATCTTCGGCCAGAAGTGCTGAGTGGATGATCCACCTCGGTCTCCTTCAGTGGTCCCCAGCATTACAGATACCAATCTTCAGCCAACGATTCACTCTATGTGATATCAAGAAACAGCCGATGACACTGGATACTGCAAAGGCTATGGACCTGACAACATTCCAGCAATAGTACTGAAGACTTGTGCTCCAGAACTTGCTGCTCCCCTAGCCAAGTTGTTATACAACCACAACAGTGGCATCTACCTAACAATATGGAAAATTGTCCAGTTATGTCTTGTACATAAAAAGCAGGAGAAATTAAACCCAGCCAATTACCATGCCATCTGTCTACTCTTAGTTATCAGTAAAGTGATGGAAGGTGTCATCAACAGTGATATCAAACAGCACCTGCTCAGCAATAACCTGCTCACCGACACCCAGTTTATGTTCTACCAGAGCTACTCAGCTCCTGACCTTATTACAGGCTTGGTTCAAATGTGGACAAAAGAGCTGGGTTCCAGAAATGAGACTGCATTTGACCAAGGCTCAAGAAGCCTCTGCAAAACTGATATCAATGGGATTCAGGGACAAATTATCTGCTGATTGGAGATATACCTGGAACATAGGAAAATGGTGGCAGTTGCTGGAGGTCAGTCATCTCGACTTCTTCGGAGTAGTGTCCTCGGCCCAATCATCTTCAGCTATTTCATCAATGATCTTCCCTCCATCATAAGATCAGACATGGGGATGTTTGCTTATGGATGCACAATGTTCAGCACCGTTCATGACTCCTCAGATATTGAAGCAGTCCACGTTCAAATGCAACAATTTCTACCTTAAACATTGGTCTGGTAAGACTCTGGTGATGTTACCTTGCCTTTACTTTCAATATGTTCAAACATTGAGCTTCCACAGCCTTCTGTGGTAGAGAACTCCAAGGGTTCACAAACCCTGAGTGAACAAAAATTATCCTAATTACAACCCAGGTCCCCAGAACATTGGTGGTTGATTGGGGCATCTCGGGGCGGGATTCGGAGATTGGCAGGGGCAATCCGGGGGCGGGGTTTTGTGATTGACAGGAGCCTCCCGCGGGCGAGATTCGGTGATTGACAGGATCCAGTTGGGGGCGGGGTTTTGTGCATGACTGGATCCTCTCGGGGCGGGATTCGGAGATTGACAGGATCCAGTTGGGGGCGGGGTTTTGTGGTTGACTGGAGCCTCTCGGGGGCGGGATTCGGTGATTGACAGGATCTACTTGGGGGCGGGGTTTTGTGGTTGACTGGAGCCTCTCGGGTGCGGGATTCGGAGATTAACAGGATCCAGTTGGGGGCGGGGTTTTGTGATTGACTGGATCCTGTCGGGGGCGGGATTCGGAAACTGACAGGATCCAGTTGGGGGCGGGGATTTGTGATTGACAGGAGCCTCTCGGGGGCGAGATTCGGAGATTGACAGGATCCATTTGGGGGCGGGGTTTTGTGGATGACTGGATCCTCTCGGGGGCGGGGTTCGGTGATTGACAGGATCTACTTGGGGGCGGGGTTTTGTGGTTGACTGGAGCCTCTCGGGGGCGGGGTTCGGTGATTGACAGGATCTACTTGGGGGCGGGGTTTTGTGGATGACTGGAGCCTCTCGGGGGCGGGATTCGGAGATTGACAGGATCCATTTGGGGCGGGGTTTTGTGATTGACTGGAGCCGCTCGGTTCGGGTGGGTGAGAGTCGGTGGCGGCTGGCGAATTGAATGAGATCGAGGAACGGGGAATTGGGTAAGTGAGAACCGTACTTCGAGTGCAAACTCTCCCTGAGCATGACAGGCTTCTTCCTCGTTTCCCGGTTACACAGTGTCTTCTGGGGGCTGTGCCTGAGGCCTCTGGCCGGCGGCGCTGGATCCTCCGTGTGTGGAGGTGTCGGCCCCGGGACAGAGGGTGGCCTCTCCCGCTTTGTCTAGGCCCCGCTGAGGGCTGATTGATGCAGGCTCAAGCCGGGACTCGGGCCCCGCGGGATTGGTCACAAACTGACTACTCCCTCCTCTCTGGTCACCTACAAACACCATCACCCCCTCCTCCCCAAGACTCTGGTTATCATTATACCCCCAACCTCACCTCCATCCCAAGCCTTCTGATCACTCAACTTTACCCTCCCGCCTGGTCATGAAATCCCCACTCTCTTGTCATCACCCCCCCCATATCCCAATTTACTTGTCATTTCAACAGGTTGCCATGGGCTAGAATGCAGGCTGCCCCTGTTAGGCTGGGTAGGCGTTATAAATTGGGAGGTATTAATTATTTCAGAGATAGTAAGAACTGCAGATGCTGGAGGATCTGAGATAACAAGGTGTAGAGCTGGTTGAACACAGCAGGCCAAGCTCGTAAGATGCTGCTTGGCCTACTGTGGTCATTCAGCTCTACATCTTGTTATCTCAGGTATTAATTATTGTTTTGTTGCAGAGCTACAGGCATGCTTTTCTTTTATGTGGTTTGCTCCCCTCACTCTGTCCCCTGAATGAAACATAACACACAAACTAGGAGCAGGAGTAGGCCATTCAACCCTTTAATCCTGCTGTGTCATTCAACTGATCCTATATTTCAACACTATATTCCTGTTTTCTCTACATTACTCTAAATGCCTTTAATATCAAAACACTAATCAATAATAATCAATATACTCAGTGACTTGCCTCCACTGCCTTTTGTGGTTGAAAATTCTCCAGGTTGACAATCTGAGTGAAGAATGGTTTCATAGAATCACAGCATTTTACAGTACAGAAGGAGGCCCCTCAACCCATCATGTCTGTATTGGCTCCTGAAAGAGCTATCCAGCTAGTCCCATTCTCCAACTCTGCCTCACAGCCCTCTAAATTCATCATTTTGTAATAAATATCCAGCTCTCTTTTGAAATCTCATATGGAATCCACCTCCAACACTATCCCAGGCAACACATTCCAAATTCAACTGTCTAAGAAGTTTCTTCTCATCTTACTCCTTTCTGCTCAATGCCTGTCAATTCCTAAATTCAATGACCAATAAATAGAAAGTGGGACATAACACCACCGCTTCGTCAGAGGCTCACTGATGATGTAACCTAGAATGGTGACGAAACGTCTGAAAACTAACCTTTCAGTTCAGTGAGCAAACTCACATCCAGGGAGTTAAATACGCACAAATTAAGAGTAGATGTAGCAATATTACCCCACATGTGTTTTGTCTGATAAATGGCCTCAACTGCAATGAAACTGGTGAACTACCACACCAACCTAGAAACTGGAATTGACAGTGGCAAACTCAGTCCTTTTCTCCTTATTTCTGGGTTTTAGTGGCCAAACGGGGAGAGCTGTCTCACAGTTTAGTCAAGCAGCAGCCTGACATAGTCATACTCAAGGAATCATACCTTACGTGCAATGTTCTAGACACAGCACCAACCCTAGATATTTCCTGTCCCACTGGCTGGCTATACCCAGCAGACGTGGCCGCATGGTGGCATTCAGTTAGGAGGGAGGTGGCTCTGGGAGTCCTCAACATTGACTTCGAACTCCATGAATCTGTTTCAGGTGAAACATGGGCAAGGAAACATCCTGCTGATAACTACGTGCCATCTTCCCACATCCGATGAATCAGTAATTCTCCATGTTGATTATCTTAATCATGAATGATCTTTCCTGTGACTTGAGACTGTGACCCTGGTTCTGAACTTCCAAACCAGGGAAAACATTCTCCCTGCATTCAGCCTCTGTCGCCTAGTTAGACTTCTATGTGTTTAAATTAGATCTCCTTTCATTCTTCTGAGCCCAAATGTATACAGTCCGAATTGATGCTTTCTTGAACTGTTGCAGTTGGCCATATGGTGAAAGCGCTCCTACAGTTCTATCAGGCCAGAATTTTGACCCAGTGAGTGGTTCCAAGATTGAAGGGTTTATGACTTGGAAGGGTATAAGCATGTGATGAAGAATGTGGAAGCTGTTAGCAGAGGGCACAGTTGAAACAAAGTATGGCTGCAGTTGAGGGGAAGCTAGACAAATAAATGAGGAAGAGGGTTACAATATTAATTGTGGAAAGATGGATGGGGACTCAATAATTTAATATTGGCATGGGCTGGTTGGGGTAATTTGTATATCTATTATATCATATCTAATCCTCTGACCGTTTTCTTGTGTCCCTACTGTCCTTCTACATAGTCCTGGTTGAGAGTTTGAGGTGAATTAATGACAAGTCTGGGTGTTCAAAGCCTGAGTGTTTGTGTGAAAAATAGCAGGTTCAGTACCTGGTCTGTGAGTGAGCTATGAATGAATGGAGGTGGAGATTGAATGTCCAGAATTGACAGCGTTTAAGAGCAACAAGTGAGAAATATCCCACAGTTCTGACAGAGGATGTTATACATAAGCAGATGCTGCTGCAGTTATGATCATCAAATTGCTGTACATTGTTTCCTAATCCTTTCTGCCCCACCCATCTCAGTTAATATGCTAACTCATTTTGGCATACATGTCAATGTGGTGTCAGCAGATGTCAGGTATTTCATCCATTTGGCTGCTGGGAGAGAATGTGGATCAGTTGTGGGATGGGAAGGTGATGGCTGAGTGGTATTGTCACTTGACTGTTAATCCAGAAACCCACACAACGTTCTGGGACCTGGGTTTGAATCCCGCTACGGCACTTGGTGGAATTTGAATTCAGTAAAAATGTCTGGAATTGGGAATCTAATGATGGCCTAGAATCCATTGCCGGAAAAACCCATCTGCTTCACTAATGTCCTTTAGAGAAGGAAACTGCCATTCCTTGCCTCCCTCCTTACCTGGTCTGGCCTACATGTGACTCAGCATGTGGTTGACCCTCTGGGCGATTAGGGATGGGCAATAAATACTGCCTGGCCAGTGACGCCACCATTCTGATAATGAATGAAGAAAAATAGGTGGGCTGCTAAGTAGAAAGGTGAATTGAAAATTATGAGCCCTTTAGGAATACAGGACTTTGGCACATGGGTAGGCTCAAGCTTACTCTGAGTCAGTAAGATAAATGGGGAAGATAATGCCATAAATAGGGGTTGTAATGTTGTCATTGCATCTGTGCTAGCACACATCAGGATGTCAATCTTGGTGTAGTTCAGTAACATGCAGATAGTTCAGCCAGTCAGCTTGTATGAGGACAATCTATTGCTGGAATTATAAACAGTAGACTTCTCATGAGTTGGATATAATGCAGACCATATTCCGCGATTAATGTTTGGAAATTGGGGAGATCATTTCGTCCTTATTTATATACTTTGGTTATAATCTTGTTCTGACCCCTGAAGTAACAGGGTACAGAGGAATCTAAACGTTGGAAAACATTAATGATGGTGAATATTCACGGGACGCTGCACATTATTTTTCAGCTTAATTATGTTAACTAAAGATTGAGTAATGTTTGTGCATAAGCATCAGTGTTAAGTGGTTCCAAAATTGTATCACGCAGAAAAATTGCAGTGTGGTTCACAATCTAACCTTAGCTGAAACATGATACCCCTCCACAGCATCAAGAGTACCCATTGCTTTGGTTTATCCCTCCAGTGTATAATTGCTTTACTCTTCCTTATCTCTCAGAGTACTGCATTCTTGCAACTTGGCCTCTTGTACAGCCTCAGTCACTTTTGTTTCTTCTCTTGGTGCCATGCTTTTCACTGTCTTGGCTTTAACCTCTGAAATTTCCTCCCTAAATGCTGTACCTCCCTCTCTATTAAAATGCTACAAAAAACCTATACCTTTGACCAAGCTTTTAATCAACTATCATAATATTTTTCTGTTTGACTCTGTTCATTCTTCTTGGATTTTGTTCCTGTGAGGCACCTTGAGATGTTGTCTGAGCATTGAATGTGCAAGATAAATGTAAGTTAGATATTGTATTTAAAATACTTACGGGGGTCGCTTCTATTTTCTGTGCACTTTAGTTAACTTCCAAGTTAATATTTTGGAAGCATGGACACTACTCCCTTCACAATCTCTAAACATTCAGATGTTCCAAGTGAAGAAGTATGGTTGCAATGTAGAGGGCCATATTTTTGGACCATTAACTGGAATAGAAGTTGCAAATGATATAAAGCTAAAATACCAGAAGAATTTGTAACTTGGAAAAATCATGTGGTGAACATCTTTGTATGTGCAAGGAGATGCTACTGTTGCAACGAGATTCATACGTTGTTGAGTCTGAGGCACCAGGAATTTTTGAATTCATGAAAGACACCCCTCAGATTGGTCCATCAACAATTTGCAACAGTTTAAGTTCAGAAAAGCCAGAGACATTCAGATGAAAACATCTCGCTTCATGTCGCTGAAAAAAAAAGAAACTGAGGAAACCTTAAAATAATTTGAACAAGACCTGGATCTATCCAATCAATTATTGAAATGAAGAACAATCACTTTATCGTCAATAGTGTGTCATCAAAACAAAATGAGACAGAATTTAATCTACTCTTAGGAACCATACTTTTGATCTTCAGAATTTTATTCCTTGTCTATTTTTTTTAATGCCCATAATATCTCAAATTATGTTTTAATTTGGAGTTGCATATTGGAGATTTATCGGCCTTTTCTATTTGTTAAAGTTAATTGTGTTTACAATAAGTAGAGTAATTGATGAATAAAACCTGGTGTGAATTATTTTGTCCTAAATAGCAGTCAGTCAAGCAAATTGATCGTAGCTGTGGTCTCATTGGATGAGGGGCAGATGCGTAGGAATGCCATAAACACATCTGCAAGTTCTCCTCCAAACCGCTTGCCATCCTGGCTTGGAAAAATATCACTATTCCTTCATTGCTGTATCAAAATCCTGGCACACTCTACCTTTGTTTTACTCATTTTTTGGGGGGTACAAGCATCTCTGGCTGACCAGCATTCCTTGCCCATCCCTAGTTGCCCTCGAGAGTGTGGTGGTGAACTGCCTTCCTGAACTGCTGCAGTACAGCTGCTGTGGGCTGACCAACAATGCCATTAAGGAGGGAATTCCAGAATTCCAACCCAGTGATAGGGACAACGATATATTTCTAAGGCAGGGTGGTGAGTCGCTTGGAGGGGAACTTGCAGGTTGTGGTGTTCCTGTGTATCTGCTGTCCTTGTCCTTTTAGATGGAAATGGTCATGAGTTTAGAAGGTGCTGTCTGAGAATCTTGTTGAATTTCTGCAGTGCGTCTTGTAGATAGTACATACTGCTGCTACTAAGCGTAGGTGGGGTGGGAGTGGATGTTTGTCGACATGGTGCCGATCAAGTGGGCTGCTTTGTTCTGGATGGTGTTGATCTTGAGTGTTGTTGAAGCTGAAGTGGGGAGTATTCCATCACACTCCTAACTTGTGCTTAATGGATGATGGACAGGCTTTGGGGAGTTGGGAGGTGTGTTACCTGCCGCAGTATTCATAGCCTCTGATCTGCTCATGTGGCCACTGTGCTTATGTGACGAGTCTGGCCAATGGTGACCCCCAGGATGTTCATAGTGGGGGATTCAGTGATGGTAATACCATTGAATATCAAGAGGTGTTGGTTAGATCAGCTCTAATAAAAGACAATCCTTGCCTGGTGTTTGTGCGAATGATATTTGCCACTTGTCAGCCTAAGCCTGGATATTGTCCAGATCTTGTTGCATTTGAACATAAACTGCTTCAGTATTTGAACAGTTGTGAATGTTGCTGAAAATCCCCACTTCTTTCCTTCTGATGGAGGGAAGGTCATTGATGAAGTACCCGAAGGTGGTTGGGCCTAGGACACTACCCTGAGGACCACTGGCAGAGATGCCCTGGAGATGAGATGATAGAACTCCAACAACCACAACCATCTTCCTACGTGCTGGGTATGACTCCAACCAGCGGGGAGATTGCCTCTGATACCTATTGATTCCAATTTTGCTAGAGGTCCATGATGCCACACTCTGTCAAATGCAGCCATGATGTCTAGGGCTGTCACTCTTGCCTCACCTCTGGAATTCAACTGTTTTGTCTATGTTTGAAAAGAGATTCACACCAGATTTTGGTCATCAATTACTCGACTTATCGTTAGCACAATTAACTTGCTGCAAAAATGCCATCCCCTATTCCCAATTCTTCCGCCTCCGCTGCATCTGCTCCCAGGATGAAGCATTCCACTCCCGAACATCTCAGAGGTCCTCGTTTTCAAGGACCACCACTTCCACCCCTCAGTGGTCGAGAACGCCCTTGACAGTGTCTCCCACATTTCCTACAACTCATCCCTTACAACCCCTCCCCGCAATAACAACCAAAACAGAACCCCCTTCATCCTCACCCCTCACCCCACCAACCTCCGGATCCAACACATCATCCTCCAACACTTCCACCATCTGAAATCCGACCCCACTACCAAAGACATTTTCCCTCCTCACCCTTACCTGCTTTCCGGAGGGACCACTCTCTCTGTGACTCCCTTGTCCGCACCACACTCCCCTCCAGCCCCACCATGCCTGGCACTTTTCCCTACAACTGCAGGAAGTGCTACTCCTGCCCCTACCCCTCTCCCCTCACCCCTATTCCAGGCCCCAAGAAGACTTTCCACGTCAAGCAGATGTTCACCTGCACATCTGCTAATGTGGTATACTGCGTCCGCTGTACCCGGTGTGGCCACCTCTACATTGGGGAAACCAGGCGGAGGCTTGGGAACCGCTTTGCGAAACACCACACTAAGTTCACACGAAACAACTGCACCTCCGAGTCGCGAACCATTTCAAATCCCCCCTCCCATTTCTCAGACAACATGTCCATCTTTGGCTTCCTGCAGTACCACAGCGATGCCACGCGAAGGTTGCAGGAACAGCAACTTATATTCCACTTGGGAACCTTGCAGCCCACTGGTATCAGTGTGGACATCACAAGCTTTGAAACCTCCCCTCCCCGTACCGCATCCCAAAACTAGCCCAGCTTGTCCCCACCTCCCTCACCTGTCCTTCCTCCCATCTATCCCCTCCTCCAACCTCGAGCCCCACCACCATCTCCTACCTACTAGCATCATCACTCCGCCTTGACCTGTCCGTCCATCCTAGACTGACCTATCCCCTTCCTAACTCCCCATCTACATTCACATTTACTGCTCCATCCTCGCCTCTTTGACCTGTCTGTCTCCTCCCCATCTATCTTGTCCTCTATTCATCTTCTATCCGCCTTGCCCTCTCTCCCTATTTATTCCAGAACGACCTTCCCCTCCCCCATTTCTGAAAAAGGGTCTAGGCCTGAAACAGCAGCTTTCCTGCTCCTCTGCTGCTGCTTGGCCTGCTGTGTTCATCCAGCTCTACACCTTATTATCTGAGTTTTTCCAGTTTCTGTTCATGGTGGGGGCAGTGGCCTTGTGGCATTATTGCTGAACTATTAATCACAAGACCCATGTATGTTCTGGGCACCCAAGATCAAATCCCGGCATGACTGAGGGTGGAATTTAAATTCAGTGAAAATCTGGAATAAAGGAATTTATGATGACCATGAAACTGATGTTGATTGTTCGTGAAAAACCATCTGTTCACTAGTTTCCTTTAGTGAAGGAAATAGTTATCCTTACTTGGATTGATCTACATGTGATTCCAGACCTACAGCAACGTAATTGCCTCTTAGCTGCCTTCAGGGCAGTTAGGGATAGGCAATAAATACTGGCCAAGCCAGCGACATCCGCATCCCATCAATGAATAAAGACGAATAAAAAGTATCCAGTGTCTTCACCTGTTTCTTAATATCATATGGAGGAACTCGAATTGGCTGAAGACAGGTATCTAGGATGCATGAGAGCCACTTGGCACTTCTGTCTGAAGGTTGCTGCAAATGATTCATCCTTATCTTTTACACTAAAAACAGAAAATTCTGGAAATCCCTGTGGGTCAAGCAGCATCCATGGCGAGCGAGTAAGGTAACATTTTGGGTTTAGATGACTTCATGAAAGCTGTCTTTTACGCTAACATGTTTGGCTCCCCCATCATTAAGGATGGGGATATTTGCAGAGCCCCTTACTCCAAGTGAATTGTTTAATTGTCTATCATCATTCGTGACTGGATATGGCAGGGTTGCAGAGCTTAGATCTGATTCATTGGTTGTTTGATCGTTTATCTCTGTCTATGAATTGCTGCTTATGTTGTTTGGCTTGCAAGTAGTCTAATTTGGTTGCTTCACCAGGTTGACATCTCATTTTCAGGTATACCTGGTGCTGCTCCTGGCGTCCTCCTGCACTATCCATTAAACCAGGGTTGATCCCCTGGCTTGATGGTAATTGTTGAGTGGGAGATATGCCAGGCCATGAGGTTGCAGATTCTGCTGGAGTACAGTAGCACTAATTCTTAATTCTGGCTGTCTGCTTGTAACCCTCAATATACTAACCTCATAAAGGTTGGGCAGTAACTTGTTGTTCATTATGCTCAAGAATTGATTCAATATTTGTTCAGCAAATCTCACCAGTTTTACTTCTCTGAAAGAATTATCCAGCTTAGTCTTATTGTACAGCCCTTTGTATTTTTTTTTAGTTTCTAATTTCTTTTTCAAACTTTATCCCCTTAGCTTAAAAACTGCAGCAGTTTGTTTTTTGTCCTCACTTCCAATAGTACATTCCACATCTAAACAACTGTCTGTATCTTTTACCCTCCCTTAGTGAGTTATTTACATTAACTAGTATTTGATTTTGACCAGCTGCCTTTTCTCTATTTACCATCTTAAAGCCTGCCTAACTACCTCATTGATTTTGTTCATGTCCGGCAAACACAGCAAAAGCAGTAGTTGGGGTCCTCCAGGGCCTGTGTCACTCAAACATTTAATGAGAAAAGGAAGAGACAATTCAACCCCTTGAGCCAGTTTCTTTTGTGGATGAGATGACAATGTCCACAGCTTTCACAGTGACAGGACTAGCATGTCTGTACTCTTATTGCATGCTGACTTATCGGTACCTTTCGTTATTTTAAGTTTGAATTTTTTTCAACTTTTCCTTCACTCTCTTACCCATCATAAACTATAATACAGCAACTTGTTTCCTGCTCCTCCTCCCTGGAAACAAACACTCATCATTCCAGGGATAATGGGAACTGCAGATGCTGGAGAATTCCAAGATAATAAAATGTGAGGCTGGATGAACACAGCAGGCTCTCTGATGAAGGGTCTAGGCCCGAAACGTCAGCTTTTGTGCTCCTGAGATGCTGCTTGGCCTGCTGTGTTCATCCAGCCTCACATTTTATTATCTCATCATTCCAGGACTTTGTAAGCTGCATTGGCTCTTGGAAATAATATGAGGCACTTTTTTTTTCGGTTCATTTTGTCGGATGTGGGCATCGCTCACTGGCCAGCATTTCTTGCCTATCCGTGGTTGCCCTTGAGAAGGTGGTAGTGAGCTGCCTTCTTGGTCCTTGTATAACCCTTGTAGGAAATGGTAATGATAGCAATATGAGATTTATCAAATGCTTAAATTCTTTGTGGGAATGTGGGTATTGCTGACAATGACACCATTTGTTGACAATCCCGAATTACCGTTGGCTTGCTAGGCCATTTCACAAGGCAGTTAAGTCTTATTTCTGTGGGTCTAGAATTACATGTAGCCCAGTCCAGGTAAGGACATTAGATTTCCTTCCTGAAAGTGCATTCTTGAGCTAGATGAATTTTCCAACACTTGATATTACCATTCAATACCTGCTGTGTTCATCATTACTCAGATTAGCTTTCAATTGGAATATGTCTCGTGGCCTACATTTATCAACATTTAATTTGATAAGTTTGTTTCTGATATGTTGCCTTTTAAAATTTAGCAATCTCATTCTAAAAATGGATCTTGGGCTTTTTCTCTGCCCTTTTTGTTGCTTTTGTACTGACAATTGACTGTCTTTGTGGGGTTTGCACATTCTCCCCATGTCTGGGTGCTCTCTCTTCCTCCGACAGTCCAAATATGTGCTGCGTGGGTGGATTGGTCATTATAAATGGCCCATAGTGTCTAGGAGGTTAACTATGGCAATGTTATGCGAATAGGGTGAATTGCTGTATGGTGGCAAATTCAATGGCCAAATGGCCTTTATCTGTATTGTAGGGATCCTACAGGCCGATGAATTCCAGATTTATCCACTGAATTTAAATTCTGTCAGCTGGCACAGTTAGATTTGAATCCACGACTGTAGGGAATTAACTTGGATGACTCGTCCCATGGTGTTAGTACTGTGCCACTATCTCCCTTTCATATGTTTACACAAATACATTGGAATTGGTTGGTTGCTTTCTCCTTCACTGATGCAGAATTTGTCCTTTTAATCCAGAGGCCGGAAATGATATGTTTATGGAGCAAAGTAAAATATGAGCACAGAGATAATAGAGCTTCATATTGACGCTGACATCATAAAGTAACATACACTAGATTCAACGGCTTAAATACGATTTTTAAAAAATGTACAAGCAAACCCATTTGCAATATTCTTTTGGTTTAAAGTTGATACAGTATCTGTATGGTGTAAGATCATTATTGGAGCAATCCTTTTGATCTTTTTATAAAATGCAGGATATGGCAGACTCACTGCTAGGCCACTTGCAGTAAGTAAAGTGCTAATATTCCAACCTTAAGGTGTTGTGTTTTTGTGAAATCTTTGCTTTTTAACAAGCAGTTGTATTCTTCTCAAAATAGTATTATCTTTTTAACTGCTGTTGTTTTCCCTATTGTGTAAGTAGTGCTGAATCTGGAGCCTGCAGGAGGGTGTTGCTGTGAAGATGTCGCATCTAACTGGTGACTGCATTCACTTAGAATCAGTGGGCGAAGTAACAAAAGACGAACTAATCGAGAAATCTCATGTAAGTTGCATAAATCTCGTTTTCGGGAACAAATCTTCATTTCTCCACCCATTTTTATTCCCCACATATCCTCAAGCACCCAGTAAGTTTATTTTGCTTTTGCCGATTGTTTTTGTGTTACCCTTGGGAAAATGTGGGCTCCTTGTTCGTAAACAAACTGATCAGGTCCTTGCCACTGTATTGTGTGAAGGATAGTGAGCAGCATTACTTTAGCAGAGTATTTCTTTACCCTGCTTGATGTCTGTGTGATCTCTGGGATTCACTCTTGAAAACTTATCGCCACTGTTCCAGCTGCATTACCGGAAAAATGCATTAGGCAAATGTGAGATAACAAGGTGTAGAACTGGTTGAACACAGCAGGCCTAGCAGCATCAGAGGAGCAGGAAGACTTGCGTTTCGGGCCTAGTCCCCTCATCAGAAAATGAAGAAGGGTCTAGACCTGAAACGTCAACATTCCTGCTCCTCTGATGCTGCTTGGCCTGCTGTGTTCATCCAGCTGTACACCTTGTTATCTTAGGCAAATGTGACTGGATTTACAACGGCAGAGCCGCATTCGGCTTTAATATGAATGAGAATCTAATGTTTGAAAAAAAAGTGTTCTGCAATACTACGTCTTGGTAGTTTAACAGGTTAACCCTGTTTTAAAATTGAGTTTGCTATTACAGTGTAGATCCACAGATCTAAACAGTTTTAAACACTTCTGATGGAGTGAGACAATTGAGACAAAGATAGCATCATTTGCAACCTCAGAATATTGCAAACTGCAAATATTGCAGTGAAATACTATATAGTCACTCCTATAATGTAGGGAAAACAGTTGGGAATTTGCACATAAAGCCTGACAAAAAGCAATATAACAATAATCAGATCTGTGTAGTGCAAGAAAAGGGACAAATGTTGGAGAGAGATAAGTTTGTTATTCGAATGGAACCATTGCCATCATATATACCAATCAGAGCGGCTTAAGTTTAATGTCTCCTTTAAAAGACAGTAGCCCAACAGTGTAGTACTCCTGTACTGCATTGATTCCCAGTGATCTGCCTGGAGAAACCTTCATATTGTCCACCTCCAAAAAAACAATTTTGGGATCACTTTGTAAAAGAGCAAATTGAGTAAGCCATGTTCTGGTTCAGGACTATATGGATCACCATGGAAAATATACAGTAAGGATTCCAAACATGTCTGTCAAAATCCTGGAAATTACAGGAAGAGAGGAAATAAGGACCCCCAATTTTTGTAGCCCATCGAATATGAGTTGAATTAATTACACTTGCTGTATATTTCATTGTATGTGTGCCCTCACTTCTAACATTAGCCCAAGGGATGCACTTTTATGTTCTTGCCTTTCTACAGAAATATCTATATTCTCTTTCTGTCTCTGTGTAGGGTACTTGTCAAGACTGTAAAGTTGGAGGGCCTAACCTATGGGCGTGTCTGGAGGTAAGATTTTATGCGATCTGTGGGTGTTATGCATCTGTATGTTGTTGAAAATTATTTGTTCTCATTCTGAGTTTCTTTTCTTTGTTAACAGAATGGCTGTTCCTATGTTGGTTGTGGAGAATCCCACTCTGATCACAGTACCATTCATTCGCAGGTAGGCATGGAGCTTTGCTTTTATGAATAAAGAAGACAGACTTGCACTACTACGGAGTATTTCACAACCTTCAAACATCTCAAAGCACCTTACAGCCAATTGAGCACTTGTTAAAATGTAGTCAGTGTAGTGATGTAGTAAGTGTTGCAAGTAATTAATGCACAATAAGCTCCCATACGTGACAAATGACTAGTTAATCTAAATATCGATCAAGAAGCCACTAAAAATGCCCTGGTTGTTTTTCAGAAGAGTGCCTTGGGATATTTTATGTTCATCTGAGAGGGCATATGAAGCAGAAAGTAAATAGGTCATCAGTTTTTGGAATGCACCACAAATGTGTGGTATCATTCATATATTGATGATATTATTTTTTCCAAAAGTTTTTAAGCCACCTTTTGTCATGACTCTATAATATTGACATTGCAGTTGTACTTACACCACATGACTGGAGCTCAAAGCAGCTCTCTGCTGCATTCTCCATGGTAGTTAAGAACCGGCAATAACTTAGCTAAACTAGTGATGCTCACATAAAAAAGCACTTGTGAACAGGATTAAGGAGAATCCTAAGACATTTTATAAATTCGTTAAAGGGAAGAGGTTAACCAGGGAAACAGTAGGCACCGATAGGGAAACCTGTGTGTAAAGCCTCAGGATATTGGAAGGGTTTTAAAGGAATGCATCTCGTCAGTCTCGACTTTGAAAAAGGAGAACGTGAGTGTGGAATTCATGAAGGGGGACTACAAGGAATTTGCACAGTTTGATATAGGAAATGGGGAGGTGTTGAAGGCTCTGTTGGGGTTAAGAATAGACAAATCCTCTAACATGGATGAATTGTATTCCAGGTCACTGTGGATGATGAGGCAGGAAATGGCAGGAGTTCTGACACAAATTTTTTAATTCCTCTCTGGCTACGGGGGATGTGCCTGAGAACTGGAGGGCGACTAATGCAGTTGCACTTTTCAAGAAGAGTAGGGATGATTCAAGAAAGTACAGACCAGTGAGTCTCATGTCAATGATAGGGAAACTATTGGAGAAAATTCTGAAAGAGAGAATTCATATCCAATTAGAAAGGCGTAGGCTAATTAAGGGTGGTCAGCATGGTTTTGGCAAAGGTGGGTCATGCCAAACAAACTTGTCAGAATTGTACGAAAATGTGATCAAGTGTCTGGAGGTGGGAAAGTTCAGTTGATTGTAGTTTATGTGGATTTTAGCAAAGCTTTTGACAAGGTCCCGAATGGGAGACTGATTGAGAAGGCTAAAGCACATGGAATTCAGGGAAACCTGGTGAAATGGATCAGAAACTGGCTTAGTAATAAAACTCAAAAAGGGTAGTTCATTTGACTGGAGGCCTGTGTCCAACAGTGTATTACAGGATCAGCACTTGGAACTCTTGTTTGTTATGTACATCGATAGAAATGTAGGGGGAATATTAAGCAAGTTAGCTGACAATAGCAAGATTGGTAGAATGTTTAATAGGAAGATATAGATGGGCTGGTCAGATGTGCAGAACACTGGCAGGTGGTATTTAACCCTCATGTACTTTGGAACAAGAAGCAAGGTGAATGAGTATTTAATGAATGGCAGGACACTCGGTAGCTAAGAAGGACAGAGGGATCTTGGGGTAATTAGTCATGGCATACAGTATAAGAGCCAGGAGGTAAAGTTGGAGTTGCACAGTGTGTTTGTTAGGCTACAGCTGGAGTATTGCATGCAGCCTGGTCACCTCACTGCAGGAAGGATGTGATAGCAATAGAGGAAGTACAGAGCAGATTCACCAGGATGTTGCCTGGGATGAAGAAGATGAGCTATAAGGAGAGAGTGGATAGGGTTGGATTGTTTCTCTTAGAGCAGAGAAGATTGATTGGGCCTGACATGATTGAGATGCATAAGATTATGAGGTGTATGGACCAGGTGAATAAAGAGCAGTTGTTCTCTTTGTTTGAGGGGTCAGTCACAAAGGGACAGATTGGTGGCATGTTGGCTCAGTAGTTAGCACCACTGCCTCATAGCACAAGTGAGTTTGCACGTTCTCCCTGTGTCCGCTGACTGCACCAGTTTCCTCCCACAGTCCAAAAATGTGCAGTCTAGGTGGATTGACTGCCCATAGTACCCAGGGAAGTGCAAGTTAGGTGGATTAGCCATGGGAACTGCAGGGTTACAGGGATAGTGTAGGGTTTGCTCTTTGGAGAATCGGTGTGGACTCGAGCTGAATGCTTCTACACTGTAGGGATTCAGTGATTGTATAGTTTTGGGATTGGGGCAGGGGCATCCCTCAGGATGATGTGAACCTGGAATGCACTGCCTGGGAAGGTAGTGGAAGCTTAAAACTTTGACCTTTTTTAAAAAAAATTGGATAAAGGGCAGTTAGGCTTAGCTCCATTTTCCTGCTTCTTGTCCATTACCCTTGAACTTCTCCAATCATGAATCCATCCTTTTTTAAAAATTGTTTTATATGTTTCATTTATTAGCTCAGGTTTACAGATCCTAACAACTTCTGTGTTTTTGTTTTTGGAAGAGGTAGAGGATGATTTGATTAATTTTGATTTGTTACTGCCACGTGTATCAAGGTCTGTGAAAACTGATGTTTTACATGCTTTAAGGCAGGTCGTATGTACATGTGCAGCAGGGTAACAGAACAGAATGCAGAATACAATATTACAGCTGCTGAGAAGGTGCAGAGAAATCTCAACATTAGCATTAAAGACGCCCATTCAGAAGTCAGACAAAGTGGGAAAGAAGCTGTTCATACATGTATGAAATCTTTTTGATACCTTCTGCCCGACGGAAGAGGGTGGAGGAGAGTATAACCAGGGTGAGAGGGGTTTTTGATTGTGTTCATTGCCTTCCCTATGCAGTGGGAAGTATAGATGATCTCTTTAAAAACTTGAATTTTTTTCATAAACAGTTTTAAATCTGTGACCTCTTTATTGGAAAAGGAAATAATGTTTCTTTATCTATTGTGAACCTCAACATCATGAAGCACTGAAATCACCATAACAACATTTCTGATGAATACTTTGCCTGCTTTTCCAACCTCTCCTTGAAATCGTATCCTTTGTTATCAGTAACATTCTGATAAATCTCTTATGTAATCTTTAAAGCCTTTATGTCTTTCCTGAAGTGCAATATCCCAGCTGAGGCCTAACCAAAGTTCGTTCCAACTTTACAAGACAGTTGGCAATACCCCCTTTAAAATATTACAAATGGAATCAAATTGATTTGCTTTAACCACTTTTGAATGGTTACAGTCCTGACTAGGAATGATCAGCCTACCACTGCAGTTCTTTTACCAGACTTGCTCCCTTATTACCCATTCCTTGGGTTCCGAAAGTCCTTACTTACAAATGTCTCAATGCTGTTTATGACTTTCTCCAGTGCGTATTCACTGTTCTTATTTCTGTTCACCCCACCTCTCCTCCACCTTTGGTGTTTTACACTAACCATATTGTCTGTTCACTCAAAAACATTCTTTCTAAAGCGATCATTAGCCTTTACCAATCAGTCCAATGATATTTTGATTTTAAAGTTCTCATTCTCATTTTTCAAATATTTCCATGGTCTCAGTCTCTGCATGTCTCTAATCACTTTCAAGGTCTCAGCCCTCTCAGATATCTGCGCTGGTCTAATATGGCCCTCTTGTGTATGCCCAGTTTTAATTCTCCACCACTGGTGATTGTGTCTTCAACTACCTATCTCCATGGTGTTTAGCCCCCACCTTAGGCTGCTGTGCCATTTTACATTGCTTCCTTCCTTTGAGGCACTTATCCTACCTCTTGGGCCAGATGACCAAATGTTGGTGAGATATCTCCTTATATATCTCTCTGTCATACTTAATTTTATGGAGTACCTGTGAAGCGGCTTGATGTTTCATTACATTAAACGTGCACTACACAGTAGAAATTGTTACTGTATCTCTTGTCCCCCTTTTATTCTTCTTATCCTTGTCATGCTCGTTTGACGCCCATTCTTTAAAATGCCTTTTGATCAAGTAAAATTGACATAAATGCCAAAACATCTCCTGGCTTCTTCAGGAGCATTATCAGAAAAAAATTGCAGAGTGTAATACTTACTGTCAGGCTTTCCACATTGTATTTTCTCTCTGTTCTCTATATAACAATGTGTGTTCCAACTTTGAGAATAGCAAGAAGAGAGGATGGACCAGTATTCAATAGACAGCTGCCAAAGCTTAATGATCACTCTTTCTTCAAAGTTTTAGAAATCCATAATTTTTATTGTCTGGATGCTGCAAATGGTTGGCTAAAAGATCATCTCGTTATTCATTGATTTTAAAAACCCAGAAAGTTTCCATTATGGCATTAAGGATAACACTAAAAACAGATTCCTATTGAACTGTGATGACACAGGTGAATCACTAATTTTTCTCCCCTACTTGTCTCAAGATTGTGATTGTCACTGGCTTGTAAGTCCACAATGATCACTAACTTGCAGTTGGCTGGTTGATCATTTAAAGTGGTGCGTGATGGGTGTAGGTGGTGTCTGCTGTCTGGAGAATGGGGTTGGGTGATTTGTGGGGGCCGAATTGGTGTCTTCACCTAAAAGTGGCAGTATTAATCTAATTATCTCCTACTCAAGGAGTTGTGTTTGGGACAGCTTGCATGTATTCTACAAGATAGATAATAACACAATAATGAACGAGGGAATGGTTTTTCCTTCCACACAGTTCCACTGGTTTGTGGTGGTGAAGTCTTTTCCACCTGGATGTAATTTATGGATGCAACAGTTATTTTCAGTGATTCTTCTTATTTTATTACAAATGGCCTTGCAAATAAAATATTATAAAAGCTGTTGTCTGAAGGCTTATTCTATAACTTAGTCCTACCATGACGTTTGTCTAATTTTCCAGTAGCAATCAGTGCACAGTCTTCAGATGTGAGGACTTAGTTGATTACATTTTCATGTTGGTTGCAGTTACCCTTAAGAAAGATTCTCCTACCTTCACTCTTTCCGTCACTGTAGTGTTGCTCACCATTTTAATGTTTTTCTGTCTTTGAGAAAGAAACCCGATGTCTGTGACGTTGCAGCTTACCAACAGTTTTTGCTGTTTAAACCAGGCACGCTGTGAAGAAGTAGGAACTGTTCAACCAAATCTTTTTCCAGAATAGCCCCTCTGTTGATTTCTCCTTCTTCCTCTGCCATTTCCTACTGTACCCTGTGACCATATTTGTCCAGCTTTGTGCATGTTAGTGACATGTGGTTTTTCAAACTAGAAGATGTATGCAGCTAGAGACAGTAGGAACTGCCAATGCTGGAGTCCGAGATAACGAGGTGTAGAGCTGGACGAACAGAGCAGGCCAGGCAGAGGAGCAGGAAAGCTGACGTTTTGGGTCCGGACCCTTCTTCGGAAATGGGGGAGGGAAAAGGGGCTGTGAAATAATACAGAGAGGGAGAGGCAATGATAGAAATTGGAGGGAAGGCGGACAGGTCAAGGAGGTGGGGTGAAGCCAGTAGAGGTGAGTGTAGGTAGGGAGTTGGGATGGAGGTTAGTCAGTGAGGAGGGAGGGACAGGTAGGTGGGAGGGAATATGGACAGGTCAAGGAGGCAGGGATGAGGCTAGTAGGTAGGAAGTTGGGGTAGGGGTTGGTTAGTGAGGTGGGAGGAGCGGATAGGTGGGAGAAAAGATAGACAGGTCAAGGAGACGGGGATGAGATGGGCTGATCTTGGGATGAGGTTGAGGGTGGGAGATTTTGAGGCTTGTGATGTCCACATTGAGACCATTAGGCTGCAGGGTTCCCAAGCGGAATATGAGGTGCTGTTCCTTCAGCCTTCGGATGGCATTGCTGTGGCACTGCAGGAGGCCCAGGATGGACATGGAGTGGGAGGGGGATTTGAAGTGATTCGCAACTGGGAGGTGTTGTCATTTGTCACCTTGGTGAACATCTGTTTAATGTGTAGGGTTTTCTTGGGGCCTAGGATGAAGGTGAGGGGTGAGGTGTAGGGGCTGGTGTAGCACTTCCAGCGGTTGCAGGCAAAAGTGCCAGGGGTGGTGGGGCTAATGGGGAGTGCGGAACGGATGAGGGAGTCGCAAAGAGAGCGGTCCCTCTGGAAGGCAGATAAGGGTGGGGAGGCAAATATACCCTTAATAGTGGGGTCATATTGCAGGTGGTGGAAGTGGCTGAGAATGATGCATTGAATGTGGAGGTTGATGGGGTGATACGTGAGGACAAGGGGAATTCTGTCCTTGTTGTTATTGCGGGGAGGGGTTGTGAGGGCTGCGGTGTGGGAAACGTGAAAGATGCAGTTGAGGGCGTTTTATGTATACAGCTGATGCTCCTGTGCAAGTTAAGCTATTTGTAACTGAGTGATATCAGTGCAGACCTTCTCTTCCTGTGACATGGGGAAATGCACGATGCATTAAGTGAATGTATCCGGGGAGCCTGTTTGGGGCAAATAAAATAAGATACAAACCAGTTTCTAGAATGCATGTGCCACCTTGTGGGAGATCAGTGTTCCTGCTGCAAAAGAAAATGAAGTTTAGAAGAAGCCCAGAAATAGTTGATGGTGAATTCTGACATTAACTAGGGAAGAGCTCCCTTTTTTATATGTAGACATTACTGTGCAAAGAGTTCATGTGCACACTTTTAGTTGGCAAAACGTGCCCTCTCACCAGTCACAAGTTAGTTGCAAAAGAATATGAAGTGCAAGTGTTTAGCCTTGGCCTGTTCAAATAGAATCTGATTTTTCTTGTGAATTACATTTTTTTTTATTTTCAGGAAACTAACCACAATCTCACTGTTAATCTTACCACCTTGAGAGTATGGTGTTATGCATGTGGAAAGGAGGTGTTTCTGGAGCGGAAACTTGGACCTCCACCAATAGTGCAACGTGGGAGAATACCACAGGTGCATGAACACCAGGTAAGGCTCCATTCAAATAATACCACAGGTATGAAAGAGCCAGATATTGCCGATTTTACTACAAGTGCATGAACTCCAGATAATACTCTTTTCAGCTACTACAAAAGGGCTATTTGCGGCAAGTACAATTTGTGCTTTGAACCATTTGTCACGCTGAAATTATGAATTGAAGTCACTTCCTGGGCATTTGTAGGGAATGCATCAGAGGAGATTAAATGTGTTGCCTGCACACAAGCTTGTCAGTCAGACTCAGAAATTGGTGAGTCTTAAAACCACTTGTATTGAAATTGAATGGCTACTACTCATACACTAACTAGTTTCTCCAATAGAATGCAGCAAGATTAAGATCTACTGACTGTAAGTTGGATATTATTGCAGAGTTACATTTGTCTTTAATAACTGGGACATTGAGGCCACGTCTTTAGTCACTCAGAATGTGATGTAGCGATTGTACAATTATTTTCTGTAATTTGTGCTCTTCATGATTACAATCGACTGGCCATTGGCTCTCTCATACATCAAATTGTTCTTATCTTTATTTATGTGCCCTTGTGTGTGTTTTATTGTAGGACCCATCTCCCTGTAATCAGATGCTGAAAGCTCCTTATACGCTAGTGGGACATGACCTAGATGCAGAATATGACAACATGAAGACAAGAGGTTTGATCATTAAAAGTTGTTGCTGTAAATTCCCTCTTTGGACCTCTACTACCTTTTATTCCCACTATTGTTCCATTTCCTCTGTGTAAAAGCCCTTGAGTTGGGACAGCCTTTTTAAAAGAAGTGAGCGATGATGGTGAAAGTGTGCTGCTTTGTAAGTAACATTCTGAACACAATTTCCTTATAAAAGTTTGAATTTTTCGAACTTTTGTATGCTGTCCTTCCAGGTCTCACTGGATTGAAAAACATAGGAAATACTTGTTATATGAATGCAGCTCTTCAAGCTCTTTCTAACTGGTAAGATGAACTTCTGACAAGCTTTCTGAGAACCATTACAAATATTATAGAATGCAAACTGATTATGCAAATGTAGCTCAACGTTTCTTTGCTGTACTCAAAGTACTGTATCTTCCTTTCATACATTTCGAAGACCCTAACCTGTTTCCTGCATTGCTAAATGTCAATGACAAGCTGAGTTGTTAAGAACTGGCTGTTCATTGCTTCAATCCCAGGCTATGCTGTCCAAAGTTTTTGTGTCAGTTAGAGGCACTACAAGCAATTCTGTTGACCTATGTAGAGGAAAGTCAGATGAGATCACAACCCCTGATCAATAAGGCTGAGAAAGTGTGTGGACGTCTGATAGGAGACGGCTAGGCTCAGTTTGTCATTTTTACAGTCGATCAAACCTGTTGTCCCTGGTCATCTCCAAAAGAACTGTACAAGAATTTCACCCCCGAGAAATGGAAGATTAAATTCTCGCGTTGCTTTTGTGGGGGGAAATATAACTATTTGATAAATTTAGACACTTCATAAGGTACCACATTACAGGTGATTACAAAGATTAAAGCAATAAACAGTCATTCCTCCGTAACCATCCCGGAGAATCCCTGCAAATGATGAAATTCGTGAGCGCAGAGCTTGTTTAAAAATTGAGAATATGCAATTTTTGTCTGCGGATGTTGAGTTTTGGTTGTTTTCTGGTGTGGATAGGCAAATTTGTGATTTTGTGGATAAAGAGAAGGAAGGAAGTGATTGTCGTATGATCTAAGGTTAACCAGTTGGGCCTTCACTCGTTGGAATTTAGAAGAATGAGAGGTGACCTTATTGAACCATGCAGTATTCTTAAGGAGCTTGACGGGGTAATTGCTGTGAGGATATTTCCTCTAATGAGAGAGTCCAGGACCAGAGAGCATTGTCTCATAATTAAGGGGCACCAGCTTAAGACTGAGATAAGGAGGAATTTCTTCTCTGAGACATTTGTGTAGGAGACAATAGCATGGATAAAGGATTGGTTAGCTAATGGGTTGCAGAGGTGAGTCATTAATGGCTATTTCTCATATTGGCAAAGTAACTAGCAGAGTGCCACTGGCATCAGTATCGCGCCTTTTGAGTATTTTTAATCGATATCAATGACTGTGATGAATGTACTGAATGGTACCTAAATGTGCTCATGTTAACAAAATTGATAGGATCATTGGCTGCCAAGAGGTGGTAGAGAATCTGCAAATGGACCTGTGTTGTGAGTGGACAAAGTTGACAGAAGAGTATAATGTGGGAAAATGTTCAGTTTGGGTGAAAGAATAGGAAAGAAGTATATTATTTAAATGAGAGAGATTGCAAAACTCTGCAGAATGAGAGAAATGGTCTCCTACAGGGAATTGGAATCACAGACTTGTTACTGTGTAGAAGAATGTCATGCAGCCCATTGTCTTTCTAGCACGTTGACTTCATGCCAAACGTCTCCCTTTTTCCCATAGCCTGGCATATTGTTTCTAATTAAGTAATCATCTCAAGCCCTCTTCAATGCCTCAATTGAACTTGCCCCCACCAGACCTTCAGTGTTTTTCACGCCTAGACCAGTTGCTGTGTGACAGCTTTTCCTCACCTTGAAGCCTTTTACAAAATAAGTAATACGCAACTATGTTCTCTGGTTCTCGAGAATGGAATATAAAAGTAAGTTTTGCTGCAGCTGTACTGGGCATCAGTGAGATGGCATCAAAGTGCTGTGTATAGCTTTAGTCTCCTTACTTAAAAATTGTATAATTATATTAGAAACAGTTCAAAGAACATTCACTTAATTCATTCCTGGAATGGAAGGTTAACCTTAGAAAATGTTTAATGGTTTGGGTTTTACTCCCATTGGGGTTGAGGAGACTGAAATAATGACCATGAAACGTCAGACTTAATAGAAGCCAGGAGGCTGTTTCCTCCTAGGGAGTACGGGCATCCCCTTTTAAAAGCGGCAATGAGAATTTGTTTTTTTCCTAACATTCTTTGGAATGTGAATTCTCTTTCCCAAAAAAGAAGAGGAAGTTGGGGTCATTGAATTAATTAAAGACATCTTTAGATGAGATTATTGTCAAATGTGCGAGTCAAACGTTACAATGAGCAGATAGGTAAGTGGAATTGAGACCACAGTGTGATCAGCCATTATCTTATTGATCATTTGTAGATGGTCAGTGGTGTACCCCTATATCTGAGCTTTGTCCTGTACCCAATTCATGACATGTCAATTGATTTTCCAGCTGAATATTTATTTGTGCTTTGGCTATGGGTGACTAGTGGTTTGGCAGCATTGGTTGGCCATTCCTTGTTGCTCTGAGGAGATGTTCAGCCTTCTCCTTACACTGCAGGAGTCCTTGTAATGGTGGTGCTCCTACAATAGCACTAGTGTGGAGAGACAACAGTGTTAACTCAGTGACAGGAAAGGGATATGTCGAGGACTAAATGATGTGTGGCTTAGTGGAGAAATCATAGGTGCTGGAGATAATGGGAACTGCAGATGCTGGAGAATTCCAAGATAATAAAATGTGAGGCTGGATGAACACAGCAGGCCAAGCAGCATCTCGGGAGCACAAAAGTTGACGTTTCGGGCCTAGACCCTTCTTCAGAGAGGGGGATGGGGAGAGGGAACTGGAATAAATAGGGAGAGAGGGGGAGGCGAACCGAAGATGGAGAGAAAAGAAGATAGGTGGAGAGGAGAGTATAGGTGGGGAGGTAGGGAGGGGTTAGGTCAGTCCAGGGAAGATGGACAGGTCAAGGAGGTGGGATGAGGTTAGTAGGTAGATGGGGGTGCGGCTTGGGGTGGGAGGAAGGGATGGGTGAGAGGAAGAACCGTTTAGGGAGGCAGAGACAGGTTGGACTGGTTTTGGGATGCAGTGGGTGGGGGGGGGGGGAAGAGCTGGGCTGGTTGTGTGGTGCAGTGGGGGGAGGGGACGAACTGGGCTGGTTTAGGGATGCAGTAGGGGAAGGGGAGATTTTGAAACTGGTGAAGTCCACATTGATACCATATGGCTGCAGGGTTCCCAGGCGGAATATGAGTTGCTGTTCCTGCAACCTTCGGGTGGCATCATTGTGGCACTGCAGGAGGCCCATGATGGACATGTCATCTAGAGAATGGGAGGGGGAGTGGAAATGGTTTGCGACTGGGAGGTGCAGTTGTTTGTTGCGAACTGAGCGGAGGTGTTCTGCAAAGCGGTCCCCAAGCCTCCGCTTGGTTTCCCCAATGTAGAGGAAGCCGCACAGGGTACAGTGGATGCAGTATACCACATTGGCAGATGTGCAGGTGAACCTCTGCTTAATGTGGAATGTCATCTTGGGGCCTGGGATAGGGGTGAGGGAGGAGGTGTGGGGGCAAGTGTAGCATTTCCTGAGGTTGCAGGGGAAGGTGCCGGGTGTGGTGGGGTTGGAGGGCAGTGTGAAGCGAACAAGGGAGTCACGGTCTCTCCGTGACCCCTATCCCAGGCCCCAAGATGACATTCCACATTAAGCAGAGGTTCACCTGCACATCTGCCAATGTGGTATACTGCATCCACTGTACCCTGTGCGGCTTCCTCTACATTGGGGAAACCAAGCGGAGGCTTGGGGACCGCTTTGCAGAACACCTCCGCTCAGTTCGCAACAAACAACTGCACCTCCCAGTCGCAAACCATTTCCACTCCCCCTCCCATTCTCTAGATGACATGTCCATCATGGGCCTCCTGCAGTGCCACAATGATGCCACCCGAAGGTTGCAGGAACAGCAACTCATATTCCGCCTGGGAACCCTGCAGCCATATGGTATCAATGTGGACTTCACCAGTTTCAAAATCTCCCCTTCCCCTACTGCATCCCTAAACCAGCCCAGTTCGTCCCCTCCCCCCACTGCACCACACAACCAGCCCAGCTCTTCCCCCCCCCCCCACCCACTGCATCCCAAAACCAGTCCAACCTGTCTCTGCCTCCCTAAACGGTTCTTCCTCTCACCCATCCCTTCCTCCCACCCCAAGCCGCACCCCCATCTACCTACTAACCTCATCCCACCTCCTTGACCTGTCCATCTTCCCTGGACTGACCTATCCCCTCCCTACCTCCCCACCTATACTCTCTCCACCTATCTTCTTTTCTCTCCATCTTCGGTCCGCCTCCCCCTCTCTCCCTATTTATTCCAGTTCCCTCTCCCCATCCCCCTCTCTGATGAAGGGTCTAGGCCCGAAACGTCAGCTTTTGTGCTCCTGAGATGCTGCTTGGCCTGCTGTGTTCATCCAGCCTCACGTTTTATTATCTTGAAATCATAGGTGCTGTTCCTTTGTTATGGCTAATGTTCTCTTTCTCTGTGGTGTTGATCATGGGATTGGGACGCATTGCTGAGTAGAAACAAATTGGGACTTTCCTGGTGAAGATCATATGTGAAGCATCTTATCTCTTTCTTCCCCAGCCCACCGTTGACTTTATTTTTCCTTGAATGTGGCGGCATGGTGCAAACAGTTAAAAAGCCAGCTCTATCAAAAAGTTACCAGAAGTTGATGGCAGAAGTATGGCACAAGAATCGGTAAGCCACACAACAATACTGCATTTTATAATACCTTCCACAGTTAATGGAGCATCTGCCAAAGGGAAGATGATATTCGGCAGACTGGAAAAGGCATGGTCAGAGACAGTTTGTCTTTTTAAGTGAGTTGAAGGAATCAAGAAAAGTAATAAAGCAGAAATAGTTTTGAAAGAGTTTGAAAATTACCTTCAATGATGGAGCCAGATAGTGGGAATGAACTATAATGTGGGACAAGCTAGCTGGTTTGAGCAGACCAGTAAATGTTGGAAGAACTGCACAAGCACAAGCACAAGTACGTTTTTGGTTGTATCTGTAAATTTAATTTCTGCCACTTACCCATCAAATCTAAAATATGCAGCTGCTTACAATTGCCAATATCAACAATGATTGTATTTGTGTTAAATTAAGTTTCAAAGTTGTTATTGCCTACTACTGTTTTTAAACACTCCATTTGTTTGGGAATAGTGCTTATTCTGGCTTCCATCTCCGTAAATACAAGGGTTCAAAGACAGCAATTGGTGCAGAATCGGCTAGTTCCTATGATCATTCTTATATTTTTGTTTGGTTGAAGTGAAAAACTAGTGCAAGTTTGTTGAAATTTACATTTAATTTAACAACAGTCCAGGCCCAACAATTCCAGAAAATGTATTTTAGTACCTTCATTTGTGGAAAAGCTGAGAGTTGTGTAACTCCCTTCTCCTTGGGTCTACCCAGTTGTATCCTGCTCATGGCTTGCTTCTGAATGATGGAAACTTCTCATCTGGTTTACTTCTGATCACCCAGGATGAGACTGATGCACTGAAGCTTCTGGTCTTTCAGTAAAGAGTCCTTCAGCAAAAAGGCCATTCGAGGAGCTGTCAGCGCTGATGTGAAACCACGTTATTCCTGTCATAGAGTTACCTCTTTAGCCGTTGTGTATAATAGGACAACTGCATTCATGTGAGCTCAGCAGCCATTGATGTTGGGGCATATGTTTGTAAATATGGTGTAAATCAAGCAACATTATTCTTTACCATTCATCTCGCTGTTTCTCCAGCCCCAGCTACGTTGTGCCTACCAGCCTGTTCCAGGGAATTAAAACAGTGAATCCAATGTTTCGGGGATATTCTCAGCAGGTGAGAACTTTATCCCTGAGGAATATTTTCACGGAATTTTTTGATTATCAAATTTTCTACCCCACAATGTTCATTTATCAACCCATGATATTTGTAACCTTTTCAAATGCAAAAAAGATCTAGCAACTGAGCCATGGAGATTAGGATAGAAGTTTTCAATTCTGAATAATATTAGAATAATATTAGCTGGTCTTAATGCTTAATCCAGTTTCAGGTCAGTGATGTATTATCCAGAACTCAGTCTAATAGCCCCTAAAACTTCTACCAATTTAAAGTATGACCTGAAACTTCCCAGTTCCCAGGTTTGCTCAATGATGTTCTCTAGAATTTAGCTTTTTTTACTACAGTTGTTCTGGCTCAGAAGGGGGCTATTCAACCCATCATGCCCACACACCAGCTGTTCAAGTGAGCATCATTACCTCATGCCATTCAGATCCCCCTGCCCACCCATATCGTGTACGCTATTTCTATCCAAATAATTATCTAATGCTTCCTTGAATGTGTCTTTTGTTATTCATTGGCCGTGGATGTTAGTGGCTGGGCTATTATTTGTTGTTCATCTCTAATATCCTTGAACTGAGTAGCTTGCTAGAGTAGTTTCAGAGGGTGATTAAGAATCAACCACATTTTGCGTCTGGAGCCACGTGTAGGCCATAACGGGTATGGGAAGTGGATTTCAATCCCTAAAGGATAATAGCAAACCAACTTTTATTTGCAGTAATTGATGATATAATAGCCACCAATATTGAGGCTAGCTTCATATTACAGATTTATTAATTTCATTTCCACCAGCTGCAGAGGTGGGAATTGAACACATCCCTCAAGCATTGACCCAGGCCTCTGGATTACCAATCCGGTGACATTATTGCAAAGCCATCGTTCTCTTTAACCATCCTACTTGCTTACGTTTCAGCACAGTGGTTCAGTGGTTAGCACTGCTGGTTCAGTTCCAGCTTTGGGCGACTGTGTGGAGTTTACACGTTCTCCCTGTGTCTGTGGGTTTCTTGTGGGTGCTCCAGCTTCCGCCCAGAGTCCAAAGATGTGCAGGCTAGGGGGATTAGCCACGAAAAATGCAGGATTACAGGGATGTGGTAAGAGGGTGGATTTGGTTGGGATGCTCTTCAGAGGGTCGATGTGGACTTGATTGGCTGAATGGCCTGGTTCCACACTGTAGGGATTCTGTGATTTACAGCAACATCTGTGCAATTCTGTGATTTACAGCAACATCTGTGCAATCATTGTTTTCAGCCTTAATCACTTTGGTCTTGGTTACTTATTCGCAAATGGTTTGTATGCAAATCTTTAGGTCAAGTATAAGTGCTCGGGGATTTGCAGCCACACTAAATTGAGAGCACAGTTGCATCCTGGACACATGTTATGAATCTTTAGTCGTAATTCTAATGGACTTTTCAAAAGCCATAGCAAGCTACTATCTTGTAAACTTAAACAGTGGTTCTGACTTCCCAAAAGTTAACTACGTTAAGCTCCTCAGGGCCTAGGCCCGAAACGTCAGCTTTTGTGCTCCTAAGATGCTGCTTGGCCCGCTGTGTTCATCCAGCTCCACACTTTGTTATCTACATTAAGCTCCTGTTATTTCACTCTTTCAGGATGCCCAAGAATTTCTGCGTTGCTTGATGGATCAACTTCACGAAGAATTGAAGGAACAAGTTGTGGAGCAGATTGAAGACCCTTTATCTGCAGCCATGGAAGAGCAGATGGAAGAAGAAAACCTGTCTGATAATGAATTTCAGTCTTGTGATTCATGCTCTGGTAGTGACAAGGCTGATCCTGAGACAAACTCCAAGATCTCAGCAGAAGACTGCATGGAGGCTGAGATGCTTGTGCGTGAAGAAATAAAGAATTGTGCATCAGCTAAAGGATGGCAACGGGAGCAAAATCTGCTGCATAAGCTTTATAGGCCCACCTCCAGAGATGATTTGGATAAAGGCATGGATACTTCAACAGGTGCTGATCAAATAATAGAGAGTGATGGGACAGTCAAAGTGCAGATACAAAGCAGATTGCCAGGTAAACAGGTATTCTTTTTTACAGTGTGGATTTAATCCTGTTCTCCTGTTTGCACAAAACAATCTAAATGTATTTCTTTTAAAATTGGATAATTCTAGCACGAATAACTCAATTAAAAGATGACTTGGGTTTCTAATTTTTAATTAGTTGTGTTCAATTTGCCAAATGTGAACTTTTTATTTATAACATTATTTTTTACTTATTAAGATATATTGTGCTCAATGTGCCAATGTTGAGATGTCACAGATACCAAGAATAACAGCAGCAGGCTTGAGAAAAACATAGCAATAGTTTGAATAGCCAGGCGGGTGGTGGATGCAGTTTAAGACAATTGATTGTGCCAATCTCTTTGAAGTGAAAACCAGGCAAAGGGCATGCTTTCCAAAGATAAACAGCGAAATACATGTAAGAATGTGCTTGGGGATTAAATATCCATTGTTCCAGAAGAGTGTGTGTGGACAGATAAAACCATAACAAAAGCTAATTACACTTCCTCTTACAAATGGAAATATAAAAACGCACTTAAAAATAAGTAATGCAAAATGCATATAAAAGCTTGGTTTAGGCCACCAAGTATTGCCTGCCCTTTGTCAAAATGACATTTATAACCACAACGTGTTTACACACAGTGCAGAACTACCAAGATGATGAATGAAATGGGAAACCAATCATGAGAAGCTTAAAATACTGGGACTAATAGGAAACTGAGACTATTTTTCCACTGGAGGAGATTGAAACGTGAATTAGTAAAAGTTTCAAAAGCTTTGGTAAGGTGAAAAAGTTTGTTCCTCTTGGTGAATTGGTGATGAGGAGGCATATCTGTTTAAAATGTGCTTCAAAGTGCTCCTGTGAAGTTCTTTTACATTCAAAGAACTAAATGAACAAGATAGTGTGATTGCAGTGTTTGTGACTTTGTTTTGAGAGGAATGCTGACATTGTGAGGCTGCAGATCAAGTTTAAGACTGTTCTGATTAATGCTGGTTGCCTTACTTTGCTGTCGTATCGCCATAACCCTTGATTCTGGTTAAACACCTGTCTATCTCAGCCTTCAATAAACTTAACAAACTTGTATGGTAAAGGATTCCACAGATTCACTGTCCTCAAAGACGGGGAAAGAAAATCTTCCTCCTCTCCATTTTAAATGGGTACCCCTTTACTCTGGAATTATGCTTTCTGGTCCTTGTCTCTTCCCTCAGGCGGAATTAACCTTTTCATATCTATCCAATCGAGCTCCCTAAGAAACTTGTATTTCAATAAGGCCTCCTGAAATTCTTCCAAACTCCAATCATTACAAATCCACCTTATTCAACCTCTTCCCAGACAAAAATCCCTCCCTACCAATCACTGAGTAAACCACCTCTCGATTGCCTCCAGTGCTGGTATGTTTTTCCCTAGATAAGGGGCCCAAGACTGTTCCCTGTGTTCTGTCCATGGTCTGACCAGTGCCTTGTATGGTTTTAGTATGACTTCTCTATTTTCAAATACTATTCTCTTTATAGGCCAACAGTTCATTTGCTTTTGGAAAGTTTAGGCATTGGTGAACCAGATAGGTTTTTACACCAATCGACAAGGGTTACATGGTTGGCATTAGACTGGCATTTAATTCTGGATGTTATTTTAATTGAGTTCAAATCCATAAGCCATGTACTTGGAACATTTGCCTGGGGTTCTCAATTACAGGACAAGTCCAATGATATTGCCACACTGCTTCCACAGAGTTACCCAGATAATACCAGGGTTAGCCACTGAATTGTAACAGCACAGAATGGCATCATTCAACCTATCCTGTCTGCACCATCTCATTGGATGAGAAGCTCGCGGAGTGCCATTCTCAGCCTTTTCCCTGTAGCCCTGCAGATTTTTTGTTCTCAGTTAACAGTTGCCCCGTTTTGAATGGTTCATTTGAACCTGCCTGAACCAAACCATCGGTTAGTGCATTACTGACTTTAACCACTGACTTTGTGAAGAGGTTTGAGATTATATTGCTTTTGTTTCGTTAGGGCCAGTGAGTGCGGTTGACTGGATGGCTGGTTTGGATGCAAAGTGCTACCAGCAGCGCAAGTTCAATTCCTGCACCGGCTCAGGTGCCATGAAAGCCTTCTCAACCTTGAGGTCTGCAGACCCTTGGGTTAAACCGTCACCAGTCGTCTTGTCTGTTGTGAGAGAACAGCACTATGGCAACTTTGGCTTACTTTCCTTTTACCTTTGCTTCTTCAACCAATGACTTTAAATCTGCACTCGCTTGTTTTCGGCCCTTCCAAGAATGGAAAATGATGCTCTCCCTCTTCTCTGTTCAAGCCCTTTTGTGATTGTTGAGTAATTTGCTCCAACAGCTTCTCAACCTTAGTGAAAACTGAAAGAACTGCAAATGCCATAAATCAGGAACACAAAGTTGCTGGAAAAGCTCAGCAGGTCTGGCAGCGTTTGTGAAGGAGAAAACCAAGTTAATGTTTCGGGTCCGGTGACCCTTCCTCAGAACTTCTGTTTGACTTTTCAATCTTGTTTTCTACAAGGAAAAGAGTTCATAACTGAAGTCCCTTATCCCTGGAACTATTTTGTGAATCTTTTCTATACTTTGCCCGATGTCTCCATAGCTTTCTGAAAGTGTGGCACCTAGTATTTGTGATGTAGTACTCCAGTTAAGGCTGACTTCTCATCTTGTGCAAATTTATTGTGACTTTCTTGCTCTTGCACTTTGACCCCTAATGGTAAGGCCTATGATACTATGTGCTTTATTCATCTCTCGACCTGTCCTGACACCTTCAATGACTTGTACATATATACACACATAAGTTTCTTTCCTCCTGTGCCTCCTGAAGAATCGTATCCGTGATTTATTGTTTTCCCATATTAGAGTCAGAGACTCACTAAAGTATGGAAACTGGCCCTTCGGCCCAACAAGTCCATCGACACCGACCCATCACCCTATAAGATCCATATCCCTGAACAGTATGGGCAATTTAACATGGCCAATCCACCTAGCCTGCACACCTTTGGACTGTGGGAGGAAACTGGAGCACCTGCAGGAAACCCACACAGACATGGGGACAATGTGCAAACTCCGCACAGTTGACCAAGGATGGGATCGAACCCGGGTCCTTGGCACTGCGAGGCAGCAGTGCTAACCACTGAGCCACCGTGCCACCCTATTCTACCAAAGTGAATCATCTATTAATGCTTTGCCATCATCTGCCACCTAACTGCTCACTTCACCAACTTGCCAATGCCCCTTGGAAGTTATTTGCTCTATCTGTGTCTCATTTCACGATGCTTTTAATTTTTTGTCTTTAAATTTAAAAATTGTCCCCTTTGCATCAGTACATCAATACATTAATTCATCAATACATTATTCATGTAATTCAGTAAAAGCAAGGGTCCCCACCCTAACACTTGGAGAACTCTATATTGACCTTTCTCCAACCTGAAAAATATTCATTAACTACTTGTGTTTCCTGTCATTCACTCAATTCCGTATCCATGCTGTTATTATCCCTTTGTTCCATGACGGAGAACTAAGTTATAGCATTGTGCCAAGATAATAAAATGTGACGCTGGATGAACACAGCAGGCCAAGCAGCATCTCAGGAGCACAAAAGCTGACGTTTCGGGCCTAGACCCTTCTTCAGAGAGGGGGATGGGGAGAGGGAACTGGAATAAATAGGGAGAGAGGGGGAGGCGGACCGAAGATGGAGAGTAAAGAAGATAGGTGGAGAGGAGAGTATAGGTGGGGAGGTAGGGAGGGGATAGGTCAGTCCAGGGAAGACGGACAGGTCAAGGAGGTGGGATGAGGTTAGTAGGTAGATGGGGGTGCGGCTTGGGGTGGGAGGAAGGGATGGGTGAGAGGAAGAACCGGTTAGGGAGGCAGAGACAGTTTGGACTGGTTTTGGGATGCAGTGGGTGGGGGGAAAGAGCTGGGCTTGTTGTGTGGTGCAGTGGGGGGAGGGGGCGAATTGGGCTGGTTTTGGGATGCATTTGGGGAAGGGGAGATTTTGAAACTGGTGAAGTCCACGTTGATACCATTAGGCTGCAGGGTTCCCAGGCGGAATATGAGTTGCTGTTCCTGCAACCTTCGGGTGGCATCATTGTGGCAGTGCAGGAGGCCCATGATGGACATGTCATCAAGAGAATGGGAGGGGCAGTGGAAATGGTTTGCGACTGGGAGGTGCAGTTGTTTGTTGCAAACTGAGCGGAGGTGTTCTGCAAAGCGGTCCCCAAGCCTCCGCTTGGTTTCCCCAATGTAGAGGAAGCCACACCGGGTACAGTGGATGCAGTATACCACATTGGCAGATGTGCAGGTGAACCTCTGCTTAATGTGGAATGTCATCTTGGGGCCTGGGATAGGGGTGAGGGAGGAGGTGTGGGGGCAAGCGTAGCATTTCCTGCGGTTGGAGGGGAAGGTGCCAGGTGTGGTGGGGTTGGAGGGCAGTGTGGAGCGAACAAGGGAGTCACGGAGAGAGTGGTCTCTCCGGAAAGCAGACAGGGGTGGGGATGGAAAAATGTCTTGGGTGGTGGGGTCGGATTGTAAATGGCGGAAGTGTCGGAGGATGATGCGTTGTATCCGGAGGTTGGTGGGGTGGTGTGTGAGAACGAGGGGGATCCTCTTTGGGCGGTTGTGGCGGAATTCCATGCTATTTGGATTATCATGTATCCACTAACTCTCCAAGTCCTGTCTTAGTGACATTCTTCCATCCTTTTCTCATAGCTCTGTATGTTATTTTGAAATAGAACAAAGAAAATTACAGCACAGGAACAGGCCCTTCGGCCCTCCAGGCCTGCGCCAGTCGAAATCCTGTGTCAAACCTGGCATCTATTTTCTAAGTGTCTGTGTCCATTTGCTCCCTGCCCATCCATGTACCTGTACAGATACATCTTAAAAGACGCTAACGTGTCTGCGTCCACCACCTCCACTGGCAAAGCGTTCCAGGCACCCACCACCCTCTGCGTAAAGAACTTTCCACGCATATCTCCCTTAAACTTTCTTCCTCTCACTTTGAACTCATGACCCCGAGTAATTGAGTCCCCCACTCTGGGGGAAAAAGCTTCTTGCTATCCACCCTGTCTCTACCCCTCATGATTTTGTAGACCTCAATCAGGTCCCTCCTCAATCTCCGTCTTTCTAATGAAAATAATCTAATCTACTCAACCTCTCTTCATAACTAGCACCCTCCATACCAGGCAACATCCTGGTGAACCTCTTCTGCACCCTCTCCAAAGCGTCCACATCCTTTTGATAATGTAGTGACCAGAACTGTACACGATACTCTAAATGTGGCCAAACCAAAGTCTTATACAACTGTAACATGACCTGCCAACCCTTGTACTCAATACCCCGTCCGATGAAGGAAAACTCGCTGTATGCCTTCTTGACCTCCCTATTAACCTACATTGCCACCTTCAGGGAACAATGGACTTGAACACCCAGATCTCTCTGTTCATCAATTTTCCCTAGGACCTTTCCATTTACTGGTTAGTTCGCCCTTGAATTTGATCTTCCAAAATGCATCACCTCGCATTTGCCTGGATTGAACTCCATCTGCCATTTATCTGCCCAACTCTCCAGTCTATCTATATTCTGCTGTAATCTCTGACAGTCCCCTTCACTATCTGCTACTCCACCAATCTTAGTGTCATCTGCAAACTTGCTGATCAGACCACCTACACCTTCCTCCAGATCATTTACATATATCACAAACAACAGTGGTCCCAGCACAGAACCCTGTGGAACACCACTAGTCACAGGTCTCCAATTTGAGAAGCTCCCTTCTACTACTCTCTGTCTCCTGTTGCCTAACCAGTTTTTTATCCATCGAGCTAGCACACCCTGGACCCCATGCTTCACTTTGTCCATCAGCCTGCCATGGGGAACCTTATCAAATGCCTTCCTGAAATCCATGTGTATGACATCTACAGCCTTTCCCTCATCAATCAACTTTGTCACGTCCTCAAAGAATTCTATTAAGTTGGTAAGACATGACCTTCCCTGCACAAAACCATGTCGCATATCACTGATAAGCCCATTTTCTTCCAAATGGGAATAGATCCTATCCCTCAGTATCTTCTCCAGCAGCTTCCCAACCACTGATGTCAGGCTCACCAGTCGATAATTACCTGGATTATCCTTGCTACCCTTCTTAAATAAGGGGACGACCTTAGCAAGTCTCCAGTCCTCTGGGACATCACTCGTGTCTCAGGATGCTGCAAAGATATCTGATAAGGCCCTGGCTATTTCCTCTCTCGCTTCCCTCAAAATCTGGGATAGATCCCATCCGGACAAGGGGACTTGTCCACCTTAACGTCTTTTCGGATACCCGACACTTCTTCCTTCCTTGTGTCAACTTGACGTAGAGTAAGCACACATCTATCCCTAACCTCAACATCTGTCATGTCCCTCTCCTTGGTGAATACCGATGCAAAGTACTCGTTAAGAATGTCACCCATTTTCTCTGACTCAGTGCATAACTTTCCTTCTTTGTCCTTAAGTGGGACAATCCTTTCTCTAGTTATCCTCTTGCTCTTTATATGTGACTAAAAGGCTTTGGGATTTTCCTTAACGATGTTTGCCAGCAATATCTCATGTTCTCTCTTAGCCCTCTTAATCCCTCGTTTCAGATTTGCTCTACATTCCCCATGTTCTTTCAAAGCTTCGTCTGTCTTCAGTCACCTAGACCTCATGTATGCTTCTTTTTTCCTCTTGGCTAGTCTCTCAATTTCACCTGTCATCCATGGTTCCCTAATCTTGCCTTTTCTATTCCTCGTTTTCACAGGAACATGTCTCTCATGCATGCTAATCAACCTCTCTTTAAAAGCCTCTCACATATCAAATGTGGATTTACCTTCAAACAGTTTCTCCCAATCTACATTTTCCAGATCCTGCCGAATCTTGGTATAGTTGGCCTTCCCCCAGTTTAGAACTCTTCCTTTAGGACCACTCCCATCCTTGTCCATGAATATTGTAAAACTTATGGAATGTGGTCGCTATTCCCGAAGTAGTCCCCTACTGTAATATCAACCACCTGGCCGGGTTCGTTCCCCAGCACCAGGTCCAGTATGGCCCCTTCCTGAGTTGGACTACATACATACTGCTCTAGAAAACCCTCCTGGACACACCTTACGCTCGCTGCCTGTCTCTCTGTCTCACTTGCACGCTCGCTGCCTGTCTCTCTGTCTTGCCCGCACGCTCGCTGTCTGGACACACCTTATGTTCCATCTTGACCCCTAACACTGAGTGAATCCCAGTCAATGTTGGGAAAATTAAAATCTCCCGTCACCACCACCCTGTTTCTCCTACACCTTTCCACTATCTGTTTACATATTTGTACCTGTATCTCACGCTCACTGTTGGGAGGCCTGTAGATTGTTACAGCATCCTTCCTATTTCTGATTTCTACCCATAATGCCTCATTGCTCGAGTCCTCCATGGGGCCCTCTCTCAGTGTGCCTGTGATATCATCTTTGATCAGTATTGCAACTCCTCCACCCCTTTTACCTCCCTCTCTATCCCGCCTGAAACATCGATATCCTGGGACAACTAGTTGCCAATCATGCCCTTCCCTCAACCAAGTCTCAGTAATAGCAATAACATCATACTTCCAGGTACTGATCCAATCTCTAAGCTCATCTGCCTTATCTACTACACTTCTCGCATTAAAACAAATGCACCTCAGACCACCTGTCTCTTTGTGTTCATCATCTGCTCCCCGACTACTATTCCCTGTAGTCACACTGACTCCATTATCTAGTTCCCTACAGGCTTTCGTTACTATCTCTTTTCTGTCCAATATTTGGTTCCCATCCCCCTGTCACATTAGTTTAAACCCTCCCCCACAGCATTAGTAAAAGCACCCCCAAGGACATTGGTTCCAGTCCGGCCCAAGTGTAGACCATCCAATTTGTAATAGTCCCACTTTCCCCAGAACCAGTTCCAATGTCCCAAAAATCTGAACCCCTCCCTCCTGCACCATCTCTGAAGCCACGCATTCATCCTGGCTATTCTTTCACTTCTGCACTGACTAGCACGTGGCACTGGTAGCAATCCTGAGATTACTACCTTTTGAGGTCCAACTTTTTAAACTTGGCTCCTAACTCCCTAAATTCTGCTTGTAGGACCTCATCCTGTTTTCTACCTATATCATTGGTGCCTATTTGCACCATGACAACTGGCTGTTCACTCTCCCCCTTCAGAATGTTCTGCAGCCGATCTGAGACATCCCTGAACTGTGCACCTGGGAGGCAACATACCATTTGGGAGTCTCGTTTTCGACCGCTGAACCGCCTATCTGCTCCCCTTAAAATTGAATCCCGAATGACTATCGCCCGTCCACTCTTTTCTTTCCCGCCCTTCTGTACATCAGAGCCAGCCACAGTGCCATGAACCTGGCTACTGCTGCCTTCCCCTGGTGAGCCATCTTCCCCAACAGTATCCAAAATGCAGTGCCTGTTTTAGAGGGAGATGACCGCAGGGGACACCTGTACTGCTTCCTGCTCTCCCTCAGCAATCCTAATCTGCGGCGTGACCAACTTGCTAAACGTGCTATCCACGACCCCCTCAGCATCGCATATGCTCCACCGTGAGTCCATCCGCAGCTCCAGAACCGTCATGTGGTCTAACAAGAGCTGCAGCTGGACACACTTCCTGCACGTGAAGGAGTCAGGGTCATCAGCCATGTCCCTGAGATCCCACATTGAGCAAGAAGAGCACAACTCGGGTGTGAGATCTCCTGACCTTGTTAAACTTAACTTAGAGAAATGAAAAAGGAATGAAAAAGGTTATTGGCCATCACTATATATATATATATATATATATATATATATATATATATATAAAGAAACGTGAAATAGAAAACACCTTACCTTATCTATGCACTACCGAGTCTTTTTTTTATTCGAAATTATTTGAATGCAATTAGAAATAATTATCTAAAGCTCCTTTGCACTTTTCAGTTGAACCTGTCTCCACCACAATTCCAGCTCGTGCATTCCAGACCTGAACTACTCGCTGTGTGCAATTTTCTCACAACACATTAACTTCTTTTCCACATTGTTTCAAATCTGTGCAATCTTGATTTTGTCTATTTGCAAGCAAGAACAGTTTCTCCATGACTACCCTGTCCTGTTCTTTCATGATTTGGAAAACTTCATTCAAACCCCCTCTAAGTTGTTCCTCCTTCAAGGAGAGCAGACACAGCATCTCCAGTCAATCCAGGGAAAAGACACTTCATTGTTATAAATCTTTCTTGCACCCTCTCAGAAACGTGTACAATCGTCCAAAAGTGGGATGGGTTTGGTTGAGATCCTCTGACAGTCATTGTGGACTTTTTGGACCAAAGGGCCTGTTTCCACACTGTAGGGATTCCCTGATGAAAAGCATGGTGCCTAGGACTGTACACAATACTTCTGAGATCTAATTAATTTCTTATGAAGATTCAGCATAAGCTCCCTGTTGCTATACTGTCGGCTGATATTGAAGAAGTATAGGAAACTGTATTTTTTAAACAATGCTATCCATCTGTCCTGCCACCTTTTTGTATGAGTTATGCACATGTACACCTAGATATCTGCTCTTGTGCATTCTTTGGAGTAGTACCCTTATTTTGTACTGTCTCTATGTTCTTTCTAACAAAATGGATCACCTCACTGAACACTTAACTAATTATACTTGTTAATGAATGCTCCCATGGCACAGAATTTCATGTGGTAGAAAACTGCTAGGGAGTTTATGAACCTTTCCAGAAAAGCAACTTTGCAGACATGTGCATTTTTGTTTTGAGAGGGAAATGGATGTCAAATGAGAACATAGAAATTGGGAAACATATTCCTGAGAATCTTCAAAGCTGCCTACTAGGAAATTCACAAATACACCTATTTTCCTGATACATAGACACCTCTTTTCCCCAGAGTGGTCACAGAACTTGGACCAATTTTGTTTTAGGATCCCAAATAATGCATCAGTGTACAGTGGAATTGAATGAAGTGGAGGTGCTGGTGTTGGACTTGTGGACAAGGTCAGAAGCCTTGTCTGAGTGTTGCCACTTCATCTATTTTACGTTCTGGCTGTTGGGCCACGGCCCTTTGAAGCACTAACCTGTAGAGCTAAATGGGGAAGGGATCCCAGCATTCACTGAGTGTACATTACCCTGTGTTGTATTGCTGCCTTTTGCGTCAGGCAGGTGATTCTAACTGTGGTGTGTTGAAGGTTGGGGCTGAACTGACAAAGCTTTGAGTGATTAGTAGGCAAGGATTTGATTTATTGGTATACTTTACATTTCTGCCCAGGGTTTTGGCTATTTGGAATTCATGGCCAGAACTGAACTCCTGGTCATATCCGAATCTCTGTCTGGATGAAATATTTTCTGTTGCCCACTTTCACTTTATGGCCTCCCTTCTAGAAGTTTATGGAATGTGCCTTTCTCTGCCAATCTTCTGGTGTGGAATCTAACTCCCATTTAGGAATACTTCGTTAATTCAGTAACGCATGTCCGAGGATGTAGCTATATCATTCCTTTTTGTTCCTGTTGAGGTAACAGCAAAATACCAGTGATGAAATAAACTGAGGCAGTACCCTGTACACAGTTTGGTTCAGGTGAGTCCTTCTCCAAAATAAATTGGTTGTGAATTTCAAATATTTCACACTTGGCTCCTGCTGCATTTAAGTAGTCACTCTACCAGAAGCTGTGTCAAAAGCCTTACATCTATGTCTGTAACTGAGTATGGGTTGAGAGTGTTTGACAGAATGTTTGGTTTCTTGATGCATTTTTTTGTATGGGGTGCTTAACAATCACACTTTTAAGTTGTTTAGCATTTTCTCAGCAATTGTATACGGTTGGCAACCTGCAGCTTTACTCTTGCTGACTGTAAGTTGCCCTGTTATTATTGATCTTAAAGTTGTTGTAAGACGTTAATTGTAGGCCTAGTTAACATGCTGCCTCTTTAAGTTTCCTGGATTTCTGCTGTCCTGAGTAGTCTTTCACTTCAAACAAGCAACCGTTATTGTCTCGAAAGCCATGCTTCACTTTGCCCCCATCTGGAGTATTGATTTCATGACCGCTAAAGATTCTGTTCGCTGTTTGACATTCTTGGAGTCCTAAACTAAACATAAGAAACAATTCTCCTCAATATACCTTGCCTTGTTGCATTGATACTCTAATCCATGTCCCTGTCTTATTTCCATACCTTTTGATATGTCTCCTCTTTTTGAAATGCTGATCAAATTCCCTCTGAAGGGTTCTGTTTGATTTAACAACTGTTTGAACTTGTCACATGACCTTCAGCATTAAATAAGTTCAGTCTAATGACTGTTTTAAATTTCTAGTTCTAAGCGTGGCTTTATATTCCTGTAACATTTATCTAGCAAGTGGTGAAAGTAATCTACCACAACTAATCCACCAGCTTGACGTTTTGAACACTAATTTTGGATTCAGACGTACCATCCTAAATTTTTTTTTCAAATCTGCAGCACTTTTCAATAGTGACACTTGAGCTACTTAGGGCAATAAGGAAGTAGGTGAATGAATACAGCTCCAAGTCTATATTAATTATAATATATATCTCTATTATACCTTTTAAAGGTTCTTTTAACAAAGTTACATTTCTCAAGGCAGTTCACTAATTGTCTGTCTGATCAAGGCACAGAAAGGAAATGTTGAGACCAGTGACCAAAGGCTTGATCAGAAGATGGTTTTGGAGAGTGCCTTAAAAGGGAAAGAGACTGGGGAGGTTTTCAGAAGGAGTTCCAAAGGTTTAGCTGAAGGCATAGCTGCCAGTAGTGGCCAAGTTTGAGTCAGGTATTACCATTTCTTTGGGTCAGAATACTTCTGCTTCCATGCCCACATAAGTCATCAAGAACAAATGACATTTGTGGGTAACTACAGGGTATTATAAAATTAACTACTTTTGTACAATGCAATTAATTTCTGTTTTCATCCCTTTTTAGAAATTGCCTCTGACGTGTCTATGCGCAGTCCCTCAAGACCAAGCAGTTCAGTGTCCAATGAAACAACAAATGCGAGGCTGTCCAGCAGTCCGCCCCGATCCACTTCAGTGTGGGGTGGTCTTATTTCCTCACATAAAAAAGGTATACTCTCTTTTGAAGGTTCTCATTGAAAAATGTTATTCCCAGTGTGTGGAATCAAGCCTATTGAGCTGTACAAGCCTATAGAAACCTATCCTCTCCTAGAACTCACTAGAATGTCAAGGGAAGGTGGTTACATTCTTTGTTGTTAGACATGGTCATGGCATGGCATTTGTGTTACACATTATTGTCATCCACCATCAAAGTTCCCCCTAAGCTGTGCTGTTCTGAATACTGTGCAATTTCTGATGAACCTTTGCACTTGGGAGTGGCATGTGGTCACCAAAGCAGCTGAAAATAATTGAGCCTAAGACATTTAGTTACTCATTTGTTCATATGATGTGGACATCTCTGGCTAAACCACTTGTTACCCACCCCAAATTCCCATGAGGATCTCCTACAGTGATGGTTTTGGGATGGGACTGGTTGGGCTCTGATAACTATGAATGTTTTCCTTTTGTGCTGGAAATGACTTCAATCATTGGAGAGTTTTTCTCTGATACTTGTTGCTACCACTTTTGTCGAACTCCTTGATGCCAACTTGCTTATCTGCTCCCATAATGTCAGGGGCAGTCACTTAAACTCTAGAAGGTGCATGTTTTTGCCATGTTTGTACCAAAGCTAAAAAAAAGGTAAGGAACTAAGTGACTAAATGGCTGTTGCAAACTGCAAAGTTTGCATGGATGTGTCAATCACTGGTGAGGGGATGCTGCAGACTGGTGTAGTAAATGGCTAGATTGGATGCTAACACTTTGTTTATGAATGAAGAGTGGTCATTTTGAGAAGGTGTGAGAGAAATGTCAGCATTTTTGAACTGTTCATTTTGACTTCTTTAACTTTAGGAGAGGAAGAGAGGTGATCTGTTGTTTTGATGCTAACCTCTGAATGTGTTTGGATTTAATGCCTACATTGCAGAAGCTATGATAGGAAAGAGATAACCAGTTTTGTGCTGTACGATGAAAAGAGAAGAGAATGGAATTCAGCAAGGGTTATGTTGCTGCTGGGAATGTTTAGATAGTGACCAACCAGCAAGTTCTGCTTACTTCTCGGGGAGAGCAATACTACTACTGTTTTCTTTGTGAAATCTTGTGCTCATTACATATGGATGACTTTGCTGCATGGGTTCATGTATTCACCAATCAAGTGCTCCATGCTTTGGTTGCAAAATAGAGACACATGTACTCTGCCCAGCTTGAGCTACTGTGTAATAGGCACCTACCCTGCCCAGCCCCAACTTGCAGCATCCTGGATAAAATTACTAAATTAGGGCAGTATTTTCCCACCGGGAGCTCGTGCCCACCCTGGAATTGGAGTTTGACTGGTCAATGTGTCTTCACAAAGGTAACTTTCTTCCTACCTGTTCTGCTTGATTTAATCCAGGGTGGTTCAAGTGAACTGGGAAACCTCTACCCGCCACACTCTTCTGTAATCCAACCAAGGCAATTGGAGCAAAAGATTGTGATTTTGTTTTATTAAAATGTGCAGTTCGTAAAATTGTTCTCACTTGAAATTCCTTTTTGTTTTCCACTCCTAGTTACCTCTTTTGCACCTCTTAAAAAGAGAAAGCAGATGAAATACAGGAGTGTTATCTCTGATGTCTTTGATGGCACAATTGTGAGCTCGGTGCAATGTTTGACCTGTGATCGGGTGAGTGTGCAACTGTTGGTAATTCCAGTATAGCCTATATCTGTATTTAACAATATTTGAGGCTTGGAGAGATCTCAGACCACAAATGGATCTTGGGATACCCTCTCCACTCTTCTATATTGCTTTTGTACTGAGTGTTATACGTATAGACTTGCCAGCTTTTAACCTTACCCCCTTTTAGTCTACCTTTAAAAGAGGAGCATTGTTATGAACCATGTAAGTGATTATTAAATGTGCATGTCGTATGTGTGCTCATTTTTTTTGCTACAGTTGAAGATTTATCTTTCTATGTTTAAGATTCTATTTTACAATGTCCTTTGAGCTAATCTACAGTATTTAGCCCCTTCCATTCTAATCTAATCTTCACGCACTGTCAATTTTTTTCTTCAAATTTTATCCTTTTTTTAAGTTCTGTAACGAATTATGTTTTCACAATTAGTTCTGGCAGGTCATCTCCTGTTTTAGTAATGTAGAATAATTTCTTCATTTGCTGAAAAATTTACTTAGATGGCCCTTATTGATCAGTAGCCATATTCTCTTCAACTTAGTGCATATTATGTCTTTTGACTTTTAAGAAGTACTTTCATCTTAGTTGGTCATTTCTGTTTTCATGCAGAGACCTGAGTTTCTGTAATGTCTCCTAACATAGACTTTTCCCCATGGTGCAGGAGTCCAAACCTCGAGGACATAGATTTAGAAGGGACCTAAGGGACAACATTTTCATGCCGAGGGCGGTGCATAGATGAAATGAGCTGCAGAGAAAGTGGTAGAACCTGGTACAATTACAACATTTAAAAGGCACCTGGATCATGAATAGAAATGTTTAGAGGGATATGGGCCAAATGCTGGCAAGTGGCATTCGATATAGGATATGTGGTTGGCATGGATGGGCTCGACCGAAGGGTCTGTTTCTGTGCTGTACGTCTCTATGACTCCCCTCTTCGTACCCCTCATAGCCTTAATTACTTTCCTTTCAGTTGTAATGAGCCATACTCTGACCCCATCTTGAGTAGCACATTCTGCATTTGCACACTGCCCCTCAGGAAGGATGTATTGACCTTGGAGGTGCTTTGGTGCAACTGAATGTTACTAGCACTCCTGAAAGGCCAATTTGAAGAGACGTTGTATAAACCTGACTTTTATTCCCTTGAGTTTAAATGGTTGGAAGGTAGACCAATTGTGCCGTTTAAAAAAACGAAAGGATTTGATGGGATAGGTACAGAGAATATTTCCAACAGTAATGGAACCCAGAATATGACCTTCAATCTCTAATTCATTTGTTTAATAGTGAACCAGGCAGATATATTTGTAAAGGGTAATGCAGTTTTGAAATATTTTTCCTGACCCAACCAGACCTTTATACCAGACCTTTCATGACTGATCCATATCCCTGGGAAACTTTGACCAACAGAAATTGATGGCATGTAATTCAAGTTGATACATTGATCAGCCATGATTGAATTGAATGGTGTACCAGGTTTGAGGTGCTGAATGGCCTATGTTCCCAGAGTGCCAAAACGTATTGCAGGATTTTGCAGCATGACTATTCTAACTGATCTAACCAGTGGTCTTCATTGGTTTGGCATTGCTTCTTTAGTTTTGTACTTTGTTCTCCTATTGATATAACATAGGGTTGCAAATATGGTTTATTTTTATACAGCTTTGTAAACTTTTAACCCTTCATCTGGTTTCCAATTGTCAGAATTACTGCCCACTTATCCCAGAACAGAGAAAATAAGAGCCTGCTGTGTTCATCCCGCTCTCGTTATCCCAAAACAGAACTGTCCAATCAAAATTAGTCATTCGATCTCTGTTGCAATTCTCCACTTAACTGGGGAGACATTGTCCTTTACCTGCTTTCTGATTGGCCTACCCCATTAAAGAATAAGTAATGTCTGAGTCTAAGCTGCATGCTTAGACTTAGAGATAGTAGGTTTTCTATTCCGAGTGTAAAATGGCATTTCATGTAAAGAATTGAATTTACTTTTTCAAATAGAATCTGGCCAAGGGCAAGAATCAATCTAGAGTTAAAATCTAACTACTTGGCTGACTGATGGATTGAGACTTTTTCTGTCAACTGTGTCATTCTTGTATCAGTAAATAATCCAAATTCTGCTGGGCTAAACCTTTCTTTTTAATAAATCAACTTGTTCAGTGTTGTTATGCACACCTCGGTAAAGGTGGGACTTCAACCCAGGCCTCCTGGCCCAGAGGTAGAGATACTACAATGCTGCAGAGGTCCCTTTGGCCGAACCATTCTGTACATTTGCACAATGGTCATCACCCATGACCTCGGCAGCCGTTTGGAGTGGAAGTGGAGTTGGCATAATGGTCTGACAATGACCATGAAATTGGGTTTGGAGATCTGGTTGGTGACCCAGGGGGTGCTGTAGATTGCATATAACGCAAAATGGGATGAAGAGACTTGATTCACATTGTTGACAGTTACCATCTGCTGTGATCGACTGCTGAATTTATGCACTTTAAAAGGCCAGTTTGAAAGAGACATTGTATAAACCTGACTCGTATTCCCTTGACTTTAAACGGTTGGAAGGTAGTCTAGTTGTGCTGTTTATAAAGTCTAAAGGATTTGACAAAGTAAATACAGAAAGTGTATTTCCTCTAGTGCTAGAATCCATCTTCAAACTCCAGTTCACCTGTTAAACAGTGAACCAGGAAGACATTTTTGTAAAGGGTAATGCAGTTTTGGAATTTTCTTCCCATTCTAACCACTGCCTTGTGCACTCATTTGAGATGATTGGTTTATCCATATCATTGGGAAACTTTGCCCGACAAAAATCTATGGTGTGTAATTGGAGTTGATATATTGATGAGCCATGATGTAGTTGAATGGTGAACTGGCACAGAGGCAGTAAAAATGCTGGTTTCCAAATGGGCACGAGTCTTTGCTCTGTTAATCATTGCTGACACCACTGTGTTTGATTGGGAAGCAGAGTCAGTCTTTGGCTTCCCATGAAAATCAGTGAATTATATTTGTCAGTTCGGTCATACATAGTGTATGATCCACCTTTCTGTACTGTACGAAAACCCAGGTAAACTCATGCAGATGTTAGGGATGCAAAATGGTGTATGCAAGATGTGGGGGTGTAATTAGAATCGTAATCAAATTATAAGACTCAATAGAATTGTGAATGTTATCAATCATCATCTCATCTTTACACCAGTACTTAGCACATTTCTCTGATAGCCCCTTACTTTTCTTAAACGTTGTGTGCCTCCACCACTCATTGTCGGTATGGACGTATGGCCTATAATTGGAACTTGATCTTGTTACATGAATCTGCACCCCAAGGTGTCTCAACTCCTTCAACGTGGAGTTGAAGGTAGATAGGATAGTGAAGGTGGTGTTTGGTATGCTTACCTTTATTGATCAATGCATTGAGAGTTGAACATAGAACATAGAACAGTACAGCACAGAACAGGCCCTTCAGCCCACAATGTTGTGCCGACCATTGATCCTCATGTATGCACCCTCAAATTTCTGTGACCATATACATGTCCAGCAGTCTCTTAAATGACCCCAATGACCTTGCTTCCACAACTGCTGCTGGCAACGCATTCCATGCTCTCACAACTCTCTGCGTAAAGAACCTGCCTCTGACATCCCCTCTATACTTTCCACCAACCGGCTTAAAACTATGACCCCTCGTGCTAGCCATTTCTGCCCTGGGAAATAGTCTCTGGCTATCAACTCTATCTATGCCTCTCATTATCTTGTATACCTCAATTAGGTCCCCTCTCCTCCTCCTTTTCTCCAATGAAAAGAGACCGAGTTCAGTCAACCTCTCTTCATAAGATAAGCCCTCCAGTCCAGGCAGCATCCTGGTAAACCTCCTCTGAACCCTCTCCAAAGCATCCACATCTTTCCTATAATAGGGCGCCCAGAACTGGACACAGTATTCCAAGTGCGGTCTAACCAATGTTTTATAGAGCTGCAACAAGATCTCACGACTCTTAAACTCAATCCCCCTGTTAATGAAAGCCAAAACACCATATGCTTTCTTAACAACCCTGTCCACTTGGGTGGCCATTTTAAGGGATCTATGTATCTGCACACCAAGATCCCTCTGTTCCTCCACGCTGCCAAGAATCCTATCCTTAATCCTGTACTCAGCTTTCAAATTCGACCTTCCAAAATGCATCACCTCGCATTTATCCAGGTTGAACTCCATCTGCCACCTCTCAGCCCATCTCTGCATCCTGTCAATGTCCCGCTGCAGCCTACAACAGCCCTCTACACTGTCAACGACACCTCCGACCTTTGTGTCGTCTGCAAACTTGCTGACCCATCCTTCAATCCCCTCGTCCAAGTCATTAATAAAAATTACAAACAGTAGAGGCCCAAGGACAGAGCCCTGTGGAACTCCACTCACCACTGACTTCCAGGCAGAATATTTTCCTTCTACTACCACTCGCTGTCTTCTGTTGGCCAGCCAATTCTGTATCCAAGCAGCTAAGTTCCCCTGTATCCCATTCCTCCTGACCTTCTGAATGAGCCTACCATGGGGAACCTTATCAAATGCCTTACTGAAGTCCATATACACCACATCCACAGCTCGACCCTCATCAACTTTTCTAGTCACATCCTCAAAAAACTCGATAAGGTTTGTAAGGCATGACCTACCCCTCACAAAGCCGTGTTGACTGTATTTGATCAAGCCATGCTCTTCCAGATGGTCATAAATCTTATCCCTCAGAATCCTTTCTAACACCTTGCAGACGACAGACGTGAGACTTACCGGTCTATAATTGCCGGGGATTTCCCTATTTCCTTTCTTGAAGAGAGGAATTACATTTGCCTCTCTCCAGTCCTCAGGTACGACTCCAGTGGAGAGCGAGGATGCAAAGATCTTCGCAAGTGGCGAAGCAATTGCATTTCTCGCTTCCCAAAGCAGCCGAGGACAAATCTGATCCGGGCCTGGCGACTTGTCAATCTTAATGTTTGACAAAATTTTCAGCGCATCAGCTTCGTCTATCTCTATCCATTCCAGCATGCACACCTGCTCTTCAAAGGTTTCATTCACTACAAAGTTTGTTTCTTTCGTAAAGACAGAAGCAAAAAACTCATTTAGGGCTTCCCCTACCTCCTCAGGCTCCACACACAAGTTCCCTATGCTATCCCTGATCGGCCCTACTCTTTCTTTGACCATTCTCTTATTCCTCACGTAAGTGTAAAATGCCTTTGTGTTTTCCTGGATTCCTTCTGCCAAGCCTTTCTCGTGCCCCCTCCTGGCTCTCCTCAGACCATTTTTGAGCTCCTTCCTTGCCTGCATGTAATCCTCTCTAGCTGAACTTGACCCTAGCTTCCTCCACCTTATGTAAGCTACCTTCTTCCTTTTCACTAGAAGCTCCACCGCTCTCGTCATCCAAGGTTCCCTAATCTTACCCCTTCTTGCCTGTCTCAGAGGGACATATTTACTCATCACTCCCAACAACTGTTCCTTAAACCATCTCCACATGTCTATAGTTCCCTTACCATGGAACAACTGCTCCCAGTCCATGCTTCCTAACTCATGTCTAATCGCATCATAGTTTCCTCTTCCCCAATTAAATATCCTCCCATTCTGCCTAATCCTCTCCTTCTCCATAGCTATGTAGAATGTGAGGCAGTTATGGTCACTATCACCAAAATGCTCTCCCACCACAAGATCTGATACCTGCCCTGGCTCGTTTCCGAGCACCAAGTCTAGAATGGCCTCTCCCCTCGTCGGCCTGTCAACGTACTGCGTTAGGAAACCCTCCTGAACACACCTTACAAAAACAGCTCCATTCAAATCTTCTGCTCGAAGGAGGTTCCAATCAATATTAGGAAAGTTAAAGTCACCCATTACAACAACCCTACTGCGTGCACACTTTTCCAAAATCTGTCGACCTATGCTTTCTTCAATCTCCCTGCTGCTATTGGGGGGCCTGTAGTAAACCCCTAACGAGGTGACTACTCCCTTGCTGTTCCTAATTTCCACCCATACTGACTCGGTAGGCAGATCTTCCTCGACAAAGGAAGCTTCTGTAGCTGTGATACCCTCTCTGATTAGTAGTGCTACACCCCCTCCTCTTTTTCCCCCCTCCCTATTCTTTTTAAATGTTCTAAACCCTGGAACATCCAGCAACCATTCCTGCCCATGAGAAACCCATGTCTCTGTTATGGCCACAACATCATAGCACCAGGTACTGATCCATGCTCTAAGTTCATCACTTTTATTCCTGATACTCCTTGCATTAAAGCAAACACACTTTAACCGATCCCTTGGTTCCTTCCCAGGAAAATCCTTCCCACTAGCTGGTCTACCTCTTGCTACTGCCTCACCTGCATCAACGCTCACCTCTGGTATACAGCTCAGGTTCCCACCCCCCTGCCATACTAGTTTAAACCCTCTCGAACTACTCGAGCAAACCTTCCACCCAGGACATTGGTCCCCTTCCAGTTCAGATGCAACCCGTCCTTCTTGTACAGGTCCCACCTTCCCCAGAAGGCATCCCAATTATCAACATATCTGAAGCCCTCCCTCCTACACCAGCTGCGTAGCCACGTGTTCAGCTGCGCCCGCTCCCTGTTCCTCACCTCACTATCTCGTGGCACCGGTAGTAAACCAGAGAACACTACTCTGTTCGTCCTGCTCTGCAGCTTCCATCCTAACTCCCTGAAATCACTTTTTATATCCTCAAACCTATTTCTGGCTGTATCATTTGTGCCAATATGTAACACGATTTCTGGCTGTTCGCCCTCCCCTTTTAGAACTTTATACACCCGATCGGAGACGTCCCGGACCCTGGCACCAGGGAGGCAACATACCTTCCGGGAATCCCGATCTTGCCCACAAAATCTCCTGTCGATTCCCCTAACTATCGAGTCCCCTACCACGAGTACTTTTCTATTCTGCCCCCTTCCCTTCTTTACCACAGTGTCAGGCTCAGTGCCAGAGAACTGACTACCATGGCTTTCCTCTGGTAGGTCATCCCCCCCCAGCAGTATCCGAAACTGTATACTGATTGCTGAGGGGAATGCCCTCAGGGGATCTCTGCACTGTCTGTCTGTCCCCTTTCCTCCCCCTAACTGTAACCCATCTATCCTCGTCCTGAGCCTTAGGAGTGACCAACTCCCGATAACTCCTCTCAATTACCCCCTCTGCCTCCCGAATGATCCGTAGTTCATCCAGCTCCAGCTCCATTTCCCTAACACGGTTTTCAAGGAGCTGTAGCTGGGTGCACTTCCCGCAGATGTAGCCAGCGGAGACGTGTGCCACATCTCCCAACTGCCACATTCTGCAGGAGGAGCAAGCAACTGCCCTAGCATCCATACCCCACTAGCAACTGCCCTAGCATCCATACCCCACGTCATGTTGCAGCTGTAAGGACATTGGTTAGGCCACTTTTGGAGTATCATGTATAATTCTGGACTCCCTCCTATAGGAAGGATTTGTGAAATTAGAAAGGGATCAGAAAAGGTTTACAAGGATGTTGCCAGAGTTAGAGGATTGAGCTGCAGCGAGAGGCTGAATAGGCTGGGGCTATTTTCCCTGGAGCATCGGAGGCTGAGAGTTGACCTTATATAGGTTTTTAAATCAGGTAGGGTAAATAGGCAAGGGAGTCCAAAACTAGAGTGCATAGGTTTAAGGGGAGAGGGAAAAGATAATAAAGGGACTTTTGGGGTAACGTTTTCACACAGAGGGTGGTGCATATGTGGAATGAGGTGCCAGAGGAAGTGGTGGATGCTGGCATGATTACCACATTTCAAAGGCATCTGGATGAGAATATGAATAGGAAGGGTTTAGAGAGATCTGGGCAAAATGCTGGCAAATGAGACTAGATTTTTGTGGGACATCTAGTTGGTATGGACAAGTTGGAGCGAAAGGTCTTTTTTTCTGTGCTGTAAATCTCTATGAATCTATTTCTGTTAGTGACTGGAAATACTAAAAGGCTTCACTTGTTTAAAAATTCTAGTCTTTTTTGTCTCTGCTTTTTCCTGCAGGTATCCACCACCTTGGAGACTTTTCAGGATCTCTCTCTGCCTATCCCAGGAAAAGAAGATCTGGCCAAGTTGCATTCCTCAAGTCACCAAATGTCCTTAGTGAAAGCAGGGTCATGCGGTGAAGCGTACACTCCACAAGGTTGGATAGCCTATGTCATGGAATACATTAAGAGGTGCGTGTTGAATTTTGGAAGAGGAAGGGGATAAAAAATTAATTCACATTATTTAAAACTGCTCTCTGTCTGTGGGAATGACGCGGTTGCAGCCATTTTGATGTTAACACATTTGTATTTATTATCTTCTGTGTTGCTAGTTGGTTCTGGGGTCCTGTGGTATCCTTGCAGGATTGTTTGGCTGCCTTCTTTGCCAGAGATGAACTCAAAGGTGAGTAGGGATTTTGTGTACACTTAAAATACTTTTATAGCTGGTCAAAGTCAGAAGTCACTTTACACCAGGTTATAGTCCAACAGATTTACTTAAAATCGCAAGCTTTTGGAGCATTGCTCCTTCGTCACCACTTTGTAGTTGGTGGAAGAATGATGAAGCGAACATAACGAGACCTGTACACTGCCATAAAAGAAAATGTCAATAACATTGCTCATTCTGAATCTATTATGTTGACAGATGTGTTATATCGCAAAGATTATATGCAAACATATGGTATAATTTGGTAGCATAATGTGTTTACATTGGCCTAATTCTGAGTATTAAGGCACAGTCCAGGGTAGAATTGTACACTCCAAGCGTAAATGTTGATGGATCAGTTTCTGAAGAGGAAATCTGTGGATGCAGTTGACTGTCACCTTGCTGGGCTGAGGCAGGGGCTTTTAAAGTTTGTCTGGTTTTTACCTGCTACTTGTCCAGAGATACTTCGTGGAAAACTTAAGTGGCCATGTGTTTTTCTCATTCATCCATTCGATGTGATCTTTGCTAGTACTGTAGGTCTGTAACCCTTGCAGAGACGTTAGCGAGCTGTCATTTTGAATGTGACCAAATGGCTTGCTGAGCCATTTCAGAGGGCATTTGTGAGCCGGTCACATTGTTGTCGGTCCAGGTTCAGATGTCAGCCAGAACAAGTAAGGGTGGTAGATTTCCTTCCATAAAAGACTTCAGTGAATGAAATGGGTTTTAAAAACAACCCAGTAGTTTCATAGTCGCTTGAATTATATAATCATATGGAATTTCTGAATTTTACAGTATGGAAGGAGGCCAATCAGCCCATTGTCATTTCAGCAGCTGTATTGTGCATCATATCAAGCTGAATTCAAGCTCTCAATTACATCCTCAATAATCAATTAACTTTCAGCCAAGACTAAATTTGATATTGTTTCAAGCACCATTCAGATAAATTTTAACAAAAGTGTCCTCGGGAGTAATAAATATGGATTAATAAAGATTTACCTACTGTAGTTAAATAATAGCCTGCCATACCCTGATTTCTGCAAAGTTTAGTGCCAATCACTGTTTTTAATTCCCATAATTGGATGTAAAATTTGACAGTTTGCTAAACCAGGATATGGTTGTTCACAAGAGACAAACAGAGGGAAGTTTGAATCTGCTTTGTTTTATATTCTTCAAAAAAATGTTTTATAATATTGCAGGTGATAACATGTACAGCTGTGAAAAATGTAAAAAGTAAGTACAATGCATGTTTCTGTTGTCAATAATCCACTTGAATTATTGTTCTCTATTGAACAGTTTCTTCGTGCATGTATTCAGCAATGTTCATCATTCTGAACTTTGCTCATGAATAGTTATCACGCCATCTTTCATTGATTATCTGAAGCTTTTAGAATTAATTCTGGGGATATTGACATTACCAGAAAAGTCAACGTTTATTGACCGTCCCTAGTTGCCCTTGAAGAATTGGCCCTGGGCTTTCTTTTTGTACCAGCTCTTAAAGGTTCACCCATGGTGCTTTTAGGTAGGGAGGTGCACAATTTTAACTTGGATTACCCATTTCCCACACCATTGTGGATCTGTTGACCAGAAGTATGTTGTGTAGTATTAGCATAGTATCAAAAAGAAATCTCTAAACAAATTTGACAATAAAAATAGGATGATCTGAAAACCACAGTTTTTGTTTGGACCTGTAAACAAAAATACCAGGCTGATAAGGCGTTAGTAGGAACTGCAGATGCTGGAGAATCTGAGATAACAAGGCGTAGAGCTGGAGGAACACCGCAGGCCAAGCAGCATCAGCGATGCAGGAAGGCTGAGGTTTTGGGCCTAGACCCTTTGTCAGAAATCTGGAGAAATCAGTAAGCCTTCCTGCTCCTCTGATGCTGCTTGGCCTCCTGTGTTCATCCAGCTCTGTACCTTGTTATACCAGGCTGATGATATACTTGCTATGTAAATCTTCATTTAAAAACAAAATATAAGCAATGATCAGGAAGAGGAAATGAATCAGAGCAAAGAATAGCAGACTTTGACGCTGACTGACATCCCCAAACGAGATGCAGCAGTGAAATAATAAGGAAAGGTGGCAAATGTCAATAGTCTGAAATACAGTAGAATACACTGGGAATACACCAGCTCATCTCTTGAAAAATGTATTCATTCTACACAATAACAGTTCTATTTACAGGGTGCCATCATCTCAAGACACTACAGGAGAAAAATTCGACACTGAACTACATAGGTTGCTAATGGGGTAGTTAATCAAAAACCTAGTCAAAGAGGGTCATTCTAAAAAATCATCTTGCATGAGGGAAGAGAAGTGGAGAGGTAGAGAGTTCTCGGGAGGAAATTTCATAGTTTAAGATCTTGACTGCTAAAAGCACTGGATGTGACTTTCTGGCAAGATTGTTAATTGCCATATCCGGTAGCTTTGAGAAGTGGTTGCGTGCTGCCCTCTCTCTTAGCAGGTTTGACGCAACTGAGAAGAGGGCAGTTAACAATCAACTGCTTTGATGTGAGACTTGGAGGATATATTGCTGTTTAGCTTTGCCACTTTGCAGTAAAACTCAGGACTGGGCCGACTCTGAATGTCAAAAGAAACAACTAAATGTGGAAACTCCAGTTATGTGCACCCAGTAAACATAATTTCATAGTTTTAGGGTGTTCATAAACTTCTTGTCTTATTTTTAACTTGGATAACTTTGGACATGCACATGATAAAAACAAAGAGTGGCTAACACATGAAAGCGATTCAAATTTCTGGTTTTCAGCACAATAGCCATCACTTGTGGTATGTTCTTCAATCAACAGTTCATGTACCTTTTACCGCTATCATGTTTAATACATTGCAACGTCATTAGTGTAACATTACAATATCAACCTTTTAAAATTGTTACTCCTTCCCACTTGCAAAGAAGCATATGACGTAGAAGCAGGGTAGGCTGTTCGGCCCTTCGAGTCTGGCCTATCATTCAATGTAGAATCATAATCGTTCAGCACAGAAACAAACTCTTCGATCCAACTCATTTGCACCAACCAGGCAACCTGGTTTCATTTGCCAATATGTGGTCCATAATCCCAGCAAACCTTTGCTATTGTGTATTTATCTAAATGTCTTTTCAATGTAACTGCACCTGCATCAACATTTTCCTCTGGCAGGTCATTTCACACAGGAATTATTCTTTGTTTAGAAATAAAAGTTGTCCCTTGTTTCCTTTTTAAAATGTTCTCCTTTCACCTTAAAAATCTGCCCCCTAGTTTTGAACTCCCCCACCCTAGGGAAAAGACCCTTGCTATTCACCTTATCTATGTCCCTCATGTTTTTATAAATCTCTAAGGTCACCCCTTAACCTCCACTCCAGGGGAAAATCTTCCAGCCTACCATCTTTTATTTCTAAACCCAAACCCTCCATTCATTGGCAATATCCATGGAAAATTTCCTCCTCGTGCCCAGGGGCATACAGGCCAGAGGGTTAGCCATGTAGATATGGGGCTACAGGGATAGGATGGGAGATGTTACTCAGTGGATTGGTGCAGACCCGATGGGCCAAATTGCCTTCATCTGCACAGTCAGAATTCGAAACTTCGAAGTTATTCAGCAATTTATGTACTGACTTCAAGTCATTTCTGCATTGTATCAGATAATGGGTAGTGGTCCTCAAAATGTTTTAATGATATTTAATTGTTTCAGAAATAGTAGGAACTGCAGATGCTGGTGAATCTGAGATAACGAGGTCTAGAGCTGGAGGAACACGGCAGGCCAAGCAGGAAGGCTGATGTTTCAGCTGACGTCAGCTTTCCTGCCCCTCTGATGCTGTTTGGCCTGCTGTGTTCCTCCAGCTCTACACTTTGTTATCTAATGATATTTGATGTTTGTATTTCAAAAATGCACATCAGTCTCCAAATTAATTTACTGAGTATTGGCCAAGATATAGGACTGACGTAATATTGCAGTGTTGTTAAATTCAGCATTACCAATGAATAACAAATTTCTGAAATAATGAGCCATCTAAGCTGCTAGACCTTACAAACCTGCAAGCACCAATACATTCTGCCCATGTGACAGGCTTGATTAAAAATTTAAAGGGATTGTGTTTTTGAATTAATCAAGGTCCCGTTGTGCTGTGATATAATTATCTGCACAGTCTGCTACGTTACCTGTTTTAGTGTCATCTGCAAACTTGCTAATCATACATCCAGCAACTCCTCTTTTGTAATGTGAGCTATCTTCAAGACACCACTAGTTATCTCCCTAACTTCCATGTCCTTCTCCACAGTAAATACTAACAAAAAAAATTTGTTTGGCATGTCACTCATTCCCTGTGGTTCCACACATAAATGACTATGTTGATCTTTAAGAGGCCCTCTTTTCTTCCTAGTTTAGTGTGCTTATAGATTCCCTTTAAATTCTCCTTAACTCTATTTGCCAAAACTATCTCATGTCCCCTTTTTGACCTCCTGGTTTCCCTCTTAAGTATACTCCTGCTACTCTTGTAGTCCTCCAGGGATTCACTCGATCCTAGCTGTCTGTATATGATGGTATATGCTGCCTCCTTTTTCTTGACCAGAACATCCAGTTTTTCTCGTCATCCAGCATTCCCTGCACCTGCCAGCTCTGCCCTTCCAACTAACAGGACCATACTGTCTCTGAACTCTCATTATCTCATTCCTAATTTACTTCCCAACCATCCTTTTGCCTGCAAATAGCCTCCCCCAATCAACTTCTGAACATTCCTGTCTAATACTGTCAAACTTGGCCTTTTGCTCCAATTTAGAATTCTAACTTTTTGATCAGTTCTAATTTTTTCCAGTAACTATTTTAAATCTAATGGAATTATGATCACTTGCCCCAAAGTGCTCCCCCATTGACACTTCAGTCATCTGCCCTCCTTTATTTCCCAACAGAAGGTGAAGTATTGTTTCTTCTTCAGTCGAGGTGCCCACACATTGAATAAGAAAGTTTTCTTGTACAAGCTTAACAAATTCCTCCATCCAAACCCTTATTATCAAGGCTGATCATCCTATTCAGTGCCTGTTCTTGCCTTCGCCCTATACCCTTTGCCCTGGATCTATATCTAACTCCTTAAAAACATTTAATATTTGGCCTCAACTGTTTTCGGTGGCAGAGAATTTTATAGGTTCACCAGTCTGTATGAAGAAATTTCTCAACTCTGCCCTAGTTTACCTATCCCATAGCCTTGGGCTGTGACCCCTGGCTCTGAATTCCCTGGCTTACACCTTGCTTCTGATCATTTATATGTCCAACGTTGAACATATGAAAAAGTACAGCACAGGAACAGGACCTTCAGCCCTCCAAGCCTGTGCTGAACATCATGCCCTAATTAATCTAAAAACCTGCCATTTTTCGATCTGTATCCCTCTATTCCCTCTGTTTTCATGTACCCATCTAGGTGCCTCTTAAATGACTTCAATGTGCCTGCTTCCAGTACTACTACTGGCAGTGCATTCCAGGCTGCTACCACTCTGTGTAAAAAAACTTCTCTCGCACTTCTCCCTTAAACTTTCACCCCGACCTTAACCTCATGCAGCCTTGTGATTGAAACTTTAACTGTAGGAAAAAACCTCTGACTATCCACCCTAACTATGCCTCTCATAATTTTGTAGACCTCTATCAGGTCTTCTCTCAGCTGCCATCTTTCCAGTGAAAACAATCCTAGTCTTTTTAAACTTTCCTCATAATCAGTGCCCTGGAGACCAGGCATCATCATGATGAACTTCCTCTGTACTCTTCCCCCAAGCTTCCACATCCTTCTGGTAGTATGGCAACCAAAACTGCACACAGGACGCCAAATGTGGCCTAACAAGGGTTTTGTATCGCTGCAACATGTTTTGCCAACTCTCGTACTCCATGCCCCAGGCGATGAAGGTAAGTATGCCATATACCTTGTCAATCACCTTGGCTACCATTTTAAGGGAACTGTGGACCTGCACACCCAGATCTGTCTGAATGTTAGTGTTCCGAAGTGTTCTGCCATTCACAATATAATGCATACTTAAATCCTCTGAAATGCATCACCTCGCATTTATCTGGATTAAACTCCATCTGCCATTTCTGTGCCTAAGTCGCCAATCTATCTCTATCCTGTTGTATACTTTCACAATTGTTGGCCCTATCAGCAACCTCATCAATCTTCGTGTCATCAGCAAACTTGCTTATCAGACCACCCATATTTTCCTCCAGATCACTTTTATATATACTACAAACAACAGAGGACCTAAGACCCTGTGGAACACCACTAGTCACTGGTCTCCATTCTGAAAAACATCCTTCCACCACTACCCTCTGTCTTCTATGACCAAACCAGTTTTGTATCCATCCAGCCGGGCCACCCTGGCTAGTTATTACATTTATGCAAAATCTTGTAAATGATCTGTATGTATTATATATTACCTCCAGTACCAAATATACAAGAGAATACTAGAGTCAAATGCCATGACGGACGAGAAATGCCAAGAAGAATTTCATACGCATCTCAACAGCGCATGCAGTTAACTTCAAGGGGAGGGCCGGGGAGACACAAAACTAGGACATTTAAGACTTTGCTGCAAGTGAGGTGGCCACTTAATCAGTGGATGAGAAAAGATATGCCAAATAACCTTTCCCATCCATCGCTATCTTGTAAGCAGACTTTCAGCAAAAGCAGTTATTGTTCACAGCATCCAGAATGGTGTGAAGGTATACTGGAAGTGATGAGTCAAGCATAGACTGGGGTGACCAAGCTCTCCATGGAGCAGTAGTATAAAGGATATATTTGCGAAGGAAACTTGCACGATTGTTGGACATTTGAGTTGTTTGAATGAATTAATGTTGTGTTTTGTTTGAATTTCGACCATCAGACATAGGAACAGAAATTAGGCCATTCAGCGCATCGAGTCTGCTCTGCCATTCAATCATAGCTGATAAGTTTCTCAACCGTATTTTCCTGCTTTTTCCCCATAACCCTTGATCGTCTTGACAATCAAGAACCTATTCATCTCCGTCTTAAATGTACTCGATGACCTGGCCTCCACAGCCTTCTGTGGCAGTGAATACATTCACCACTCTCTGGCTGAAGAAGTTTCCCCTTATCTCTGTTCTAAAGGGTCTTCCCTTTACTCTAAGGCTGTGCCCCCGGATCCTAGTCTCTCCTACCACTGGTAACATCTTCCCAACATCCATTCTGTCCAAGCCATTCGGTATTCTGTAAGTTGAACATAGACCCAGAGTCCTCAAAAAAGCTCCTCATGTTAAGCTTTTCATTGTCGGGACTATTCTCATGAACATCCTGTGAACCCACTCCAGGGCCAGTACATATTTTCTTGAGATATGGGGCCTAAAACTGCACATAATACTCCAAATATGGCCTGACCAGAGTCTGATAGGGCCTTAGAAGTACATTCCTGCTTTTATACTCAAGTCCTTACAAAAATAAATGCCAAAGTTACTTTTGCCTTCCTAACTACTGACTCAACCTGCAAGTTTCCCTTGAAAGAATCCTGGACTAGAACTCCCAAGTCTCTTTGCTCATCAGACTTCTGAATTTTCTCCCCATTTAGGAAATAGTCCATGCTTTTATTCTTCTTACCAGAGTGCATGACCTCACACTTTCCTACATGTACTCAGTGATTTTTTGGAAGGAAGCTGATGATCGGTTGAATCTATCTCTTCTATGAGTTGGGCGATAGATTCCCAGTAAATTGTGCCTGGTCTGAGAAAGATGACCCTATTTTCTCTGCTTTCTTATCTCCGTAATTTTCCTTTTCCAGATTGCGAAATGGAGTTAAATTCTGTAAAGTGCAGCAGTTACCAGAGGTAAATATTTTCAATCATGTTGTGTTTCCATTTTTAAAACTTAGCTAAGTAGTCCTTTTGAGATATCAGTACAATAATTGAGAACCCTGAGCTGTTGTTCCTCCTTTATCCATCAACAATAGACTAATCTGTGTGATTTCTTTGCCAATTATATAATTGCGGGGATGTATCTGAATTAAAGGGAACGCAGTAAGCATTATCTTGCTGATGTACAAGATTGAAATGATACTCAGTATTGTTCTGTTGACCAGAAAATTCAACATTCAATCATGGATCCCAGATAATTTTCCAGTCAGGCAGTAATATATATTTTTGCTGACTGATGAGGGAGGACAACAAGCAATCAGAGTTTCTACTTTTCTTTTCCCCGTGGATTCCTCTCAAGTTGGATGAGATGGTAGGAGTCCTCCTAGTGAACCTGCCTGCCATGAATTCAGTTGATTAAGTGATGCCATTAAGGTTTTGGAGTAGATCTGTAGCTTGGGTTGTGGGTGTTGAGGTTGCTTGGCTGGCCAAGCTGGTTTGTTGTTTTGCAGATGTTTTGTTACTGTGCTGGGTAACATCCTCGGTGCAGCCTCTGATGAAGCGTCGGTGTGTTTTTCCCACCTGGTTTTTTTATTGGTTACGTGACACCATTCTTCTTGAGTCAGAAGTTGCATTTTGAAACCCCATTCCAGTCTTTGGATATATAAGCTGAGGCCAGTTATCTTATTGCTGTGTGTGGAATCTTGTTTTGCACAGAATATCTGCCATATTTGCTAATGTAAATCACACCATTTTAAACTGATTGTGTGTATGTCAAACGCATCAGAGATCTAATAACATTGTTGTAATTGATGTATTTTATTGTAGATTTTGTGCATTCACTTGAAGAGATTCCGACATGAGCTCATGTTTTCCACCAAAATCAACAGCCATGTGTCATTCCCTTTAGAAGGTCTTGATCTTCAACCTTTCCTCGCTAAAGACAGCTCTCCTCAAATTACAACTTATAATCTCTTATCGGTTATCTGCCATCATGGTACTGCCAGTTGTGAGTATCACCAGCGTCCCTTATTGTAATATTGTAGTTTTTTTTAAATAGTGATCAAGCTGCTTTGTTGTGAAGCATAAAATGACAAGTTTTTTTGTTCATTAAAGGCTGTGTATTTTGCTTCAGATGGAGTCCAAACCTGAGATCCCATCTGAGCATTCTAGTAATTCAATTGGCATATGAAGTCCCATTTCACTATTGGAAGAGAAGGGAGTTCTGACGATGTGTGGCTAATAATTTAACCCATTAACTTCAAGATTGATCATCTCTGCGATTCATGTTACATTAAGATGGTGTTTTTATTAACCTTAATCTGTTACATTAATGCTATTCTGCACGTTTTCTTCACCTGATTACAATTTGCTTAGACTAACAAACAATGTTTTGTGTTTCTGTTATTTACCTCCCTAGTGATAATTATTAGTGATTGTCTCACTACTCAGCAAGGTCTCTGCAAATTGGCTGTCATGTTTCACATATTTCAACAGCAGCTATGCTTCAAAGAGCTTTTGAATGTTAAATGGTCGTGTGGTTTATGTCTGCAAGTCATTTTTGTTGTGATGTAGTAAAACATGTTTATAGTTCTGCAAAAATTCCGGAACTAGTTTTGCCCATTTTGTCTGTGATGCTCTCAATTTTAAATGTTGTGGCACCTGTCCCAATATTGGTAAATAATTATATATTCATTTCATGCCTCTTCAAACTTCTCCCTTGAACAACTTCTAATGTCTGTTAAACTTTGCTGATCAGTGGAAATGTTCCGTTGCTCCTTAACCACTCTAAGCTTTTAATTGTTTTAATCTTCTCATCTCGTCGATGGAAAAAGCTCTGAGATAATTTGTACCTCTCTTCATAACAATTTAATCTTTGCTGTGTTCCTAAACTCAGACCTTGCATAGTGTATGCAGTAGTTTAATTAATCCTGTGTATAAACTCAGTATCACCACCTGTATATTGTGTTCAGTATCTCTCGCTTGTATAAAGCAGAGTCCCAGATTCTTTTATTTTGTGATGCTTTTCAACTTTACCCAAGTTATTCCAAAAATGTATCTTTCAATGCAGTGTTATCTAACGAATTAAAACAAAAGGACGACACGGGTGGGGGTTTAGAATACGGTTAGGAGGGCCCTAAATCTTGGGAGTCCCTGCTTTCACCTGTGGGTAATGCTTATAGAGTGAATTGCCGAAGAGGTTGGTTGATTTTTGCTGGTATTGAAATAGCACACTGGAGATAATTCAAATCAATTGCTGGAAGAGGGCGAAGTGAGTGACCACATAATATAGGAGTGAAAATATGCCATTCAACCCATTGGGTCTGCTTCGCCATTAAATTAGATCTTGTATGATCTCAACTCCATTTTCCTGTCATAACCCCATAACCCGTGATCTCTCTGGTTAAAAAAACATGTCTGTCTCAGCCTTAAGAGATAATGGGAACTGCAGATGCTGGAGAATCCAAGATAACAAAGTGTGGAGCTGGATGAACACTGCAGGCCAAGCAGCATCTTGGGAGGACAAAAGCTGACGTTTCGGGCCTAGACCCTTCATCAGAAAGGCTTTTCTGATGAAGGGTCTAGGCCTGAAATGTCAGCTTTTGTCCTCCCAAGGTGCAGCTTGGCCTGCTGTGTTCATCCAGCCCCCCACTTTTTGTTATCTCTGTCTCAGCCTTGATGTGGAGGTGCTGGTGTTCTACTGGGGTGGACAAGATCAAAAATCTCACAATAGGTTTATTTATTTGAAAGCACTCGGTTTAGTGTGGAAGAGGAGGTATACCGACACACAATTAGTAAGCTGAAAGATAGCAACAGTAAAAATGGCTCGCTAGCCACCTCCTGTTGAATATTGAATCAGTTAGAAAGAAGATGCAGGTTTCTGTTGATTAAAATGCAAATCCCAGAAACTCTTTTCAAGTCATTGCCCTGAGATAATTAAAGGCTTTATCAGTGTGTACAAGAAGTGCCTTCTCAGGCCAGACAATGCATTTTAGGTGTGAGGCCTTGTTTAGAATCTTTCTGTCTTTTAACCTGGAGTCAGGCTGATTTTATCTTTCACAACTATCACAGATGCACACGCATACATTTATTTCATCCAAGATGTTTGTGTATTTGCACATGCAGATTCTATTTTGTTCAAAAAAATGAAACCAGCTCAACTCCAGGTGAAAAAGGATATGGATTCTAAACAAGGCCTAACACTTAATATACATTGTCTGACTTGAGCTGTCACCTGTTGTGTACGCTGATAAAACTTCTAATTATTTCAGGGCAATAACTGGAAAGAGATTCTGGGATTTGCACTTTAATCAAAAGAAACCTGCATCTCCTTTCTAATTGATTAAAAGTTCAACAGAGGTGGCCAGTGAACCATTTTTACAGATAATTTTTAAGCAGAAAGAAAACATGTCAGAATACCTCCTTTTCCACACAACACCTGAGGAAGGAGCAGAGTTTTGAAAGCCAGTGTTTTCGTATAAATCTGTCAGACTATAACCTGGTGTTGTGTGATTTTTGACCTTATCTCAGCTTTGAATGCACTTAACAACCCAGCTTCAACAGCCCTTGAGGGTAAAGAATTCCACAGATTCACAACCAGCTCAGTGGCTAACACTGCTGCCTCGCAGCGCCAGGGACCCAGATTCAATTTCACCTTCGAGGGGGCTGTCAGTGTGGAGCTTGCATATTCTCCCTGTTTCTGCATGGGTTTCCTCCGGGTGCTCCGATTTCCTCCCACAGTCCAAAGATGTGCATGCTAAGTGGATTGGCCACACTAAATTGTCCATAGTGTTCAGGAATGTGTAGACTAGGTGGGTTATCGCAGGGTGGGTCAGAGTGGAATGCTTTGAGGTTCAGTGTGGACTTGTCGGGCTGAAGGGCCTGTTTCCACACTGTAGAGATTCCATGATAGCTTTCTATGATAAAGTAGAAACTCCTTCTCACCTCCGACTTAAATGTACGGCCCCTTAATCTGAGATTATGCCCTCCAGTCCTAAACTCTCCCACAAGGGAGACGACCTTTCCACATCTATCCTTAAGAATCTTGAATGTTTCAATATGATCGCCTCTGATTCTTTTAAATTTCTTTGAATACAGGCCCAAACTGCTCAACTTCTCCTATTTAAGATTGTCCCTCCATACCTAGTATTAGGCTGGTGAACCTTTTTAGGACTGCCTTCAGTGCTAGTATATCTCTCCTTTGATAAAGGGCCTAAAGACACTCGACCTCAAGTGGAATAAGATGCAAAGTTTGAAAGGTGGAGCTAATCAAGTCGTTGATTACATGGGTTATGACTTTGGAAACTGCTCACTTCTTTGTAGTTTGCGTAAAACAGAGAAAGAGGGAAGAAATGCCTGCTTCCCTGTATTTGTGGGCAAGTGGTAGCTAGTGTATATATTGTCAAAGTGTTGGTTTTCAGGACTTCCAAAAATGTTGTTAAACATCTTCAGTTCAACAACAGTTTCAAGCTTTTCTGTCACTAAGCCAGTGGCTATAATTTATACTCGATGGTCTTTCAGTTCCTCTGATACGGTTACGGATGTTTGTATTATTCTGACTCTAGGTGGCCATTACACAGCTTACTGCCTGAATGATCTGAATAATCGATGGTTTGAATTTGATGACCAGAGTGTGATGGAAGTGTCTGAATCAACTGTGCAGAATGCAGAAGCTTATGTGCTCTTCTACAGGTAATTTCATTGTGATGGCTGGTGGTTTGTTTTCTGTGGAAAGGCATATAGAACAGTCATCTTCTATACTAATAGAGTTTGACTTATCCCAAACCCTGCAAACCTGTGGCACTGCCAGTTCATAACTTGAAATTTGTATCTGTACTTCAGGCAAGTAAGCAATGAAATGGTCTGTTTGAATGAGGAAACCTAGTGAGCGCGCTTGAGATTATGGTAATGTTTGGTCAGAAGTTTGAGAGGTACAGTCTCACTGCAGGGATGTGAGCACAAAATCCTGGCCAAATCTCCCACCTTTGGAATGGATTTTAAACAGAGACTACATAAACCTCCTCTGGTGAATGTATTTTAAAATATCAATGGAGTTCTCCTGGAGAAAGAGGAGAAATTACTGGAGAGTCTCAGAAGATCCAGCTGCATCTGTAGGAAGAAAGTTCTGAGTTCTGACGAAGAGTCATCACCTCAACATGTTAACCAATGTCCCTAAAAACCACTTATCTGGCCATTGTGATGGTGTTTGTGGGAGCTTGCTGTGCCTGATCGTGTTCTTAACCAACTAATAATTTGTGTGACCATCCAAAATAATTCATTCACTGGGCAGTTTTATAATCTTTGCCTTTTTTTTCTTGTTCCCTTTAATTTTTGGGGTGTCCTTTAATGTAGTGTTGCAGTATTAATAGTTTTTAGTCTTTGTGATGTGGCCAAGATAGTGACATCATGATCAAAAGATTTTCAAAATCATGATGGCCATAGATAAGGTGAATAGCAGGTGTCTTTTCCCTATGCTGGGGAATTTCAAGACTGGAGGGCATATTTTTAAGGTGAGAAGAGAAAGAGATTTAAAATTGGACACAAGGGCCAGCTTTTTTTGACGCAGAACTGTTTCTGTGTGCAATGAACTTGCAGAGGAAGTGGTGGATGTGGGTGCAGTTACAACGTTTAAAAGACAGTCGGATACATACATGAATGATAAAGGTTTAGAAGATATGGGCCAAATGCAGGTAGGTGGGATTAGTTCAGTTTGGGATTATGGTTGGCATGGACTGATTCAGTTGAAGGGTCTGTTTCTGTGCTTTATGACCATGTGATACTCTGAAATTGTCGTTATCCCTCTCCATTATAGCTCATTTTTTTCAACCAAGATGTTAAATTAGTTTGCATCATCTGAACAAACTATAACTTTGTGTAAATTAATTACACAGTTCCTATTCCTACATTAAATTCTATGACCCCAAAATTCTTTGATCTTAATAGATTGTTATAGAGTACAGTGCAAATCTTCAGTGATTGGAGACTGAAATGAGGACGTGACAAAGTTGATTGATGAGGGAAAGGCTGTAGATGTCATATACATGGACTTCAGTAAGGCGTTTGATAAGGTTCCCCATGGCAGGCTGATGGACAAAGTGAAGTCGCATGGAGTCCTGGGTGTGCTAGCTAGATGGTTAAAAAACTGGCTGGGCAACAGGAGACAGAAAGTAGTAAAAGGGAGTTTCTCAAATTGGAGACCTGTGACTAGTGGTGTTCCACAGGGTTCTGTGCTGGGACCACTGTTGTTTGTGATATACTTAAATGATTTGGAGGAAGTGTAGGTCGTCTGATCAAGTTTGCAGATGACATGAAGATTGGTGGAGTAGCAAATAGTGAAGGGGACTGTCAGAGATTACAGCAGAATATAGATAGACTGGAGAGTTGGGCAGATAAATGGCAGATGGAGTTCAATCCGGGAAAATGTGATGCATTTTGGAAGATCTAATTCAAGGGCGGACTATACAGTAAATGGAAAAGTCCGAGGGAAAATTGATGAACAGAGAGATCTGGGTGTTCAGGTCCATTGTTCCCTGAAGGTGACAACGCAGGTCAATACGGTGGTCAAGATGGCTTACGGCATGCTTTCCTTCATTGGGCGGGGTATTGAGTACAAGAGTTGGCAGGCCATGTTACAGTTGTATAAGACTTTGGTTTGGCCACATTTAGAGTACTGCGTACAGTTCTGGTCGCCACATTACCAAAAGGATGTGGACGCTTTGGAGAGGGTGCGGAGGAGGTTCACCAGGATGTTGCCTGGTATGGAGGGTGCCAGCTATGAAGAGAGGTTGAGTTGATTAGGATTATTTTCATTAGAAAGACGGAGATTAAGGGGGGACCGGATTGAGGTCTACAAAATCACAAGGGGTATAGACAGGGTGGATAGCAAGAAGCTTTTTCCCAGAGTGGGGGACTCAATTACTAGGGGTCATGAGTTCAAAGTGAGAGGAGGAAAGTTTAAGGGAGATATGCGTGAAACGTTCTTTACACAGGGTGGTGGGTGCCAGGAACGCGTTGCCAGCGGAGGTGGTAGACGCAGACACGTTAGCGTCTTTTAAGATGTATCTGTACAGGTACATGGATGGGCAGGGAGCAAATGGACAAAGACCCTTAGAAAATAGATGACAGGTTAGACAGAGGATCTTGATCGGCGCAGGCTTGGTGGGCCGAAGGGCCTGTTCCTGTGCTGTAATTTTCTTTGTTCTTTGTTACATTTTAACTACTGCTTTGCATAGGCAGTGCATACAAGTAAGGAAGAATGGAACATTTCTGACGAACCAGTCTGCCAGTCGGAACAGTCCAACTGTGACTGCTCTCCTTTCCAGTACAGTCTGATTTATTTTTAATGTTTAATAATTTTGATATTTAATTTCTCTCTTACTTAGGTTTAATTGGGATTAGTTGTAAAACATTTTGTAAGGAAAATTGGCGTTAACCAGCAAAGATGTCTGGTCATGTGTTTGTGATTTTATAGTTGTTTTATAGCTCAGGTTAATATAAACTTTGGCTAATAAAGGTGAAAATACTGTGTGGTAAAAAAGTTTTAGTCACAAACAACTCTATTTTAAAATGGTTTAGTTTGGTAACTTAAAGTATGTGTCTTAGATGTATATGATTATTTTGAGCTTTAACTTGTTTCAGGCATCAGCAGTTACTGTGGAGTCGCACATGGTTGTTTACATAGAATCCCCATAGTGTGGAAACAGGCCATTCAGCCCAACAAGTCTACACCGACTCTGCAAAGGGCATCCCACTCAAACCCACCCACCCCTACCCTGTCTCTCTAATCCTGCATTTCTGTGGCTAATGCTCCCAACCTACACATCCCTGGACACTATGGGCCATTCTGCATGGCGAATCCATCTAACTTGCACAACTGTGGGAGGAAACCACAGACGTGACAGAAACCCGTGCAGACACCATGTTCTCTCCCACCGCCCCCCCCCCCCCCCCCCCCCCCCCGTCCCGGAATATTGATAGATTTTGAATACTTAGATGTATCAATTGGGGTATTTGGTGATGTTAGTTAGTCACTAGATGGTGACACTGTGCTCTTAAAATGATGCATAAATTATTGGTACAACATTGTCTGTAAAGATGTAAAACATTGGCAGGTTGATACAGACAAGATGCCGTAGATGGGTTGATTCTACAAAATGATAAATATTTCAAAGAACAAAGATAGTGGGAAGTCACATCAATAAGATGGGCATTAGCTTTAGAAAGATCAGTTAGGAATTGGGTATGCACTGTTCGGCCAGTCCGAAATTCTTTGTGATGTCTGTGTATTGTCCAACCCCTTGAGCATTCCGGATGCCTCTGAAAGCATCTGCTGCCTAAATGATTCTGGAGTTTTGTTTTCGCTACACACCTCTAGTCAGTTACATACGTTTAGCTCTGTTCATTGAATATATCACTTATTGGATTTAACTTTGTCTTTTGTAATCTGGAACTTTTAAAATGGGGTTCTGTATTTATCTTGCTTGTACCTTTCACATCTTTCTGTACCTCTATAAAATCACTTTGCTCCTCAGCATATGTTAAACCACTATAATAATTCTCCCCCATGATAAAACTTTGGCAGCAACCTGACTTTGTTATGCATATCATTAAGGAGTCTGAGGCATTGCGTTAAAATCAGTTTATTGCACCTCTCGAATGTTTATTCAAGACCATTTTGTAAGTAAAAAAGCTATGAATTATCTGCATAGAGTGCAGATAATTAAATTTACAACAGTGAACTGGTGCTGCAGAAGCAAGGTAATGGTGAGCTCACCTGGCAGCAATTCAAATGTTACAATGCAAATTCATTTGAATCTGCCACGTAGTTCTGCAGTAAAAAAAAACTGATCCTGTTCATATGCAGCTGAATCAGAATGCCTTGTGGAGATGTGTGTAATTAACATTACTTCCAAAAATAATTTATTCCGAACTTCCAAATAAATTTTAGTTTGAAGTTTTATTAGCACTATACATTATAAGCAGTTATGTAAATAATGCAGTCACCACCTTGTTGCAATCTATATGAATAATGCGTGGCATGGTGGCTCAGTAGTTAGCACAGCTGCTTCACAGCACCAGGGACGCAGGTTTGATTCCACCCTCGGGTGACTGTGCAGACTCCGCACAGACATTCTCCCTGTGTTTGCTTGGGTTTCCTGGAGGTGCTTCAGTTTCCTCCCACAGTCCAAAGATGCGCAGGTTAGGTGGATTGGCCGTGTTAAATTGCCCATAGCGTTCGGGGATATGCAGGCTGGGTGGATTAGCCGTGGGTAGTGCAGGGTTACAGCGATAAGGTGGAGTGTGGGATGCTGTTCAGAAGGTCAGTTTAGACTGAGTGGGCTGAATGGCCTGCTTCCACCCCAACAACTTGTTGTCATTAGGGATTCTATGAAAATAATAAATGCTGTTTTTTAATACATTGTATGGAGTTTGGAATTTTAAAGTGTAAAGCTAATAATGTTGCGAAAAGCCATTACTGTTTCTGGCAATGCAGTTTTGTGCTGAATATTTGTACACTCTCTTGATACTTTTGTCTGCTTGAAACTACTTTTTCAGATGATCCCAGCATCAGTGTTTTCGCTTGCCAATATATTTTTAAATTTGCTGCATGTGTAAGAAACAAAGCAAGCCACCTTCCATTTCCTCCTCCTACAGATTTTATCATGTGCCCTCACGCATTAGTCATGTCTTCAGAAGACTGTAGAATAACACTATTAAAATAATTACACTTAATTTGGACTTCAGTTGGGAAGAGATTTATAATAAACTATAAAATAAGTTAATTGGAAAAGTTAAATTGAAAAAAAGATTCTAATCAAGAATGCATTTGAACAAATCACACATGATGTTTTGTGTTTGAATTGAATTTCTCCCTTGGGGCACCACCTTAGTAACAACCAGTGATTGAATTGATTGTGCCATAAGAAAGGAGAGAACACGCTCCCATCTACATCAGAGGAACTGAGGTTGAGAGAGTGAACAGCACCAAGTTCCTCCGAGTGACAATAACCAACAACCTGTCCCCGGACTTCCCACGTCAATGCGACAGTCAAGAAGGCACAATACCACCTCTTTTTTTGTAAGGCAGCTCAGGAAATTTATCATGTCCATAAGGTCCCTCACGAACTTCTACCAGATGTACCAGTGAAAGCATACTGTCCGGGTGCATAACAGCCTGGTACAGCAACTGCTCTGTCCAGGACCCTAAGAAACTACAGAAGGTAGTGTACACAGCTAGGCCATCACAGAAGACAACCTTCCATCCATGGACTCTATTTACATGGCTCACTGCCACAGAAATGTGGCCGAAGACCTATCGCACCCTGGCAATGACCTCCTACCAGTGGGAAGTCCAAGACAAGTCTTTAGTTATTGTCACTCAGAGGAATATGACGCTCGTCACTCTCTCAACCTCAGTTCCATCAGGCACCGTACTTCCTTTTCATGAAGGATTGCCCTATTTCAGCTTCTACTTGTAAGGTGGGAGGAGGGACACAGTGCTGTGGTCAGATTTTCCGAAGTGTGGGTAGGGGGTTGAGCAGTAGGCATCTTTGGTTGTGTAGTTGTGGTCCAGAAACGCAATGACTTCTATGTAGGCAGTACCCATTTTGTATACTCAATCCCATAGATAACAAGAGGAACAGATAATCAATTTCACTGCTTTTGGGGACGCTGATCAAAGGATTCAATTTTCAGTTTGAAGAAGGGCGGGTAGAGTCTTCATCTTCTGGAAAGCATTGTTCCTTCGATCAGAGTCCCCAAAAGCAGTGAAATTGATCATCTGTTTCCCTTGTTAACTGTGCGATTGTGTATGCAAAATGGTTACTGCCTGTATAGAAGTCATTGCATGTCAAAAGTATTTTGTTGTATATGAAATATAATGCACACATTCATGCTGTTTCTCAGTGTAATGTTTAATAAAATTAAACCACAATAGGGCACCTCGTAATTGGAACTTGCCCTTTGACATAACTTTGATAGAAAGAACTAGCCCCCTCATGCAATGCCTTTCACCAGGATGTCCCAGTGCACATCAGAGCCAGTGCAATACTTCTGAAATGTAGCTGTTGCTTTAATGTAGGTACCATAGCAGCCAGTTTGTGCGCAACATGTTCCCACAAGCAGCAATAAGATAATTGATTAAATCATTTCTCTGTGGTGCTGGTTGAGGAGTCCATGTTGGTCAGGAACCTGGAAGAATGTATCCGCTCATCTTTAAATATCATGGGATCATTTTTATTCATTTAAGAAGACAGCAATCACTGCGGTCGTTCTGATTCATGTTAAAATAAAAACTGCAAAAACTGTAATCAGTAAACCTTGCTGGTAATTTCTTCATGACAGGCTCATTCAGTGAATGCCCACAGGGATCATAACAAACTATCAATTATTCTTTCCTTCTGAATTTGATTATTCCTGTCTTACAGAAATGTAGTCTGAATATTTTGCTCAAGAATCAGAAATAAGTGCTAATGAAAATCTAGCAATGTAAACCTCCTTTTGTTTTTCCATTCTACCCATTTGGGATGTCACTAGGATTTGAGCACTGGGAAGAGGACAATGGAAGGAAGGGTATGGAGGAGACCAGAAAGGATGCAAAGGAAAGAGCATTTTTTTTAATGTAGTGATTTAAAATGGACTACCTGAAAGGTGGATGGAAGCGAATTCAAAAGTAAATTTCTAAAGGGAAAAGCAGAAGAGGGAAAATTTATGGGGTGTGGGCAGTGAAAGGCAGAGTGTTGGGAAGAATTGAGTAGCTCTTTCTAAAAACTGGCACAGGCATAATGAATCACTTGGCCTCCATGCATGCTGTATGGTTGCATGAACTTTGCTCTAGTTATAAATCCTCTTATGGGAGAGGTTTCTGCTATGATGGCACCTAATAGTGGTTTGCTCAGTGTAGAGCAATTTGAACTGATTTACTTTTTCAAAGTGTTTTGGTGCGGATGCCATCAATATTGGTGCTAACAGTACAGGGAGAGGATGCAATGACTGTGTGCAACGGGATCACCAGGATTCTCAGCTACTGTAGATTTTCAATGCCACATTGTGTTGTCGTTTCTATTTCACAGAAAAAGCAGTGAGGAGATGCAGAAGGAAAGGCAGAGATTTGCTCATCTACTGAATATGATGGAACCTAGTCTGCTTCAGTTCTACATATCCCGTCAGTGGCTGAATAAATTCAAGACTTTTGCTGAGCCAGGTCCTATTAGCAACAATGAATTCCTTTGTGCTCATGGAGGTAAAGTGATACATGAGATACATTCACCCAACTGTAAGCAACTGTTGGATGGATTAAGTGGATGTTTGTGAAACCACATGGGAGCAGGGTCACGCTTGGTGTAACAGGTCCTAGCTGCGTATCTTCTTTATGTAGCAATGGCTGATCTCATCCCTGCTGGCAATTGAAGCTTTTGTTAAAATTAGTCTCAGCATGGCCAGGTGAAGCCTGTTCCCAATAATTATCTATTAGTGACCTTTTTGAAGAAGATGCAAATGTCAAAATACATTAGGTTTGGCTGTGTAAGTTACCAACTGGTACGTTCTAAAGAATGGTCACTGGACACGAAACATTAACTCTGATTTTGCTATGCAGATGCTGCTAGACTGCTGAGTTTTTCCATCAATTTCTGTTTTTGTTTCTGATTTCCAGCATCTGCAGTTCTTTCTTTATTTAGAAACCAAATGGTTTCCCCTCCTTGTAGAACTTTACCCCAGCAAAGAGTCAACACCTTCAAGAAGAAGGAAGCCAGGCAATCACTAAAGAATAAATTGCTGCTATAAGCGGTTTTCCTATTGTATACTTATCTTTAAAGAAACGTAGAAATTAGGCCATGCTGGAAAATCGACAACATTCTAATGACAAAATGTATCTGTTACAGGTGTCCCACCTCAGAAGGCCAGTTACATTGATGAGCTTGTTGTGATGTTGCCTCAGAATGTGTGGGACTATCTGTACAGCAGGTAAGAAATGTGGCACCTGTTCCTTTTCCTTTTCCTTCTGTGGGAGGTAAACTTTTAGATAATCTTTCCCCTAATAACAACACATGTTCTGATTTCTGACTCAGACTTGCATTTCACAAGGCCCCTAGTTTTCATGATAAACACATATTTGCAGAAGGAAAACCTATATAAGTGGAATCATGGCATTCGATCCTGGAGTTACACAAGAGCATCCTGTAAACATTCAAAATCAGAACTGCTAAAGTGAAATTTGATACACAAATCCAATTATGATGTGGTATGTGTATGGTATTGATTTTCTATTTTTGCAAATGCCTGACAATTCCATCTTGACAGAAATTTTAAAAGATTGATGCAGAGTACAATGGATGACATGACCCTTCATAACCAGGGCACCATTTTATAGTGTCATATTTGAACTTGTTACTTTCAAATTCCTGCAATTCTGTGGTGAGATTTTTTGGCAGCTGATGTACATAAATGTGTCTTTTGATTTGCATTGTGGCACAAATTATCTGGTGCGTCAGTGATCTTGTTTCTTTTGTTTAGACCATTGACTGGCCCACCCAAATTGTGTGCTTCAATGTTTTCATTAAGAGTGGGCTTCCACCAATGGAGCAAAACACAGTCTGTCAAGCTAGTTGCTTCTTAAATCAAACCCAAATGGTTACGATCTCCACGTTCACCACTTCTAATTTGTATCATTTCTTACGCGAACACTACTTAAATCTACTTCTTGGATCTACCTAATAGTTACTTTATTCAGAGAAACAGTATTAACATATCAAACTGAATATGGTTTTTCTTCAAAATTAAAGGTTTTGTGCTTTTGACAGTGTTTCTTTTGAGAATGACTGAATCAGACTATTAAATATATCACTTTCATTCTCCGAGCCTTGGTCAATGTTATCTTGTTAGTTCTAAGTGGTTCACTTTAAGTCCAGGACAGGGTTTCTGCAATTATATTTGATTTTCTGGCAATATGTACAGTAAGCAGCTGTCAAACAATACTGTTTCATTACAAGAACCTCTCCGTTTACCTTTTGAACATAGAACATACAACAGCACAGGCCCTTTGGCCCGTGATGTTGTGCTGACCTATTATCCTACTTAGATCAAACTACCCTGCATACCCTACATTTTACTATCATCTATGTGTCTGGCCAAGAGTCACTTAAATATCTGTGATGTATCTGACTTCACTACCACTGCCGGCAGCGCATTCCACGCGCCCACCACTTTTGTTCCATGATGACTTTGTCATTTAATCTCTCTCACCCTCTACCCTATCTAAGATTTTCCATTTCATCATTCCTTTCCTCCCTCACATTTAATTGCATAAACCTTCCACATTTCCACCTTTGATGCTAAAGGAAAGTAATTTCCAACTTAAAATATTAACTCTGATTCTTTCTACGTGGATGCTGCCAGACCTGCCTGAGTATTTCCAGCATTTTCGTTTCTGATTTTTGGTATCCCCAGTATTTTGCTTTCTTTCCCTCTTTTGACTTTGTATTAATTTTTGTCCAGTTTCACTGATGTCAGACACCACCTAGGGCCACCTCTTATGCAGCATATTGACCCACTAAATTGGTCTGGTTCAACAAAAATAAAATTAGTTATAAGACAGTTCATGGTAGAGAAAAGCTAAGTGTGGAATCTACTTCAAAATTTATTATGATCCTTCAAAGAAGAACACGAAGTAAATTAATGGAAGGCAAAATTGCATTTAATTTCGGGTCACTATTGTATGCAATGTTAAAAACCTTGTTTTTATTTCTGAAGCAGTTAGATTTCTTTTTGCTGTTAAGGGATGGTAATTCTTGGGGGTTTAAGTAATGGAAGTTAATCCAGCTGCTAAGTAAATTGGCTGCAGTCACTTCAAACGTTGTATGATAACCTGCAAATACAATTTCAAATATGCTACATCAAAGTCAAATTGGCAAGCATGTATTAGTGTGCATTTGTAACTTCTCCTTGAAGCTACTCATGATTGCCTAAATCCACCCTCCCACGCCTTGCCTCAGATCATCAGCTGATCCCCTTATCCCTGTCTTTGTTACTTTGAAACTTCACTATTTCAACCCACTTCTATCTGAGATTTCTCATTCTACTGTCCATAAAAATGTCATCCAAAACAAAGCTCATATTGTTACTTGTGCCAAGTCTTATTCATCCATTTCCATGCACCCACCCCAAAGCTTGTGCTTTTTGACTTGCTGTGCTGCAGTCTTGGCCTGCTGAGGATCATCTAATTCTGGTCTCTTAAATATTGTTGATTTTTAACTTCTCCATCTTGCTGACTCTGCCTTCAGCTGACTAGCCCTGTCCCTCTGGATTTCCCTTCTTAACATCTTTGTGCTCCAACCTATCTTTCTTTCTTTCTAAACCTACCTCCTCAACCAAACTCTTGGCATCTTCACTAGTATCATTTTGACTCGGTGTTGGATTTTAATCCTTCTGTGTAGCACCTTGCGGCATTTTATCAGCATACATTTATTACTTAAAAGTTAATTTGACAATTAATTCTTTCTTATTTGTGGGACCTTCTTGTGTTTTCATGTTTCCTTAGATTGCAACACTTCAAAAGTACTTAATCGGCTTCGAAATACTTTAGGCCTGTTCCGAAGTTCAATATAAATGGAAGTTATTCCTTCCTTCCTTGTTTTGACATGTAGCAATACAGGTTTTACGGAAATTAGACTATCTGCTTTGCTATCCTGACAGGTATGGAGGGGGGCCAGCTGTCAATCATCTCTACACCTGCCAAACCTGCCAGATCGAGATTGAAAAAGTAGAAAAGAGAAGGAAGGTGGAACTGGAAATGTTTATACGAGTAAGGAAACAAATGCCTTGTTCAAAATCTTATGGTTTTGTTTTGCATTTTTTTCTTCAATGAGTTCAACCAAATATTGAAATCTGTAACATAGAAACATTGAAAATCGGAAGAGGAGGAGTAGGCCATTAAGCCCTTTCAGCCTGCTCTACCATTCAGTGTGATCGTGGCTGATCGTCTGACTCAGTATCCTGTTCCTGCCTTTCTCCCCACAGCCTTTGATCCCTTTTAGCCCGATGAACAATTTTTAATCCTTCTTGAAAACATTCAATATTTTGGAATTTTTTTGTTTTATTTGATTATTTGATTGCACTAAAATGCCTTTGCTTCCATTTTAATCGAACAATATTGGAACAAAGTCAAGTTAAGGCCTTAACATCGTTTCTGAAGATAGATTTGGTCATTTGGGCCTCTGCAGAATAGACAATTAAGAGTTGTTAGTGTGAGCTGGTGGTGACACTTTGGCTGTTTGGGGACTGTTGTGTCCGGGTGAAAAAACAAATAACTGATGAAGGGTCTAGGCCCGAAATGTCAGCTTTTGTGCTCCTGAGATGCTGCTGGGCCTGCTGTGTTCATCCAGCCTCACATTTTATTATCTTGGATTCTCCAGCATCTGCAGTTCCCATTATCACTAACATTGGAATGTCATGCCATTTCAGTGATGATGTTATCCCATTGTTAATATTAATGAACAATGAATTTAAAAATTTCAGTCAGCTATCAGGTGTCATTAATTAACCTGAATACCGAAAGAGGCATCATTTCAACACGGGAGGAAGCCATTCAATCTATTATGTCAATGCTGGCTTTGCCAAAGCTGTCCAATTTGCTTTGCTCCCATGTTGTTCCCCTACCTCTGCAAAATTTTGCTTTGGTTCTTTTGCCAGTCATCTTACAATTGTGTCCTCTGAATACCAACCCTCCTGAGAATGGAAAACAATGCATAATTTTGAATGCCTCTCCTCTTAGTCTTCCAGATTTTGAAGATCACAATCTCAGCTTGTTTACTGTCTGCATGTAACTGCTCATCTTGCATGTAGCTGCCAGCAATCCACATGTCAAAAGTTGAGTTGGTGAGATTTGCTTCAGATGTAGACATTTTTTAAAATAAATATGCCCCTGCACCGACAATGATGAAGCTTCTGTCCCAAAATTCATGCCATACTCAGAATCTGTGAAAAATTAAGTGAGTTAATTTGATGCGGAATTAGTAATGAATTGTTTTCATAGAATCACATTGGTTACAGGAACTCAGGAAGCCTGTATCTATGCTGGCTGTCCATAAGGGCAGAGGAGCTAGTCCCATTCCCCTGCCTTTCCATCCAGTTTGCAATTTTGTTCCTCTTTGGGTGTTTATCCAACTCTCTTTTTATGGAGTCACTTTATACTGAAAAGCAGCTGGATTGCATCCTTGCTCTCCTAACCTCTTTGAGTGAATGTATAAACGTTTATCGTGTCAAACTACACAAATCAAGTCAGTAAAAGAAAAGGTCAAGATTAGAAGCAAATTTACACAAGCAAAAAATGAACTGAGAGATCAACTTTCCTAAAAATGCAGTATTCAAATTGAGATGTTTTGTAAGTGATGGTCAAAAGGGTCAGCTGTTAAAGATAAATGGAAACTCTTCTATGGTAAACTTTCAAAAAGAAACATTTTTCTAATTCTTTCATGGGATACAAGTATTGTTAGCAAGTCCAACATTTGTTGTTCATTGCCCCTGAGCAAATGGTGATGAACCCCATCTTGAAATGCCACAGAGCGATCTGATCTATGTACCCACAAAGCTGGTTGGGAATGGAGTTGTAGGATTTTGACTCAGTGTTGGTGAAGGAACAGCTCTATGGTTCCATAATGGGATGCTGTCCAGATGCCTTTTTGAACTTATGAGCAGAGAACCTAATAGCAATGTTTTGGAAAGGGTAATAAAATGACTGAGTGTTATGGTGGGAACAAGTATTAAGTGCCTTAACCATGGAATCCTGATGGCTTCCAACTTGCATGAACAGTGTTGAAGTCAGTAATCCAGTCCAAATTGGTAAATAGCTTCTACCCCACTTATTAGATTAGGTTAGATTCGATTCTCTACAGTGTGGAAGCAGGCCCTTCGGCCCAACAAGTCCACATCGCCCCTTAAAGTATCCCACCCAGACCCATGCCCCTTTTGTTACACTTCTGAATGGGCCCCTCAAATTTTAAATTTAATATTGATTTCTTTGTCTCCGCACCTTCTCTACAGCTCTAATATTGTGTTCTTCACTCTCTTTTATTACTCAAATGCACTTTGTATGGTATGATGTGTCAGTGCTACATGCAAAACAAAACTTTTCACAGTGCTTAGGTACATGTGACAATAATAAATCAAATCGAATCAAATGTGTAGACTGTACTAACTGACTGTAGGGCAGCACGGTGGTTCACTTGTCAGCAGTGCTGCCTCTCAATGCCAATTCGATTCCAGCCTTGACTATCTGTCTGACTTTGGATTTTGCAAATTCTCCCTGTGTTTGTGAGGGTCTCTGCCGAATGCTTCAGTTTCCTCTCGCAGTCCAAAGGTTAGGTGACTTGGCCGTACTAAATTGCCCCATAATGTCCAGGGTTGTGCAATCTAGTTCTATTAGCCATAGGAATTGAGGGGAAGGTTTGGATCTAGGTGGGATGCTCTTGGAGAGTTGGTGTAGACTTGGGCTGAATGGCCTCTGTCTGCACTGTAGGGTTGCTGTGAATGCTATGCTATGAATACACCCTGTGTATCTCAAACATTTGGCTTTTATTTCATATTTTTAGTTGTGGCAATTTTTTTTCTCTCGCCTCACTTGGACATTTCCAACCATATTACCTTTTGTGCATAATGTATGAAGTTGATTTGTTTCTGTTTTATGGAGTTTCATGTTTGTGTGTCATTTGTATATTTAAGTACTCAAGACTAATAGTTCATTGTTAACCTTGGTAAAAATAAATTAAGCATCTTAATTTTAATAGAATTGCCCTGTCCTATTGTGTCATTTGGGAATGGTAAAAGGCAAGAAAATCATTTGTATTCCTATTTCAGATACCTTTTTTCAAAGAAAGGTTTTCACTCCCCCTTTTGAACTAGCTATTTAATAGCATGACTGTTCTCAATTGTACCACAGTATTTTAACTTTTTTTAAATAATTAACTACAGGAACTCTTAAAATAACTGTTCATTAGCAAACATAAACTGTTAGTGATACAATCTATCAAGTGCATGAACTCACTCAGTTCATTAAAAATGCCATTGGGAGCTCTTGGTCATGAAATAAGCTTGAGTAATTTTCAGATTAGACATTAAAAGGTTACTTTTATCTTTCATTGAAAGTGAAAGATGTGTTTGTTTCTATTGTGTTTTTGTCAAGTTGCTTCCTCAGTAATCTGGCCTGGTTAACTTCTGTAAAACAGATGATTCTGCCTTTGGGTTCCAGTGGAATTTAGCTTCCATTTAACTGGATAGGTAATTTTCGTTGAATTATATCTGACAATAATGCATAGCACTCCTTGTGTAAGAAAATCTGTGGCTCTACCAGTAAATTCAGTGGAACAGTGGAGTAAAGGCAATGTCTGAGATTTTGATAGTTTAAACAGTAGTCCAAGACTGAGGGATTTGAATGTGATGAAATTGCTCTGGCAATATTTTAGGGAACTAGTAGAGTTGTGTGACAATGGAGGTGTTGAATGTAGAAGAGGAATCTGGGCTAAAATAAAAATGGCGCTGTAAAAATTCAGGCTTGGCTGCATCTGTGGAGAGAGAGAAACAGTTAATTTTAGAATCTGGAATAACTTTTTCTTTGAACCTATAATTCTGAGGAAGAATTTTACAGGACTTGCAGGATTAATTGTTTCTCTCTCCACAGATGCTCCTGGTTATACTTAGGTGGGAAGGCAAATGGTGAGGAAGATACAGGGCATGCAAAGGGATATAGGGAAGTTAAGCAATGAGAGAAAAGAACTTGGCAGATGGAAAATAACGTGGGAAAATGTAAGATTATGCACTTTGGAGTTGAATGTTATTTAGACAGAAAGTCCACAGAAAGCTACACAACAGAGGAATTTGTCCTTGTGCATGAATCATAAAGAGCTAGCATCTAAGTTGAGTGGGTAATAGGGAGGAGAAATAAAATGTTGGCCTTTGTTTCATAGGAATGGAATATAAAAGTGGGGAAGTTTTGTAAAAGCTGCACAAAGCACTTGTCGGGTGACCACTGGAATAGTGCAATCATTCTTGGACCTCTTCCATCTAAGAAAAAATATATTGGCATTGGAGGCAGTCCAGAGAAGGTTCACTTGGCTGATAAAAGATATAGTGGGATTTTGTTATGAGAAAATGTTGAGGAGTTTGGGCTTATACTCATTGAAATTTAGAGGAAGAGGAGATGAACCTTCAGTGTCTCAATAATGTCTTAAAGGACTTGACAGGGTAGACGCAGAGAGGTTGTTTCCCCTTGTGGACGAGTCAAGGATAAGGACATAATCTCAGAATAAGGAGTTCTACATTTTAGAACTGATGAGGTATTTCTTCTCTGGGAGTAATGAATCTATGAATTTTGTTTACCACAGAAGGCTGTCAAAATCAGCATGTTGAGTATATTCAAGGCTGCAGTAGACAGATTTTTGATCAATAAGGGAATCAACTTGATAGAATGTATCGCTATGAAAATAGTCAGGAAAGTGGAGTTGAGGATAATCAGATCAATCACAATCTCATTGAATAGTGGAGCAGACTCGATGGGCTGAATTCCCTACTTCTCCTGTGTCTAATGGTCTTAGGGATTTGCTGAGTTGCTCCAGCACACACTCTTAATTTCAGATTTACAGCATTCACAGTTTTTTGCATTTATTTGTGAAGAATTGATCTGCTGGGTTCTGGGAGAATCAAAACTTGTGAAGGCTGGGAGTGCCTTGCATGCAGGGAAACACTGCTGAACGCATTGTGGGTGAACTGATCAGTAAGTACAGTGGTTCAATGTAAAGTTCAAGAAGATTATTCACCATTAATTTCCACAGAACAATTAGTAATGGGTAATGAATCCTGACATTGCCGGAGGTGCCCATATAGCGTGCTATTTTAAAAATCTCAATCTCTGAAGCATTAAAGGAGACCATGTTGCCACAAAAGTAGTCTGTTAAACTGAAGGATAGATTTGATATTTTTGATTTTGCTAAAGCTTTTTGTCTCTATCAAAGCTTTTTTATCTTGCACTCAGCAGGGCTAACTCATGATTGCCAAATTTCAACAATCCTGCGTGCACTAATAGCTGTGCTGACAATTAATTTAAGATAATCAGTAACGCTTCCCAGTTACACACTTCAGAAGCAACATCCATTCATATGGAGGGCCTGCTGTCTGCAAACAAAATAAATATATTCCAATCTTGAACCTTTTTTCAGTTTGCAAAGTGAGCCTATTGGTTTCTCTAAAGTAATGCCTGTGCCAATCAGAGTCAACTTGGCAACCCATCAGAAGCTTTTCCCATTGTAGTATAAATTGTGATAGATTGTAGTTTGGCACACTTCCTTTCGTCTTGATAGGTACAGAACAAAACCTTCAGCGTCGTATTTCTCTTCTCAACAATCTTCATGTTCTGCACTAGCAAGCAACTGTCTATTTCTGACTTTCCCCATTTTAAGAATAACTTCTATCCTCCTTGAGTTCCATTCCCTCAGTCTATCCAACAAACCAATTTTAACCTTACTGTTTTGAATTCCATTGTGTCTAAACAACTCTCCGCAACTTTGCATCCTCCACTCTTATTTGTCACTTGATTCCAATGCAACCTTGACTTTTGTTTATCACCACATCCTCGTACTCTGAATTCTCCTAAAAATATCTGTTTCATTCGTCTTCCCTCCCCTCCATTCTAAACACTTGACTTTCACTTCCCTCCATACAGTCTGCCTAGTGTCTTGCACCATTTCTACTTGTTCTCATCTTGTTTCTCTGTTCTCCATTACGTAGAAAGCAGTTCAGTCAGGCAAGCATAAAAAATACCATTGGACATTTTACCTGCAACTTACACATGTGTACGTAGGCAGCTGTGCCTCAAGCTCTCTATAACTTAGTCAGATGGCTGTTGATTCACTTCTTGTTCCAGAGAACTGAGTGCATACTTTAGGTGGACGCACCTGAGCATATGTAAGTGAGATTTACTGCTCTGTCAGGTAACCTAGGATCACGTGGAATTATTTAAGAGGTGTTCTCCATGGTGAGCTGGCCTGCAAATATTCCTTGTTGAACCTAATTCAAAACCACTTATCTGCTCAGATTGTATTACTGTTTGTGGGACCTTGCTGTGTGCAAATTGACTGCAGGTTTTCCTCTTTCATCAATGACAACACATATTTATAAAAATGCTTAAATGTAGATTACTTTGGAACGTCCTCAAGTCATAAATTGAAAGTCTCTTTATCTCATTAATGTTATGTTAGTTCACGCTGCTATTGCATTAACTTGCGTTTGGCAAGTTTGTGAACTGTGACAGACAAAATAATTGAAACTTTGTCCCTTTTGATATAGCTAAACAAAGCTTTCCAAGAAGAAGAATCACCTTCTGCTATTTACTGTATTAGCATGCAATGGTTCAGAGAATGGGAAGGATTTGTCAAGGCCAAGGAACATGGTAAGTAAACTATAATGTGGTAAGCATATGATATTGACTAATATATTGATTTATTTTGGCAGTTGTCTTAATTTGTAATCCAGAATTTTTATTTTAGTTCCTGTTTGCTTTCCAAGTAGATGATGCTTTGAGAATAACTTGGCGTTGGAATATATAAACACAGGAATGGAAATGAAAACCTCTCATCCGGTCAGGTCTCTAATGCAGCTCATTTTTGGCATCTGTATTGATGCAGTTGAATATTTGATCTGTCCACTCTAAGTCTGCAGTTCGGTTCAGATTGCATGTTCGTACCGTCTCTTCAGTGGTTCCTCAGAACTGAGGATGATGTCTCATGGGCTAGGTGAGTCTTTGGAATCAGGAGGAACCCAGTTTTGCATCCACAAGTCTTTTTTGTTTACAAGTAGGCTGACATTGCATAGGGAAATGGGATTTATGGCCTCAGGTTGGCTTCCTTCTCCTTTCTCTGCCACTGCCTTTTTTCTTCACGGTCAAGTCACTATCGAGCCTTGTCGTGGCTTGCGCCTTGATGGATGAGGAGATGTTGCTCTGAGCAGTTAGTGGCATTCTCCTGTCAATCAATGGTACCCCTTTAGGGCAACTTGTAACCCAACCTTGTCTCTTTTCCTTTGGCCAATGAGTGTTGGCCAGTGAAGAACTAGAAGAAGAGAACAGGAAGGCAGTTTTCACGCATCCAGATGTAATGGTCCATCCATCAGACTTGTCTTTTTTATTTCCAAGACCAGTGCTTAAATCTGGTAAACACACCTTCTGGCAGGATTCTTGCTTTGGTCCGTCCATGTTTCCATTTGATATCCAGAATGCAGCATTAAGTGCAGGTCCTGGAGGCTGTTCAGGATCCTAATGTGACATCAGTAAATGTCCATGTTTTGCTGCAGCAGAGGAAGGTTGTCAACACAGCAGCCTTATATACCAGGACCTCTAACCTCCAAAGATCCCTGTTGTCAAAGATATCTCGCAACTTGAAGGTACTGCTGGCACAGTTGACCTGGTATTTAACTACTTCAATGATAGCAACCCCTTTTGCATGGGTAGCTGCGGAGATCTGGGACATTTTGCATATACTTCATATTTACGTAGATGGTGTAAGTGATTCTCAACTAGCTTCAGTTTGATGGAGGACGAGCTTCTTAGCCATGTTTAAGGACAGGCTAGGCATCATGTATAAGATGTGAAAAAGTCAAGCATGCTTTGCAGGTCCTGTGTGAAGTGAGCCATCATGCGGCAGTCATCTGAACTGAAGATTGTGGTGCCCATGGTGGCAAGTTTTTAGTTTTTGCCTGGAAGTGACTGGAAATTGAGAAGTTTCCTGTGCAGGAAACTTTGGTTGCTGATGTAGAGTGGTCACCTCAGATGAGGTAAATGATGATATTTGGTAAAATAATAAGGCGGAAACCATTCACACAACCTTGTTTGACCCAGGTCTGGATGTAAATGGTGTCAGTTTCCGACCCTCCACTCAGGAGAGCGGCAGTCATGTTGTCGTGCAGGTGTCTCCAGTTGCCTGTTGAAGTTCGTCACCATCCTGAGGTTGGAGGACAATTCATTATGTAGAGAATAAAGTGCTTTTGTTGCCCTGACCAAAGTAAGGAGCCATTCTAGGTTTTGCTCCTGATGTTTTTCTTGGATTTGCATAGCTGTCAAGACCCATGTCTGCGGTTCCCCCGATGGCAGACTGAGTTTCTTGGTGAATCTCAGCGTCGGGGCAGAGGCAGTTCAGGAGGATGCAGGCCAGGATTTTACCCTTGATGGATTAACAGATCTGGTCTGACAGGGCTGCCATGTATTAAAGATGCAGTCCAAGCATTTTACAAAGTCTTCACAGTGTAGGAATGGTCAATGCTAGCAATTATACCGTACATTATCCCACATCCATCTCTCTTTAACCTTATTAACATATCCAAGTATTTCTTTCTTCCCATGGTTAGCTAGTTTCTCCATAATACATCTGTGATATTCACCTCAGCTACTCCTTGTATTAGTGAATTCTATATTCTTACTACTCCAGGTTTCTCTTAAAAATCTCTGTTAGACTTTTTAATGACTGTCTTGCATTTATAAACCCCAGTCTTGGAGAATCACCTACAAGTGTAACTATCTGTTCTGCATATATTCTACCAACTTTTTCATAATCTTCAAATCCTCTTGTCAGGTCGTTCCTTAATCTTCAGCTTTCTAGAGCCTGTTCAACCTTTACAGAATGGTATTTCCTTTTAGTTCCAGTATCATGTTTGGGATGTCTTGTTTGCACCTTCTGCTCTCCCTCTTTACATCCTTTCTATAAAAGAGGCCAGGCTATATTCTGTCAAGGATCCATTCTTTTTCTGTTCCAAATTGGATCAATGAGAATTCTTGTTCAAGGGCTGAAATGCAGAGCAACAGCAGTTACAAGTTGAAATAATTGTGTTGGTTGATAAACTCAAGTTCGAAATGTCCATATGCTTCAGAAATTTCCTTTTGAATATTTTCACGTTGTCACTGTTTATATCCTGGCTTCTTTTGAAACCCAGACTGGCTGCAATTTCCATAATCTCAACATGTTTATTCTCAGGGGCTCAACTGTGCTACTTGCTGCATCTGGCTTCTCTGCATAGTACGATTTTAGCATTTTAAAATAAACCTTAATATCAACTTTGTTGCTTTATCTCATCTCTATTTGGTTTTCAACCTGCACCATAGACTTTTGGACTGCAGTTACTCAATTTATTACCGAAGTATTTCCTGGCAGGAAATACTATCTTATAAAGTAACTCACTAAGCACAAGAAAGTTGTTTGTTATCCTGAGTTTAGTGTCTGGATTTCTCAGTTTACCCTTGCAGTTCTTCTAATAGAAAATGTGTTTTATAACTACATATGGAACAAACATTTTGAAATATTAATTGAAGTTGTGAAATCATGGAAGCTTAAAAAAACTGCTTATAAATGTATCAGAGATAATGGGAACTGCAGATGCTGGAGATTCCAAGATAATAAAATGTGAGGCTGGATGAACACAGCAGGCCAAGCAGCATCTCAGGAGCACAAAAGCTGACGTTTCGGGCCTGGACCCTTCATCAGAGAGGGGGATGGGGGGAGGGAACTGGAATAAATAGGGAGAGAGGGGGAGGCGGACCGAAGATGGAGAGTAAAGAAGATAGGTGGAGAGGGTGTAGGTGGGGAGGTAGGGAGGGGATAGGTCAGTCCAGGGAAGACGGACAGTTCAAGGAGGTGGGATGAGGTTAGTAGGTAGCTGGGGGTGCGGCTTGGGGTGGGAGGAAGGGATGGGTGAGAGGAAGAACCGGTTAGGGAGGCAGAGACAGGTTGGACTGGTTTTGGGATGCAGTGGGTGGGGGGGAAGAGCTGGGCTGGTTGTGTGGTGCAGTGGGGGGAGGGGATGAACTGGGCTGGTTTAGGGATGCAGTGGGGGAAGGGGAGATTTTGAAACTGGTGAAGTCCACATTGATACCATATGGCTGCAGGGTTCCCAGGCGGAATATGAGTTGCTGTTCCTGCAACCTTCGGGTGGCATCATTGTGGCAGTGCAGGAGGCCCATGATGGACATGTCATCAAGAGAATGGGAGGGGGAGTGGAAATGGTTTGCGACTGGGAGGTGCAGTTGTTTGTTGCGAACTGAGCGGAGGTGTTCTGCAAAGCGGTCCGCTTTGCAGAACACCTCCGCTCAGTTCGCAACAAACAACTGCACCTCCCAGTCGCAAACCATTTCCACTCCCCCTCCCATTCTCTTGATGACATGTCCATCATGGGCCTCCTGCACTGCCACAATGATGCCACCCGAAGGTTGCAGGAACAGCAACTCATATTCCGCCTGGGAACCCTGCAGCCATATGGTATCAATGTGGACTTCACCAGTTTCAAAATCTCCCCTTCCCCCACTGCATCCCTAAACCAGCCCAGTTCATCCCCTCCCCCCACTGCACCACACAACCAGCCCAGCTCTTCCCCCCCACCCACTGCATCCCAAAACCAGTCCAACCTGTCTCTGCCTCCCTAACCGGTTCTTCCTCTCACCCATCCCTTCCTCCCACCCCAAGCCGCACCCCCAGCTACCTACTAACCTCATCCCACCTCCTTGACCTGTCCGTCTTCCCTGGACTGACCTATCCCCTCCCTACCTCCCCACCTACACCCTCTCCACCTATCTTCTTTACTCTCCATCTTCGGTCCGCCTCCCCCTCTCTCCCTATTTATTCCAGTTCCCTCCCCCCATCCCCCTCTCTGATGAAGGGTCCAGGCCCGAAACGTCAGCTTTTGTGCTCCTGAGATGCTGCTTGGCCTGCTGTGTTCATCCAGCCTCACATTTTATTATCTTGCTCATAAATGTACTCAGGTTTATTTGTGATATGTAATGAAGTGTAGATTTACAAATTTTGTGGCTGACTGCTATTAAGTATGAATTTTTTTCAACAGTTTTGGTATCTGGGGTTTTGAGTTACCACACTTGAATTGTAGTTGGGCATCATCGATCTAGTTGAAGCTGGCCCTTCTGTTGTCTTCAATTTCAAGAACAGAATTATCACCACTTCAAATGAGAAAAAGCAACTTGTGCTGTTTACAAAGCGTATTTACAGTGATAGATAAACCTATCTTGCACTATTTGCATAAATGGCCAGATAATGAGTGATTATGCATATCTTAAATGTGTCTTTGCTGATTTAGTACACACTTAATTATTCTCTTGTCTTAGAACCTCCTGGTCCAATTGACAATGCCAAGATAGCAGTCAGCAAAAGCAACCATGTGTCTTTAAAACAAGGTATGTGCATATTCTTTATTTTGCACAGATTGGTCTTAATAGAACAGAAAGGGAGTGAAGGTACTTTATACTTTGTATTGAACTTTGATACATGTGAGGTAATGTATGTAGATTTGGTATCTGTTAAGAACTGGATTACAGGGATTGGAGGAAGTATAAAAGAATTCTAATTATAATAAAAGTCTGAAATGAAACATTGAATAGCTTGAAGCTGTTATCCCTAGAAAAGGGGAAAGCTAATAAAGGCATTAAACATGTTAGAGTTTGCTAGAATAAATATGAAGAAATGTTTCCAGGTTATGGTGGTCTAAAACAGGAAGCCATAAATACATAAGAGAGAAAGAAATAGAAGAACATTCTGATAGAAAGTAGAGTTTTAGACTTTTGTGGATCATTAGGTGAAGGTTGATGCTGAAGACAATTAAATTGACCACTCTCAGGAGATGGGCTACGTGACCTGTTTCAGTGTTGTAAATTCTATTAGGGTAGCTTTTCTGAATTGATTGTCAAGGAAAATGATGCCAGACCCAAACTTTCCTATGACAGTCTCCACAAATATTTTGAGCTGAAGTTTCATATTTGAAAAATCTTAAAGCCATTATTGGAATCAAATGCAATATCTACTCTTGATCATCAGTAAAGCGATGGCAGGTGTCATCAACAGTGCTGTCAGGCAGCATTTACTCAGCAGTAACTTGCTCAGTGCTGCCCAGTTTGGGGTTAACCAGGACCATCCAGTTCCTGACCTCATTAAAATCTTGGTTCAAACTTGAAAAAAAGTCTTGGAGAAAAGAACTGGTAAGTGAGAGTGACTGCCATTGGCATCTATACCAATATGTGGTTGTTGGAGATTTATCATGTCGGCTCTAGGACATCTCTGTTGGGCTTCCTCCAGGGTAGCGCCCTACGCCCAACTTCTTTCAGCTGTTGCATCGACCTTTCTTCCATCATAAGGTCAGAATGACTGTGTACAAAGTTCAATACTATTTGCAGTTCCTCATACTGAATCGCTTGATATCCAAATGCAGAAAACTCTCAATAGTATCCAGGCTTGGGCTGAAAATTGGCAAGTAACATTTGTGCTACACAATTACCAATCAATGACGATTTCCAATAAAAGAGAATCCAGCCATTGCCCCATGGCATTCGGTTGTGTTACAATCACTGAATTTCCTACTGTCAAATCCTGGGAGTTACCATTGACCAGAAATACAGTGGTCACAAGTGTAGGTAAGGAAACCTGCAGTGAATACCTCACCTTTCAACTCCAAAGCCTGTCCCCCATCTACAAGGCACAAGTCAAGAATGTGGTGGATAACTGGATGAGTGTAACTCCAATAATACGAAAGTAGCTTGACACCATCCAGAACAAAGCAGCCTGTTTGATTGGCACCAGATCTTTAAACATCCATTCCACCCTCCACCTATGTTCTGTAAGCAGCATTATACTATCTGCAAGAAATACTGTGAACATTTACCAAGACTCCTTAACACTGCAAACCCATGACCACTTCCATCCAGAAGGAGAAGTGCAACACAGACATGGGAACACCACCGCCTAGAAGTTCCCCTCCAAGCCACTCACCATTTAACATGGAAATATGTTGCCAATCCTTCATGTCTCTGGGTTACAATCCTGGAATTCCCTCCCTAACGACATTGTGGGTTTACATAGAGCACGTGGAGTGTAGTGGTTCAAGAAAGCAGCTCACCACCTTTTCAAGGGCAACAGGGGACTGGCAATAAATGCTGGCCCAGCCAGAGATGCCTACATCCTATGAATGAATTTTTTAAAAATACAAAGACTTGTAATCATGTTCACGAATTGCATGTATGTATTCAGCATGTTACAGAATATCCGAGCTTTGCTCTTCTCACTCTGAGCCAACTGTTAAATAAATCCATTTAGTATTATAGGGAGGGGAAACAAAATAGTGCTGATACTGTTCTATGAGTTAATACTAAGTGACTTTGAATACGCAATATGCCAGTCAGCAAGCTTGGTGGTGGTGATAGTTAGTGTTTGTCTAAAGTCCAAGGCAGCCTAGGAAAACAAGCTTGCATTTATGGTGCATTTCATTTTTGTGACCTCAGTTGAAGCACTTTTCAACTAACACCATGCTTAAGTTATTGTACAGTGTGAGGTTTGCCCATTCCTTGTAAATATGGAAGTTATTTAAGAAGTAAGCCTCTCGCACAGTCTTCATTTATCTGAATGTCTATGATATGAGTCATAGAGAGTCAGAGGACTGCAGTGCAGATAAAAACCCTTTGGCCATCAAGTCTGTGCCAGTCGAAAACAACCACTTAACTAATTCTAATGAAGTACCCAGGCAAATTACCTGACAGATTTGCGGTGAGTCCAGAACAGTGGAGTGATCAGCCAGGCCACGTGAAGGATTTGGTTGTCCAGCCCAATCCTGCCCTGTCCTAGTGAATGCCAGGAATCTTGAAAAAGTTTAGGGCTGTTTTATTTGGGTGGGTACCTTTTTAACTGGATTAGTAGTCCAATGTATCATTAAGGGAGTCTTGTGTTCTGACTAGAAGCCATGTTTCTTGAATTTCTTATCCAGGAGCTGATTCTGGCCAGATCTCCGAAGAGACCTGGAATTACTTCTGCTCGATTTATGGAGGGGGCCCAGAAATCACTCTGCGGCAGACTGTGAGCCATCCTGATCCATCTTGTGTAGAAGAGAAAATAGATGTTGAAATACGTCCGGTGCAATAATGTCAAAGGAAAAATTTAAAGTACTGCAACTGTGATGAATTATGCTGGATTCTAAGCATTCCAGGGTGTGATATATTTTTTGAAAAACAATTTCTGCAGTGGCATTAATGATTTGTGTTTTAGGGACAATCACAAAGTTAAACCCCTGTTATATAAAATAGCTTGACATAGGTTTTTGATTTGTCTGATAAACTGTCCTAAAAGGTTGGAGGTGTTTTCTCGTGGTATGTGACTAGCTTTGATCTGTGAAAGGCCCACACACTAAGAGTGTACTAGTGTGAAATGGGTTGCTGATATTAAGTTGACTCAGGAAAGCACTGATTTTTTTTTTGTTTGCACTGTACTGTACTGTAGATGAAAATTTAACAATTTCACAACTGTTGACCATGCTACTGTAAGCTGTTAAAGGAATATTCTCAGGAGAGCTTGCAAAAATTGAGGCTAAATGCAATGTGGAGGACAGGCTAACTAACAGTATTGTTCATCTACATTAGAAGCAATAGAGAAAGCCATTGCGTTGGTGCCAGTGCTAACTGTTTGACACCAGTTACTTTCTAATCCTCTTCCTATTTTGTTACAATTTAAAAATATTTATTTTTTCCTATTTTCAATATTGCTACTTCAGTAGACACTTGTATTAAACACTCTGTCTTTTGTGGAGAAAACTTCTTCCATCTGAACTCTGTGTTCGTTTTACAGATTTGAAAACCAAATTTGATCACCTTTCATTGTTTACTATGCTTTCACAATACTGAAAAGCTTCCGTCTAAATGAAAGCAGGGCAATATGCTGAACACATGTCGATTCTCCTCAGTTGGGGTACTCGCACCTCTGAGTCATTAGGTTGTGAGTTCAAACCCCAGTCTGCAGACCCGAACACACGATCAGGGCTGCGATGACTGAATTGCTACGTTGTTGGTGGTGCAATCAGCCTCCTTTGTCACTTCATGAGGAAGGGGTTTGTACGTTAACCCAGTGTCTGCTGGCTATCTAGCATACAACTGAGGTTGTCAACTTATGTATTGTCTACTGAATAGAATGGTTACAGCACAGGAGCCCAACTGCCCAGCTGAACCCCTTTTCGCATGCTGTCAGAAATTTAGCCAGTTCCACTTCCCCATTCTGTCTTGTCAACCTGTGATTCTGTGTCTCCTTTCAGGTGCTCATCCAGTTCCCTGTTAAATTAATTAAAACAGCCACCTTCACCTCACTTTGTACATTTCATAACATTTACAGCATCAAAAGTATTTTTCCTCCCCTGACATGTTGCCTTTCTTTCATCTGTAATTCACCTTAAAACAGTGTCCTTACTTCTTGACCCTTCTACCAATGGGAACAAGTGAGGTGATAGGAACTGTCATTAACATCAAGATATCATTTGATCTGAGTGTGCTGTCAAAGGACATCATGGTAGAGGTCATTCCCAGCACAAACAAAGATGGTTGTGAGTGATGAACCAGAGTCCTCTCAGACCCAGATCATGAATATGAGGTTTCTCAGGGTAGGTGTCCTAGGCCCAGCCATCTTCAGTTATTTCATCAATTTCCGTTCCTCAGTCATAAGTTCAGAAGAGGGCCTGTTCAGTATGTTTTGTAACAACTGTCATTCGAAGTGCTACAGGCCATATGCTGGAAAATGAGTAGACATGCTTAGTGACCAGTGCAAGTATACTGGGCCTCTTACTGTGCACCAAGACTCTGTGATTATGACATCCAGTGCTGAAAGCAGTTTGTGCCTGCACGCCACAAGACCAAGACAACATTCAGGTTTGGGCTAAGTGACAAGTAACATTGGTGCAACATGTTGAATGATCATCTCCAACATGAGAGAATCTAACAGTTATCTCTTGACATTCAATGGCATTACCACTGCTGAATCCCTTTATTCAGTACCTTGCTCAGAACCTGAATTAGACCAGCCATGTAAATACTGTAGGTCAGCAGTTGGGAATTCTATGGTAAGCAACTCATTCCATCTGAAAGGTACAAATCAGGACAGGAAGGAAATACTCTCCAACAAAAACAGAAATTGCTGGAAAGCTCAGCAGATGTGGCAGCATCTGTGGAGAGACTGGGTCCTGTTACCCATCTTCAGAACTGAAATACTCTCCAGTTGTCTGGATAAATGCAGTTCCAACAACATTTAGACCAGTTGCCATTTGGCATAAGATGTCATTCAGGAGGAAGCCACCCAGTAGATGCACTGAAACAAATGCTAATGGTACACCATGATCAGCAGTATTATCTTCAAGATTCAGCACCTTCCAAACCTGTGATCTCTGCCACCTCAAAGAATAAAGGCAGCAGATGCATAGCAATGCTACCACCTGAAATGACCTCTCCCAAGCAGCACCACATCTTGACTTGGAACTGTATTACTGTTCCTTGTTTTTCTACCCTGTGCACTGATTTTAAAGGCCGGGTCAGTGTAAGCCTTTTTAATCAATTTGTTTTTATCCTGTTCTTTAACAGTTCATGCACATGTATCCTCAGGTCTCTCTCTCTTTTTGAACTAAAATAAAGACCTGACGATACATGTGCATGAACTGTTAAGAACAGGATAAAAACAAATTGATTAAAAAGGCTTACACTATCCAAGCCTTTAAAATAGCCTCTCTTTATTTTAATCCATTCAGTATTTATTGCCCATCCCTAAATACCCAGAGGGCAGTTGAGAATTGACCACGTTGCTGTGGATCTGGATTCACATGTAAAAAGGTGAAGTTGCCTTAGTCTTACCACACCATAGGGCTGCTTAAGAGAGAGAGAGAACCTGAGTGTCACCATGCCTCAGATGAGGGGCACGTTGAGAAGGAGATTCCTTCAGGGTATTCTTGGCTGGCGTGAGAATTTGTAATGCAAATGAGCTGACTGACCCCTGGGATTCATGTGTAGAATGACAGATTTCCTTCCCTGAAGACATTAGTCAACTAGATGCACTTGTAAGACAGTCAACAGTGGTTATGTAGCCTCACTAAAGCTGCCTTTTAATTCCATATTTTCATGGAACTTTACATTTAATCATTTATCAATGTGGGATTTGAACACATGTCCCCAGAACAGCCTGGAATTCTGGATGACCACTACATCATGTCTCCCCAGAAAGGAATCATTACCAAAAAGTTATCACTTTATTCTGCATCAAACGTCACTTGTTATGTCTATTCCAACAACCTGTGTCCTCTTCCAAGACCACCACTGTCATCCTCGCTGTTCACAATCTTTCTGTGTTTTGTCTCATCTATAGATTTTGATATTGTGCCCTATACACTTAAGCCCACTTTATTAACTGAGATCAAGATGAGCTGTGATTGCAGTATAAACCTTTGGGAAACTCATTATATACTTCCTTCAGTCAATATAACCACTGCCTATCACTACTATTGCAACATCTCAGGAGCTCCTGAGATGCTGCTTGGCCTGCTGTGTTCATCCAGCTCCACACTTTGTTATCTTGGATTCTCCAGCATCTGCAGTTCCCATTATCTCTGACCCCTATCACTACTATTGATCCCTTGTCTCTCAGCCAACTTTATACCCAGTCTATAAGTGGCACAGATAAAATGTTTGTTTGGTATCTTTAGTGTAGGTAGGGATGAGTTCAATGTAGTATTTCAGCAAGACTGTTTTCTTGGGATCCAGACCCAGTCAGTTTCATCAATATTCGATTTGATCTTTCTGGATTCTTGCTGTGTAAAAAGCCACATTGAGCCAACTCCCTCCAAAAGTAATTCACTGTAAGCAGAGCATTTTTGTGTAATCGACAGACACTAAAATTTTCTCTTGATCTATTCTCCCACATATTGAGTCCTGTGTTGCAACTGGAATCCTGTTGTTGCTGATTCCCTGAACATTGTTTCTAAACACCACAAATGAGAGTCTCCAATCTCTAGCTTTCATTATCATCTCTGGGACTGAATGTACAGAGGCGACAGACACTAAAAAGGCAGTTGACCCCACAAGCCTGCCCTAAACTCCGGATGGCTGGAGCGTCGTGACTCTCAAAACTCAGCCACTGCCAACTGGTTGAAATAAACTTCAATGATATTGTATTAATCTGTGGGCTTCCCACTGCATGGACCAATAAAGAGAAAATTCTCATCACAGTAATAGTGTAAACTTTAATCTGCAACAAAAGGAGCCTGTATTGGGTTTAGACAGATAAATGTGAATCTTGTCAAACTTCTTGGGAGTATTCCACTAAAAGTGCAACTAATTATTCTTTAGGGTAAAGTTATGTAAACAAAAATGGTCCAAAGCTTGTTGGACTGACTAACTGCTCTTGCACCACAACCTAATTGAATTGATCATTTGAAGCCATTCTCCTTAGCATGTGCCTCGAAGGAATGTTCCGTTAAATTAAAACCATGCATTAGCCAGAATGTAACTTTTCTGTTTCTAACAGGATTTTCCCTTGAGCTTTTTTGTATTAATTTATTTTTTAAAATGAGCATGTAAATCTTAATTGTGGCTGATTTAAGTTGAACTTGCACTTTGAAGGAATTATGACTCTTAACTGTTTTTTAAAAAATAAATGCAACAAATAAAATCTTGTGTAAGGAATGTACAAGAATACCTTGACAAATGTAATTGTACAATGATCGCAGTTGGCGGAATCGGGCTCCCTCAACTCTTAGAACAAAGCACTCATTCCCATACACCTCTGCATGTTATGTTTGTGACATTAGAATCATCAATGTGAAAATGTGCTGAATTGTCACAGAAGTACAGAATTGTGGAAGTAAAGTTGGAATGCATAATAAGTGAAAGATATTCTGTTAGTCATTTAATGCTCTATAGCAATAGTGACCGCCTCTCATGTTCAATAAAAGAAATAACGTGAATTCAGCAGCAGTTATTTCCCCTTCTTTTGTTTTTAATAATGTCAAGTACCAGTTTACTTTCCTGAAATTTAAGGGAGTTTCATCGATACTCTTTTTTTTAATCCCCCAGAGGTTAAGTTGGTCAACAGTCAGCCTGCATTTAGACAGAAATTCTGCAATAAAAACATAAAATATCAGGAAATGCTCAGCAGGTCAGGCAAGTTTGTAGTGTTAACCAAGCAGCTATCATTTCAAATTGATGACCTTCATTTAGAGTGGGAACATGATAGATGTAGAGCTTTAAAGCAAATGAGACAAGGAGAAAGAGGGTGTTTACTTTGGGTTGGTGGCTGCATTCTAGCCTGAATCTCTCAGGCATGGATCTGAACCCTTTCAGTGATACTACACTGGCTGGTGAGAAAGGTTTCTTTGAGTAACCAGTGGTTTTTGACCCTTTTCCTGAAGGAGTTATTGTCAGGAATTTGTTCACACTGCCACTCAACTTGTATAATGGGTGACTCAAAGCAGTTAAAATATTACTAAAGAACCATTCGTGGGTCACAGTGAGTAATATTTTTTATTCATTTATGGGATGAGGGTATCACTAGCTAGGCAGCATTTAGTGCCCAGAGAGCAGTTCAGAGTCAACGACATTGCTGTGGGTCTGGAGTCACGTGTTGGCCAGACCAGGTAAAGATGGCAGTTTCCTTCCCTAAAGAACATTAGTGCAAGAGATGGGTCTTTCCAACAATCGATTCATGGTCATTGTTAGATTCTTAATTCCTAATATTTATTGAATTCAAATTCCACCAGCTGCTGTGGGGGGGGATTCAGACCTGGGTCTCATGAACATTATTTGGGTCTCCAGATTAACGGTCCAGCAACAATATCACTAGGACATCGCCTCTCCAGTAATAATGTGACTGGCGATTGAAATCAAGAATGTGCATTTCTTTTCTCATTCATGTTTCCTTCTCTCCTGTCACAGAGCCATCAATTCTATTTTTTCTATTTAGTTATCCATTGTGGGATCTTATTGCTTAGCCTTAAATTTTTGTGGCACGACAAGAGCTCAGTGCCCACTATATGTTGCAGCCTACTAAGTGCTGCCTCCTTTAACCATTGGTAAAATGAACTGCTGACAGAAGTTAGGGAAACTCCCAGTTAATTTCAGTAAAGTCCAGTTTAGTTTTATCCAAGCTCCATTAGGCTGTGTTTTGAGAGACCAAAGTTCCTCTTGATTCCATACGATCTCTGGTTCTCCTTCAGGAAATGCCCCACTAATGCCATTGAAATATCATTGCAATTGGCTGCAATGGTTCCTTGTATTTACATTACACGTTTTAGCAAGCAAAATATCCTGGAGCCCTTCTCAGGAATTTTATAAAGCAAAGTTTAACACTGAGTCACGTAAGGTGATATTAGGGCAGATGACCAAAAGCTTAGTTAATGGGGTTTGTGTGTCTTCTGGGAAGTGAGCAAGGCAGCAAGGAATGTTTAGAGAAGAAGGAAAAGGGCAAGACAACTGATGGTAGAGTTACAAAAATTGGGGATACTCTAGGCTAGAATCACTGGATTATAGATATCCTGTCAGATTGTCAGGCTGGAGGAGATACACAGCTAAGAGTTAGACCATGGAAAGAAATGAAAACAAGGACGCAAATTCCAAAAACAAGGTGTGGCTTATCTGAGGGAGCCAGTGTAAGCATTATTTTTTAAGAAAATTCTGCTTTTCCATCAGAGTGGAAAAGTTCACGTTTTGCCATGTTAAATTCCACCTATCAACTTCTTGCTGATTCACTTAACCAGGCTTATCACATTTCAACTTCCTTTCATCCCCCTCAGCCTGCTTTGCCAAACTAAGCTTTAATCACAGAATCCCTGCCGTGTGGAAGCAGGCTATTCAGCCCATCAACCATCCCACCGTATCCCTGAAACACTGCATTTCTCCTGGCTAATCTACCTAGCCTACAGTTCCCTGGAAGCTATGGGCAGTTTAGCATAGCCAATCCACCTAATCCATGCATCTTTGGACTGTGGTAGGAACCCACACAGACACAGGGAGTATGTGTGTGGGGAGTTTGCACAATCACACTGAGGCTGGAACTGAAACCAGTCCCTGGTGCTGAGGCAGCACTCTGCAAGCCCATGTTGTCACTAGGTGCTTGTGCCTCTAAGACATTAGAGGGGTGTAGAGAACTGACCCCTACCCCAGCACCAATTCTTGCAGCGTTTCATTTATTTCCTAACACTGGAAAAATTACTTGTTTATCTGAGTTCTTTATTTTCTGTCAATTAACCAATGCCAACTAACCCATGCTAATATCGCAGATCTCATTAAACCTAACATCATGTAATAATCTTGTCGGTAGCATCTTACCAAATGTTTTCTGAATGGCTGGTTTGAGATGTAGACTGATGCTGACAGTGTGGGTTCAATTCCTGCACCTACTGAGGTTACTGTGAAGGACTCTCCTCGAGATCGTCACTCAACCCAAAACACTATCTCTTGATTTCTCTCCACAGATGATGCCAGACCTGCTGAGCTCTTCCAGCAATTTCTGTTTTTGTTTCTGATTTGTAGCACCTGCAGTTCTTTCAGTTTTTAACCAGGTAAGAACCCCAGGTTCTCGTCCAACAGGTTTATTTGAAAACACAAGCTTTCGAAGCCTCACTCCTCCTTCAGGTGTTGGTGAGAGAGGTAGTATCAGACACAGAATTTATAAGTAGAAGATCAAAGTGTCACACCACTGATGTATTAAACAAACTTAAGATGCTGTTAAATCTTTAATCAATTTAGAAGGTTTTAATTGATTAATATGTACATGTAAATCCCCAAATTCCTTTCAAGTCACTGTCCTGCGAGAACTAAAGGTTTTATTGGTGTAAAGAGGAGGTGACGTTTTAGGCCAGACAAAGTCTGTTAGATATGAGACATTGTTTAGAATCTGTTTGTGTTTTGGTTAGGAGTCAGACTGATTTTATTTCTAAAGTAGGAATTTATAACACGCCACATTGACTGACTGTCCGTAAATTGTATGCTTTTTGAACAATATAGAATGTATCTGCAAATACAAATTCACCCCATAGATTCGTGTGTGTGTGTGTGTGCACATGTCTGGGGGAGGAGAGAGAGTGTATGTGTGAGTAGGGGAGGGAAAGAATGTGTGTGCGCGCGCACGGGGGAGGGAGAGAGATGGCGGGGGGAGTGTATGTGTGTGTTTGTGTATGTATTTGGTGGTGGGAGTCGGTGGGCTTGAAATGGACATCAGTTACAAGCTGGTTGCCTGAGATGGAGACTGAGAGTCCAGGAAGGTGAGGGATGTGCTGGAGATGGCTTGGGTGAACTGAAGGTTGGGGTGGAAGGTGTTGGTGAAGTGGATGAACTGTTCGAGCTTCTCTGTGGAGCAAGAGGTGGCGCCGATACAGTCATCAATGTAACGGAGGAAGAGGTGGGGTTTGCGGCCTGTGTAGGTACGGAAGAGGGACTGTTCCACGTAACCTACAAAGAGGCAGGCATAGCTGGGGCCCATGCGGGTGCCCATGGCCACCCCCTTAGTCTGTAGGAAGTGGGAGGAATCGAAAGAGAAGTTGTTGAGGGTGAGGACGAGTTCGGTTAGGCGGATGAGGGTGTCAGTGGAGGGGGACTGGTCGGGCCTGCGGGACAGGAAGAAGCAGAGGGCCTTGAGGCCATCTGCATGCGGAATACAGGTGTATAGCGACTGTACACTAGAATACACCTCCTCCCACCCACCCTCCTGCAAAAATTCCATCCCCTATTCCCAATTCCTCCGCCTCCGCCGCATCTGCTCCCACGATGAGGCATTCCACTCCCGCATATCCCAGATGTCCAAGTTCTTCAAGGACTGCAACTTTCCCCCCACAGTGGTCGAGAACGCCCTTGACCGCGTCTCCCGCATTTCCCGCAACACATCCCTCACACCCCACCCTTGCCACAACCGCCCAAAGGGGATCCCCCTCGTTCTCACACACCACCCCACCAACCTCCGGATACAACGCGTCATCCTCCGACACTTCCGCCATCTACAATCCGACCCCACCACCCAAGACATTTTTCCATCCCCACTCTTGTCTGCATTCCGGAGAGACCACTCTCTCGTGACTCCCTTGTTCGCTCCACACTGCCCTCCAACCCCACCACACCCGGCACCTTCCCTTGCAATCGCAGGAAATGCTACACTTGCCCCCACACCTCCTCCCTCACCCCCATCCCAGGCCCCAAGATGACTTTCCATATTAAGCAGAGGTTCACCTGCACATATGCCAATGTGGTATACTGTATCCATTGTACCCGGTGTGGCTACCTCTACATTGGGGAAACCAAGCGGAGGCTTGGGGACCGCTTTGCAGAACACTTCCGCTCGGTTTGCAATAAACAACAGCACCTCCCAGTCGCAAACCATTTCAACTCCCCCTCCCATTCTTTAGATGACGTGTCCATCATGGGCCTCCTGCAGTGCCACAATGATGCCACCCGAAGGTTGCAGGAACAGCAACTCATATTCCGCTTGGGAACCCTGCAGCCCAATGGTATCAATGTGGACTTCACCAGCTTCAAAATCTCCCCTTCCCCCACTGCATCCCAAAACCAGCCCAGTTCGTCCCCTCCCCCCACTGCACCACACAACCAGCCCGGCTCTTCCCCTCCACCCACTGCATCCCAAAACCAGCCCAGCCTGTCTCTGCCTCCCTAACCCGTTCTTCCTCTCACCCATCCCTTCCTCCCAACCCAAGCCGCACCTCCATTTCCTACCGACTAACCTCATCCCACCTCCTTTACCTGTCCATCTTCTCTGGACTGACCTATCCCCTCCCTACCTCCCCACCTATACTCTCCTCTCCACCTATCTTCTTTTCTCTCCATCTTCGGTCCACCTCCCCCTCTCTCCCTATTTATTCCAGAATCCTCACCCCATCCCCCTTTCTGATGAAGGGTCTAGGCCCGAAACGTCAACTTTTGTGCTCCTGAGATGCTGCTTGGCCTGCTGTGTTCATCCAGCTTCACATTTTATTATCACTGTCCTGCTCTGAACCAGCTCTCAGCTGCTTCAAGGTAAATTTTCTCCAGGACTCGCTTCCCCTCACCAGCCTCTACTTCAGGATTGCTTCCCTTTGCCGGCCTGCGCCCCAGGACTCAGTTCCCCCTTGTCATCCTGCCCCTCGGGCCTCAACCTCCTCTCACTGCCCTCCACTCCAGGACTGCTCCCCCGCAGCTCCAGGATTTGCCTCAGAGGCTTGCCAGTTCCTTCTTTCCCCTCCAGGTAAATAAAAGCCATTAGTTATGGGTTATGGAGATTTGGCAGGGAAGTGGAGTTGAGGATGATGAGGTCAGCGATGACTTTATTGAATGATAAAGCAGACTAAGTGGGCAGATTGGTCTCCATCTGCTCCAACACCTTATGGTCTTACCTTCTCTGCCAAGGCTGGCGAGGGGCAAAAGGTTCTTAATACAGAGAGGGCTGACACCGATCCTAATTAAGGCATATAAAGTTTGCGGGGAGGGGGTTGTCATTGGGAGAAGTGTTTGCCTTTTGTAGAGGGGTGAAGAGACATGGGGCACAGTTGTAAGGTAGGGAGCAGGAGGTTTAGAGGGGATTAAAAGAAATTTCCTTTCACCCAGAAGGTGGACGGTGCCAGGAACTCTCTGCCTAAACCAGTGTTGGAGGTGGGAGAAGAGAGTGAGTTAAGAAATGTTTAGATGAGAACTTGAAATGGCATATCATATAAAGCTAAGGGCCAAATGCTGGAAGACAGATTTAGAACAGACTGATGCTTGGTGACTGATGTGAAAGACTTTTTCAGAGCTGTTTAAAAACTTTTCGACTCTAATTACATGATAATGTAAAGGTGCTGTGTATTGAAATGTATAGGTTCAAAAGAAAATTAGAGGAAATATGGCTTTGTATCATTTAAAGCCTTGGTTTCAACTAAACATTTACTGCTGATGATGTAACTCACTCTGAGGTTCATTCAGCTGTCACCCTGTGCTACTGTGTCCCTGTAGAATAACACTTCAATATGAAAACTTTCATGGTGTTACAGTCCCTTAAGTGGCCTCATTCTGCTCTATCTCTGAGTCTCGCTCAAGACCTGTTCAGAAATGTTGTATTCCTGGTTAATCCCTGCCTCTCTCTTACTTGTCATCATGAGCAGCTTTGCTTTCAGCTTCCTGGATTCTAATCATTGTAATCCCCTTCTAAAATGTCTCTGCTACTCCTTTTTAAAATATGTTCTTTAAAATTTGTGTCTTTGACCAAACCTTCAATTAACTGAGTATCTACTCGTGTTTTAGTGTCAAAATGTATCTGGTAACATTCTTGTGAAGTGCCAGGTTAAAGGTGCCATATAAATATACATTTTTGTCAATCTTTTTAGCCTGGAGCTTGCTGATGTTGGTTTAAATACAAACCCCTGATTTGATCTCACCATCCTTGATGTATTGGCATAATGTAGGTTGAAGCAAAGTTTCGAATCTAACTCTGTAACATCCCCACCTCATTTGGAGGCTGAAAGCGAATGAGGGTCCTCTGGTGTTGCTCAGAATTCAGTTCTCTGCAGTTAGGGATAAGTGCCATAGTTCATTTACTGAGCTCTCTCTGGGGCCCAGTTCCCTGCTTGACCCTTGGTGACCAGAACTCGGGAGAGTCACACAATGTCAATTAACCAGCTGCAATATTTTATCCCAGGAGTGGACGAAAATAGGAAGACTGCTTCATAAGATTCTGAAGGTATTCGTGACCTCTTGGCTTTATTCAAGGAATGGGAACACTCAGTGCTTCCATTGGATTTTTCAGTGTCGTAGAGATGTACAGCACGGAAACAGACCATTCATTCCAACCATCCATTCCAACCCATCCATGCCAACCAGATATCCTAAATATCTCTTTTCCCATTTGCCAATATTTGGCCCATATCCCTCTAAACCTTTCCTATTCATACACCCATCCAAATGCCTTTTAAATGTTGTAATTGTACCAACTTCCACCACTTTCTCTGGCAGCTTATTCTGTATACGCACCGCCCTCTGTGTGAAATGGTTACCCCTTAGGTTCCTTTTAAATCTTTCCCATCTCACCATAAACCTATGCCCTCTACTTCTGGACTCTACCACTCTGAAGAAAAGACCTTAGCTATTCACCCTATCCGAGCCCCTCATAATTTTATAAACTTCTATAAGATCACCCCTCAGCCTCTGATACTCCAGGAGCAATAGGCCTAGCTTGTTCAGCCTCTCCCTTTAGCTCAAACCCCACCCCCCCCCAATCCTGGCAACATCCTTATAAATCTTTTCTGAACCCTTTCAAGTTTCACAACAACCTTCCTTTAGCAGGGAGACCGGAATTGAACACAATATTCTAAGAGTGGCCTAACCTCCCAACTCCTACACTCAATGCACTGACCAATAAAGACAAACATATCAAGCGCCGCCTTCACAATCCTATCTACCTGCAACTTCACTTCCAATGAACCAGGAACTTGCATTCCAAGGCCGCTTTATTCAGCCCCCCAAGGACCTTACCATTAAGTGTATAAGTCCCTGCCCTGATTTGCCTTTCCAAAATGCGGCACTTCAAATTTATCTAAATTCCATCTGCCATTCCTTGGCCCATCTGATCAAGGTCCCATTATACTCTGAAGTAACCTTCTTCACTGTCCACTTCACCATCAATTTTGGTGTCATCTGCAAACTTACTAAGCAAAGCTTCTATATTCATGACTTTAATCGCAATTTATAAAACCTTTCTGTGCATAAATCCTGATGATAATGACTACAATGCAGAAATACTTTGGCTGTGAAACACCTTGCTGAAAGGTGCCATGTAAATGCAAGTCCCTCTCATTTCAATGCCAGAGCTCACACTGTAACCCAGCTATTGTGGTAAGGAGGTGATACAGTCTTATGCTTCTCTCTGCCCATTTTCCATCCTGAGCCAGTCACTGAGGGGTACACAATGGAGCATCCTCTGAGATGGGCACAGGATGTGCTGGAATAACCAGTTTGGTTGCCTCATTCTTCCCAGATATGATAATTCTGAAAACATTTGGCATTTGATGTGTACTTAATTATTAGATTTACATCCTCTCATTTGTCACAATTTGTATCATCAAGTGGCAGATCCTGAGTCATGCAATGATCTACTGTTATAGGGTGACAACTCTTGCATTTGTATAGCACCTCATTTTGTCAAGCCACCTGGTATTTCACATGGTGGTTTATGTATGAGGCGCAGTGAGCATATTGGGTGTGAAAACAGTGGTTGTTCTGTGCCAGCAATTTCTCCATAACAGAAGGCTCACCTGATGTGTGCATTTTCCGTGACCTTGAAAAGGTGCCAGCATAATGCTACACAGCAAGATCCCACAGACACCAATTAAATAACAGTCAGGTTGTTGAGTAATATTGTCCAGGATGGCAGGAAAATTCCCTTGCTTTCCCCAGAATAGCTCCGTGGAGTCTCCGATTTCTGTTGTCGAGACCATGTGATGGTTCATGTTACAGACTGCACTTCCGACATGACAGTGTCCCCTCAAGACTGCACTGCTATACCAGCCTGGATTATTTTATTTTCTGGGGATAATGCAGTTGAGCAACTGTCTGGAATGGTGTATAATGCTGGCTGATTGGACATCTCTGGTTACACGATCACTGAAACTATTACATATCGTCTAAGACAGTCAGTGCTCAAAAGAGTTAACCATAATCATGCAATAAGCTCCACCCATCAGGATATAAAGGACATATCCTGGGACAAGCTCTCCTGTTTCTAAGTACCAGTCAATGGCTGTATGTAGCTAAACAGTCATGGGTATTGACTCTTAAGTTTATCCCGAGGTTTTGCAGGAGACTATAATGTAACTCAGATATAATGCAACCTTCAATGAATTCATGGCTGATCTGATAATCTTCAACTCTACTACTGTGCCTTAACCATTGATTCTCTTGCTCATTAAAATCTGTCTTCCTTGGCCTTGAACATACTTAAAAACCCAGCCTCTGTGACCCTGTGTGGAAAGAATTCCACAGATTGACTAGGCTCTGAATTTGAGTCATTTATTGAATCATTGAGCTGCATCATTTATTGTCACATGTAACCAGTGTAACAATACAATGAAAAGTATGTACCTTTGCCATACCAACATGGCGCCATTCACATCAATTAAGATAATAATAAAACAAAAGAACTTAGGGGGTTTGAGTCCAACTTTCTTTTCCCCTGCCACAGTCCCACTCCAGGCTTTCCAGCCCTCGCCGTGCCCCCGCATTCCACTCCAGGCTGCCTCACTGGCCCGCTCTCACCGGATCGCTCTCGATCCGCCATTGCTGCGGGACACAGCCCGTGCATTCAGCTCCCGCCATGAGGTGCCCAGTCACCTTTCAACTCCTACGGTAGGTAGTTAAAAGGGGCAGGGGTGTATACTACAGAGGGAGGGAGAAGAAGCGAGAGCCAAAAAAAGGATGGTCAAGGAAAGAAAGAGAGAGAACTGGCGAGCAAAATGGAGCCACTTACTCTGCTGCCATCTTGCCACAAGCGAGACGAGCATTCTCAGCTCTGTCTTAATTGGTGACTTCTTACTCTGAGATGATGTCCACTGGTTTGAGACTCACCCATGATGGGAACCAACCTCTTCCACATCCACCCTGTCAAACCCGCTAAGTATCTTCCATGTTTCAATAAGGTTGCCTCCCATTCTTCTAATTATTATTGTTATTCTAGGTTCACCAGGTTGACACTGAGGGATGACAGGGCTATCTTTGTTTGACTATTTTTAAAGTTAGTTCACAAGATGAGGGTGTCGCTAGGTCAGCATTTATTGCCCATCCCTAGTTGTCTGGAGGGCAGTCAAGAGTTGACCACGTTGCTGTGGGTCTGGAGTCACTGGTAGGCCAGACCAGGTCAGGATGGCAGTTTGTGAATGCGATGGCTTTCCCCCACTCCCAACAATTTGTGGTCATTAGATTGTTCTCAACCTTAGCACCCATAACCCAAGCTACAAATCTCCTCCAAAACCTTAGAGGTCATTAGATTCTTAATTCCAGATTTTTGTTTAGTTATTAGATTCAAATTCCACGGCACTATTTCAACCTCGGTTTCCAGACTATTACCTGTGTCTCTGAATTAACAAACCAGCAATAATACCACTAGGCCATTGCCTCCTGACTGTGAGATTATAACCTCTGGTCTGGGATATTCCTTTATTCACTAGAGTTTAGGAGAATGAGAAGGTTGGGGAGTCTAGAACCAGGGTTCATTGTCTCAGGACGTGGTGCAGGCCATTTAGGATGGACATAAAGATTTCTTCTTTCAAAGACTCATGAACCAATGCAATTCTCTACCACAGAAGGCGCTGGAGGCTACAACATCGAATATATTCAAGATAGGTAGATAGAGTTTTGAGATTTTAAGAGCATCCCAGGGTATTGGGATGAAGAGGCAATATGGCATTGAGATAGACGGTCAGCTATAATCACGTTGAATTGCAGAGCAATTTCATAGCACCAAATGTCCTACTCCTGCTCCAATTTTTGACATAAACTCCAGTGAGTATGAGCCCCACTAAAACATAGAAATTATGTTACCAATGAGGTAGTCACAGCGTTTTATCCTTGGGCCACAACTATTTACAACCTATATTAATGACTTGAATGTAAGAGATCTGGCTGTAATAGCAAGTAATAATGGAACTCTAACATTTATTGCTAACGATAAGGGATAAGAGTAGGAAGTGATATTGAAACTGTACGAAGCATTAGTGAGACCACATCTAAAGTACTGCATACGATTTTGGTTCCCTTATCTGAGGAGCATTTCGAGTCCATTGACCCTCCTTCAGACCTGATAGTAGCTAGAATGAGGTTTATATATGCTGAAGGTGGGGTGAGAGGAGAAAGAGTTAAATGATAGGTGGAGATGGTGCCCAGATAGAAACTGTTGTGCAGACAAAGGAACGGGTATAGGTGAGCTGGAAAATCAACAGCAGCTAACAGGGACCACAGCTCCGCCATTAACCCTATAATCCCAATTTATCTCGAAACTTTGAGACCTAGGTGTTCACTCCACCTCCTGCAACTGGATCCTCAGCTTCCAGAGAAACATGGAAGATAGACAACAGAACCTCCTCCACAATAAGCCTCAACATTAGCAACCCTCAAGGATGTATACTCAGACCTCTTATGTATTCTCTGTACAGTCATGACTGTGTGGCCAAATTTCATATGATCACCATCTACAAGCTTGCTGGTGACATCACCATGGTAGGTCAGCTATCGAATGATGATGAGTCAGAATACAGAAAGGAGATAGAGGGCTTAGTTTCATGGTGCAATAACGATCTCTTTCTCAACGTCCACAAAACAAAAGAACTCATCATTGCCTTGAGGAGGAAAGGAGGAGGACATGCTCCTGTTTACATCAATGGAGCAGAGGTGGAGATGGTCGAGAGCATCAAGTTCCTAGGAGTGATGATCATCAACAATCTGTCCTGGACCTCCTATGTAAATATGATGGTCAAGAAGACACGACAACACCTCTTCTTCCTCAGGCTTAGAAATTCAGCTTGTCCATAGGGACCTTGACCAACTTCTACAGATGCACCCTAGTGAGAATTCTAATGACTTGGTACGAAAACCGTAGTAAGAAACTACAGAAAGTTGTGTACACAGCCCAGACCGTCATGAAAGCCAACCTCCCATGTGGGCCCCATCTACACTTCTTGTTAGAATCATAGAATCATGGAGTCCCTGCAGTGTGGAAACAGGCCATTAGGCCCAACAAGTCCACCCAGACCTATCATCTACCCCTTCCATGTAACCCTACATTTCCCATAGCTAATCTGCCTAATTTACTCATCCTTGGATACTACGGGAAACTTATCATAGCCAATCCACCTAACCCGCACATCTTTTGACTGTGGGAGGAAATCAGAGCACCCGGCAGAAACCCACACAGACATGGGAAGGAAGTGAAAAATTGAACCTGGGTCTCTGGCACTGTGAGACAGCAGTGCTAACCACTGAGCCACTGTGCTGTCCGAAAATCATTGAATCCCTCAGTGTGGAAGCAGGCCATTCTGATCATCAAGTTTATCATAACATTCCAAAAAGCACCCACCCAGTTCCATGCCCCTACCATATATACACCACATTTCTCATGGCCAATTCACCTAACTAGCACATCTTTGAACCATGGGAGGAAACACACACAGATAGTCACCCAAGGCTGGAATCAAAGCTGGGTTCCAGGCACATGGGGCAGAAGTGCTAACCACTGTGTCATTGTACCACATTGTTACTAAAGTGAGGCAGCCCACATCATGAAAGACCCCTCCCACCCAGGTTCTAATCTCTTCCAACCTCTACCATCAGGCAGAAGAAACAGAAGCTTAGACTCGAGTAGTAACAAGTTCAAGAACAACTTTTTCCTTTGCTGTTATCAGACTGATGAATGGACCTCTCTAATTTCACATCCAATGTTGATCAGAGGGTCACCAGACCCCAAACGTTAACTCTGATTTATTCTTCACAGATACTGCCAGACCTGCTGAGTTTTTCCAGCAACTTCTGTTTTTGTTCCTCCTCCCTTCTGTGCGGCTGTAAAGTTGTATGCCTCACTTTGTCTAAGCACCCTATTGTCTGTTTGTCCTTGAATGTTATCATCTGTTTTGTACCAGTCGCAAAAAAAGACTTTTCACTGTGGTAGCAGCCCAAATGGTGACAAGGCCTAGTGCGTGGGGCTTTGGGTAAGGACTCATCTCACCTGACATATTAACCCTGCCTTCTCTCCACAGATGCTGCCAGACCTGTTGAGTTTTTATGAAAGTACTGCAAGAAGGTTGTGAGACCGCAAATGATTAATTCTGCCTTCTCTCCTCAGATGCTGCCAGACCTGCTGAGTTTTTCCTTATTAATTTCCTTACTAGGAATAACGAAATCGCTGGAAGAAAACTCGTGTTGTGTCTGGCAGCATCTGAGGGGAGAAATTTCGAGCATCTAGAGTTCTTAGGGCTTATTATTCTCCAAATCAATTAATTTTGCTCAAGCATCCATTCTGGCGCCGGCTGGACTCGAACCCGCGAGCTTCGGGCTCGGGGGCAGGAACGCTGTCAGTGCGCCACAAGTGGTGCGTGTGCGTATCGCCGCGCGGAGAGACGGGGTGTTGTTTGCGCTGGGCCCTCGCCTCCTCATTCCGTCACCACCGCCGCACGTCCCAAAAACCCCCAGTGGATTCTGGGAGGCCGGCTGCAGCCGGGGCAAAGATGGCGGCCGAGGGCGCTGCGCATCCTTGCGGAAGTGAGGTAAGTGAGAGTGTGGCGGGGGGGGGGGAGGTGGGTAGAGGCGGGTGGAAGGTGGGGGGAGGGGAAGGCCTCACCCCACCCTCCCCCCCCCCCCTTCCCATGGCCGCCGCCACCGCCGCTACCAGCAGCGAGCCGAGAGAAAGGGAAGAAGTGGCTGTGGGATCATGTGAGACCGAAAAATGGGATCCAAAGCAGGAGAGAGTGGACGAACCAGCCGAGGAAATGGTGGCGGATTCCGCAGCGGTAACCACAGAGCCCGAGGCGCCGGTATCGGGGAAAAGAGTGAGTCTCGCCTTTAAAGGCGGAGTGGGGAGGGGGGGGCGGTGGGTGTCAAGAGCGGCCCGCGTAGTGCGCGGGCGGGCTCCTCCTCCTCCTCCTCCTCCGTTTTAATCACCACCCATCCGCCCTGGGAAAAGCCGCTCGGTCGGTCGGGAAACATACCAAAGCACGAGGGAGGAAAAAAAACGCGGTGTTTCGTTTCGCCGCCGCCCGCGCGGGAGAGCCGCACGGTCGGTCAAGAAACGTTAAACAAAAACCCTGTCAATTTTGTTTAGCCGCCTCCGCCCGCAACGGGGGTTCGGAGGTGAATGGATTATATAATAAATTATTTGTAAATACTCGATTGCTCATCCTTATGCCCTGCTCAAAGCAGCAACTTACGTTCGCCATCCCGATCGTAAACATGGTGCAGGCTGCGAGCTGAGCCGAAAGTGTTTTATTTTATGTTTATTCATTGGAATTGTTGCTAATTAGCCTACACAAGCTCCCCCTTCATTTTTATATATTTTTTTCCTGACATCGACTGTTTCCTTTCCTCTCAGCTGTGTTTCTTTTGTTACTGTCCACCCCGCCACCCCACCTCCTGAGGCCGACGGTGTAAAGCCTGAGGTCGGCCACTGTTGTTAGGCGAGGCCGGGGATCGCCTCAAGGCTCCGTGAGGCCTACCTCCCTCTCCCTCTGAGGTTGTGTGGTGTGGGGTGTGGATGGTGTTGTCCGGAACAAGGCACCGACAATGTTCGTCGGTTTCCCATCCCACTCTCCGACCCTTTCAGTAAACTTTTTCTTCTCCCTCTCCAAGTGGGCTTTTCGTTTCTTTGTCCTGGGATCACTTTTACCATCATTTCCTCAACAGGTTTCCCTTCTCTCTCTCTCTCTCTCTCTCCCTCATCCTTCAGGGTAAATTAGAGGTTCCCCAGATACTGGAACATGTTCCTTTGTTATTTACTGAGACTCGCACACTTAAAATTTCTCCTGTCAGTGGCATGCCAGTTCTTATTTTATTTATCTCAGCAAGCTGCCCTTTTACAACTGATTTCACATATGTTTCAATTCACACGTGTGCATATGTCTGAATTAATGTGTTTATAATCTTTGTGTGATTTGTATTATAACTGACAATATACTGATCATAGATGAAGTCACTTGCATTCATGTTGAACACAACGTACTGACACATTACAATTTGAATGTTTGTATATCTATAATGAGATAGAGAACTGACAAAATTATGAATGCACGTAGTCATGCTATAATCTGTAATGTATATTATAACATACTGACAACCCGTAGATATGAATGCACGTGTTCATGTTATGAGATATATAACAGTATACTGACAGATTATAAATACACATGTATTCATGCTGTAATCTGTGTAATGTAAATTGTAACATATACTGACAGACTATAGATAGAAATGCACGCGTTCATGTTGTAATGAGATATATAACGGACTGTGTACTGACAGTATTGTGAATTCATGCTGTTATCTGTGTGATGTATATTATAACACGATGTACTGACAGACTATAGATAAATACACTTGCATTGGTGCCGAGTTTGTGTGCGTTAATGAAGTATACGTGAAATGTGTGTGGAACTTCCCTTTTACTCGCAGTACCCAGCTGCTGCATTAATTTTCCTTGCAGTAGATGGAGTGACCAGTGAGACTCGCTGCTCTGCTTTGTGTGCACTTTGTGGTGAAGTAACCCGTTTTTATTTGGTCATAAATATGCGGAACACGTGTGCTTTAGTGCAGGTTCAGCAAATACAGCTCCTACTCCTTTCGAAGGTTATGTTTGTATTTGGATTTATTTTTAAAAAAGAAAACTCTGGCACTTTGTATTTTTCTTGGTGTTTCTCTTTCTGTGTGTGGAGCGGGGTTGGATTGTCCCTGATCACGGCTTTGACTCAGTCCTCCTTCGCACATGTTGGGAGGTTGGTCATTTTGAGGTCAGTTTGGAATCGGAAACGTCTCTAAAACAGTCGGTTTTTTTGTCTCCTGCGGCAGGTGGAAGTTAACACGTGTCTGGACGAGGCGTTCGACTGGGCCATGTGTTCACTAGCGTCTTAAAAAATGCCGAGTAGGATAATCAAATCACGATTTTTTGTTGTTGTTTGCATTATGAGAGTGAAGGTTGGCACGGATTTAATTCTGTATGTAACTTCACCTTCAGTACTTAAGCTACACTGTCTCTTCTTGTTCACCACTTAATTTTTCGGGCTGATACATTATGTATCCACATTAATGCTGCAGGTAACCAGCTGAGTGATCGTTTTTTGTTCCTGCTGCTTCGATTAATATTCTTCTGTTCCTGTCTCTTATAAATGTTTCTCTCCAAACTAAAGCCTTGGCCTAACTCTGCCAGTTGGTTGTACACAGATTGGGGCTGTTATTTTGGTGTTTTCCGTAACTGGAAGTTCGAGCAAAGTACTGTTAGTACTGTTTCCTCATCAGCCAATATTTTTTAAACGAGAAATTCCGGATCTGTTAGACGCAAGATCTTGTAATCCAAAAACGGTAATTTATGGCATTGTGTACTCAAGTTATATACATGACCCCTGGGTTTCTCAGCACCTCTCCTTTTGCAACCAGGGATTTTCGCGATTTGTTCTTATCCTCATGGAAACTCATGAGAACTTTGTAGTGGAATTGTCTTTGTGGTAACTGAATTTGAATGAGTTTTATTCTACAGTTCAAGCCTAGTTAAACTGATTAGAAGAGGAACATATAGGGAAAATAAACAAAGGTGGCTTTGTAATTTTCTGAAATGAAAGGAGTGCGGATTGGTATTTCAGACATGAAACATTCTCTGCTAGTTTACATCTTCTCATTTCCAGTGCTGTGGTCATCCAGAACAGTGTGCTTTTCTTTGGATTTACAGTATTTAAACCTCTAACATATTTACAGTGCATTTTAAGCTGTCTACTCCGTATTTAGCAACAATTTGTAACCTTGGGCAATTATTAAACAAAATTTTATACCTAGCCTCAAGAGCCAGATCAAAAATTTGTTTGAAAAGATAGTTTTTAAAGAGCACCTTAAGGTGAGCGTTAGACTGGTTTAGAAAGAAATTCCAGAGCTTTGCATCGAGGCAGTGGAAGACATGAATTTTGGTGATGGATTGAAATAAGATCAGGTGAACATTAGACCAACATAATAGGAATTCAAAGATCTCAATTATAGATTTGGGGAAGGTTACAAAGGGAGTAAGAGGATGATGCCTTTCTTGAGTTATGATGGGGAGAGAACTTGAGACTAAATCAGGTTAAAGGATATAGAGACAGAAATTGCTGTAGAATTTCAGCAGGCCTGGCAGAGAGAAAGCAGAGTTGACGTTTCATTTTACTGATGCTTAACATTAATTGTTGATAATCTCGTGTTGATCCCAGTGCCACTGACTGAGCTGCAAACCACCAGACCTTTATTTTGCATAAGTATAAGGGATAACAGTGGCGTGTTAGTAATGTCGCAATACAGAGCCTGGGCTAACACTGTGGGGATATGGGTTCAATTTGTAGCTGGTAAAATTTAACTTCGGTGAATAAATTGGGAATTAAAAGCTGACCACTGTAATTGTGACTGCGAAGCTGTTGATTGTCATCAAAATTAATCTGGTTCATGAATGCCCTTTGGGAAACGAAATCTTGCATCCTTCCCTGGTCTAGCTGATGCGTGACTCTAGACTTTCAGCAATATGGTTGCATCTTGAAGTGCCCTCTGAAGTGGCTGAACAAGTTTCTCAGTTGTACCAAGCTGCTACATAAAAATCAACACAGAATTAAACTTTCTAGACTCCCCAGCATTAACCTACACATCAGAACCAAGTCTCACGGTCCTCAATTGAGATCGTATTGCTGTTCATTCACTGTCATGGTCACACTCCTTTAGCTGCCTCCCAAACAGCATTCAGTGGTACCTACAATTGATGGATGGTGACAGTTTGAAAACAGTGATTCACCAAACCTGGATTGATTTGGGATCAGCCGTAAGTGTTGACCTAGTCAGTGATGGCTACATCTGACAGAAGAATGAAAAAGAGGTCAATGTTCCCTTCACAGTCCAAGTCTTGGAAGAGCAAATATATAATTGTCCTGCTGTATGCTTTTCCACGACTCAAGTCAGCACAGTACAAGCTTTTCCCCACCCATCTTGTACTTTCCTGAAATAGTTCATGACACAATGAAGGTTTTGTTGCAAAAACAACACACTCATCCATCTTTACTGGAATAGGATATGGATGACAAGATCAGGCTGGTGTTTGGTAAAGTATACATTTTCATTTTGGTTTCCTTTGTTATTATCCTGTTGTTTACATTTTACATTATGCAGTAGATTATTTTGTATGATTCTAATTTCACCCCTCTATCTACCAGGTTGTTGGTAATTTCGTCATGAAAAGCTGAAATTAGGTTCGGCTGGACCAGACCTCTGAAACTATCGAGGATAATTGCTGTTTGGTTTGAATAGAGTCAGAGATGTACAGCATAGAAACATACCCTTTGGTCCAACTTGTCCATACAAACCAGATATCCTAAATAAATCAAGTCCCATTTGATAGCATTTAGCCCATATCCCTCTAAATCCTTCCTATTCATAGGCCCATCCAGTTGCCTTTTAAATGTTGTAATTGTACCAGCCTACTCCACTTCTTCTGGTGGCTCATTTCCATGCACCACCCTCTGCATTTAAATGTTGCCTCTTCAGTCCCTTTTATATCATTCCCCTCTCACCGTAAACTTATACCCTCTAGTTATGGACTCTTCCATCCCAGGGAAAAGACCTTGTCTATTCACCTTATCCATGACCCTAATCCATATTAACCGTATAAAGGTCACACCTCAGCCTCCAACACTCCATGGAAAATAGCCTCAGCCTATTCAGCCTCTTCATATAATTCACATCTTCCAACCCTGGCAGCTTCCTTGTCAATCTTTTCTGAAGGCTTTCAAGTTTCACATCGTCTCGATAGCAGGGAGATGGGAATTACACACAGTATTCCAATTGGCCTAACCAATGTCTTTTACAGCGGCAATGTGATGTGCCCACTCCAAAACTTACCAATAAAGGCAAGCGTACCAAACACCTTCTCCACTAACCTGTCTACTTGTGGCTCCACTTATAAGAAACTATAAACCTGTACTCTAAGGTCTCTTTGTTAAGCAACACTCCCCAAGAGCTTACCACTAAATATATAAGCCCTGCCCTGATTTGCCCTTCAAAATGCAGAACCTCACGTTTATTTAAATTAAACCCCATCTGCCACTCCTCAGCCCATTGGCCCATCTGATCAAGCTCCCATTGTACTCTGAAGTAACCATCTTTGCTATCAACTGTATCTCCAATTTTGGTGTCACCTACAAACTTACTAATCATAGTTCCTATCATTGCATCCAGATCATTTATATAAATGATAAAAAAAACTGTGGCCCGAGCACCGATTCTTGTGGCACATCGCTGGTCACAGGCCTCCAGTTTGAAAAGCAGCCCTCCATCACCATCCTCTGTCTTCTCCCTTCGAGCCACTTCTGTGTCCAAATGGCTTGTTCTCCCTCTATTCCCTGTGATCTAACTTTGCTAACTCGTCTTCCATGAGGCACCTTGTTGGACACCGTATGGAAGTCCATATAGATCACGTTCACTGCCCTCATCAGCCCTCTTCGTTACTTCAGAAAAATGCCATCAAGTTAGTGAGATACAATTTCCCACGCACAAAATCATGTTGACTATCCCTAATCAGCCCTTGGCTTTCCAAATACATGGAAATCCTGTCCCTCAGGATTCCCTCCAACAACTTGCCCACCACCAATTTTGGGCTCACCAGTCTGTAGTTCACTGGCTTAGATTTATAGATTCTACAAGATTGAAACCTTCAGACTAGTTTTGCTGCCTATATTTTGTCATTTCTAAAGCTAGGCTTTACTGTTTCATTCGGAGCAAGTATTCACATTTTTATGGCGATTATCAGGAATCCAGATGAAAATGAATCCTCAGAAACTCCATTGTTTCCACACAAGCTCTTTGTCTTTTCTTGCCAAACTTTCCATCCTTTCTCTCTTTATGGGTTAGAAATTCACCAATTGCTCTCTGTCACTTTGCCCTGGGGGATTTCTAGAATCATAGAATGCAGGAATAGGAGTAGGCCATTTGGCCCTTCAAGCATGCTACTCTGTTCAGTATCATCATGGCTGATAATCCAACTTGAGTCCCCTGTATAAGATAACAAAGTGTGAAGCTGGATGAATACAGCAGGCCAAGCAGCATCTCATGAGCACAAAAGCTGACGTTTCGGGCCTAGACCCTTCACCAGAGATGCCCCTGTTCCTACTTCTGCCTGTACCCTTTGATCCATAAGAACTATATCTGTCTCCTTGAAAATATTCAGTGTCTTGGCTTGAACCGCTATTTTCTGTGGCAGAAAATTTCACAGGCTCCTCTCTCTCTGGGTGAAGAAATTTCTCCTCATCTCTGTGCTAAAGGGCTTATCTCATATCCTTAGTCCGTGAGCCCTGGCTCTGAATTCCTCGATTATTGGGAACATCCATCCTATGTTTACCCTGTAATTTTTATTGGTTTCTACCAGATCACACCACGTTCTTTAAACTCCAGTGAATGTAATCCTAACTGATCCTGTCTGTCTTTATCTGTCAGTCCTGCCATCCCTGGATTCAGTCCGAGTGTCCTTTGTTGTACTCCCTCTGTATCCGGAACATTTTCCCTGAGATGAGACCAAAGTCTACACAGTGCTCCAGTTGTGGTCTCTCAACTGTTCAATTGCAGCAAGACATCCCTGCTCCTGTGCTCAAATTCCTCATTATGAAAGCCAGCACACCATTAGCCATCTTTGCAGCTTAATGCATCGGCATGTTTACTTTCAACAACTGGTGTACGAGGGCACCTAGGTTTCATTGCCTCTCCCACTTTCCCGATTTGTTGTCATTCAGATATTTAACCGTCCTTCCTGTTTGGGCTACCAAAGTGGATAACCACCCGTTTATCCATGGTATTACTCCACCTGCCATAAAGCATAAATCTTTGGGTACAACTGATTCCAAACCCCCCTCAGCTCTATCTGTATCTGTTCACACCCAGCAAGAACATTTGGCTCGTGATCTTTGGTGCAGTTCCTGGATTTTTTTTTAATCCTTTATCCCAACCAAATCCAGAAGCACTGTGGCTGATCTTAGCGAGTATGCCACTGGACCTGACTGATACGGTACATTTTTGGGAGGGGTAGACAAAGCTTTAAGAAAGAACTTGCATTTGTATAGAGTTTGATTGTTCTTGGAGAATCCTGAAGGATTTTACAACTAATGTAGTCTTGTTGAAATGATGTTTCTGGATGCGGTGACTCGGTTATTGATAAAACACATTATCATTTATACTGTCTCTGTCACGGCCACTGGATGTTTGAAAGCAGTACTTGAAATGCAGACAATGTTGTGATGTAGGAAGTGTAGCAGCCAGTTTTCACACAGCAAGTTCCCACAACTTGAACCTTTAAACCTTATTTTGTACTTACTACTTCATACTGATAAGAACTGTAATGTTGAACTTTTAACTTATTTCTTTATTCTCCTACTCTCTTCCTAAGATTTTATACCTAGGTACTTTGCACCTGTAAAGATGGTGCTGTGAATAGTGGCATTGTAAGCTTTTCACCACACTCCTGTGCTTGAGTACATGTGACAATGAAATCTGATTCTGATTCAGACATTAATATGAATATAACCAGATGATCTGTTTTGTGAAGCTTGACAGTTGAGTATTGATTTGGATACCAGGAGGAAAATCCCTTGCTCCTCATTAATTTAGTGCTACGGGATCTTGTTACTTATCTGAGAGTCAAGGCCTCAGTTTAATGTCTCCTCTGTAAGACAGCACCTCTGACAGTGCAGCACTGCATTGCCTAACGCTGATTGCACATGTCCATCTTGGGATTTAAAATCAAGATATTGATCAGATATTTACATGACTGTCATTCTATCTCTAACTTCCTGTTCCGGGCCATATTTTAGGCTGCCTTGACCCATAGGTCTAGATTTCCCTTTCCAAACATTCCACTTTTCTTTTAAGATGCTCCTTAAAATCCACTACTTTGATTAGTCCTTTGGTCAATTGCTCTAAAATCTCTTTGATTAGATCTTAGATCTGTGTCTGTATGAAATGCCTTGATACTTCATCATCATTTTATAGGTGTTGTACTCATGCAAGTGGTGAAAATATGAATTGGCTCAATAACCCTACAGTGCTTGGAATCGTCGTTATGCTGATTTCTATCTCTTGAAGGCTACAACGATGGTTACATCCAAAGTCATAGTTACACAGCACAGAAGCAGTCACTTCAGTGCAACCCTTCCATGCCAACAAGACATTCCAACCTGACCTAATCCCATTTGTCAGCATTTGCCCCATATCCCTCCAAACCTTTCCTATTCATATACCCATCCAGATGCCTTTCAAATGTTGTAATTGTACCTACCTCCTCTGGCAGCTCGTTCCATACACACACCACCCTCTGCATGAAAAGTTACCCCTCACGTCCTTTCTAAATCTTTCCCCCTCACCTTAAACCTATGACCTCTAGTTTTGGACTTACCCACCCTCAGAAAATAATCTTGGCTATTCATGCTATCCAAAGCCCCTCATGATTTTATAAACCTCTACAAGGTCATCTCTCAGCCTCTGAAGCTTAAGGGGAAAATAGCCACCGTCTGTAGCTCAAACCCTCCAGTTCCAGCAGCATCTTTTCTGCAACCTCTCAAGTTGAACAACACCCTTCCTATGGAAGGGTGACCAGAATTGTACGCAGTATTCTAAAAGAGGCCTCACCAATTTCTGTAGATCTGAAGAGGAGACATACTGGATTCAAAATGTTATCTCTGCTTTTTTTCCGCTGTAGATCCAGTCAGACCAAGTTTTTCTAACATTCTGCGTTTGTTTCATATTTCCAGACCTTGCTAAGGGGACATTCTTCATGTTTCAGGCTGGAGTAGGTACTTCCTAATCAACCTGCTAAGAGATGTTATTACACGCCTCTAGAGCAGGTGGGACTGGAACCTGGACCTCCTGGCTCAGAGATAGGGACACTAGCACTGCACCATAACAGGCCTTCATGCTAGTGTATGATGAAAAGACACTCTTGGCAATGTAAGGCAGCAGTGAAACGTTTCACCCTAGGTACATCCAGAGATTCCCAGCAAGTGTTACGAAATTGCAATCATAATTAGAAACTCTGCCTATTTCTGGTTCCTTCATCAGTCTCTAGGAGCTGTTTGGGTGTGGTGAGGAGTTGAGCCCTACATCTGAATTGGTTTAGCTGATGTTAGTTATGATTAAAGGAGCTTTTGGACTTTCAGAAAAAGATTCCAGATTATAACTCGCTTTGAAGACAGAAAACCAAAGTCCCAAATTTAATAGTGCTTTTCAGAATCCTGCAGTGTGCAAGCAGTGATATTCCAACTTAGTTTTGTTTGTGATGTAATGTAGAAATATTATTACACATTAGCTCTAAAAGCGATTTAATATGACAGTATTATTTACAGTTGTTTGTAACTGCCTGTGCTTATTGCTGAGCCCTTTGAATATGGAAAAGGGGCATTTCAATTCTCTGAGTAAATTCACATCTTAAAAAAGATTTTTATGCATGACTGGAATGACCACAAGCCTTTTATTTGTAGGAGGGCATTTAAAAACTTTGGAAGGTGGCACGGTGACTCAGTGGTTAGCACTGCTACCTCATGGTGCGAGGGACCTGGGTTCGATTCCATCCTCGGGCAACTGTCTGTGTGGAGTTTGCACGTTTTTCCCCTGTCTGTGTGGGTTTCCTGAGTGCTCTGGTTTCCCCCCCACAAGTTAGGTGGATTGGCCACAGGAAATGAAAGGTTACAGTGATGGCCTGTGGTTGTCAGACTGTGTTAAACGGCATTCGGTGTGGACTCAATGGGCCAAATGGCCTGCTTCCACAGTGTAGGGATTCTATATTGTGAGATAGCTATCTGTGTTTCTTTTAAAGAAAAATTTTCCTGATTTGTGGTTAATGAGAAGGACATTAGTTCATTGAAGGTTCAGTTCTTAAATATGGCATGAGAGACGTTCTCATCAGTGTCAAATAACAGAATAATGAGATCTTGTGGTTAACAAAAATTCCTCAATGTATGTTATAGCTTGAAAAGACAACTAAATTTTAGCAAGGTTGTAATCCCAAGAGTCTCAACATTTAAAAGTGACTCATATGTCCAGTTTCTTAACAATTCAGTAAATTTTCTCATTGTATTACCACCCTTGATCTGGCCATTAATTTGTATTCTGTCAGTGTAATTTACAAAGTGTTCTGTCATGTGTCAGGATCAGTCAAACCTAGATTTCAGGGGGAACTTACTGTTCTCCTTGTCTGCAGTGGTTATCATAAAATTCTGTAAAGGATGGTACTTTATTTGGGAAGCTTCTCATCTGATATTGGGATCCTTGAAATATTTTTACCTCAAAATTATACTTCATTCATAAGAAGTATGTATAATCACTAAAGTTGTTCAGTTCTGTACAGAAGGCTATGAGATAGGCAAACACTGGAGATTCTATTCAACCAAAAACCAAAGACATATCTTACTTGTGCAAGATTATATTTACATATATCTGAGGTACCGAGAGAGTCTGAAATCTGAACAGATCCCCATTTCTCCAGTCATTCCTTTCAAGTTGGAGGGTACTCTTTGGGCATGAAGAAATAACTCATTTATTTTACTTTGCCATTCTCAACCTCAGATGTCACAATGAATGGAATACTGTTGAATCGTAGTGATTATTGTAACATCAGAAAATTTGCAGCCAATCTCTGCACAGTGAAACCCCTTGAGCAACAATTAGATAATGACTGGACTGTTTTTCTTGGCTAGTGAGCCTAGAACTGGGGTTCAGAGTCTCAGGGAAAGATCTGAGATATTTAGAACTGAAATGTGAAGACATTCTTTGATTCAGAAGCTTGTAAATTTTTGGAACTCCCCAGTGGTGAGGACTGTGGGTGCTCATTTGTTTAAATGTATTCAAGATGGGTATTGATGGAAGCTGTGGGATTCGAGGGATATATGATGTGGGTGGGAAAGTAAGTTGATACAGAAAGTCAGCCGTGATCATGCTAAATGATGGAGTAGGCCTCAGGTCGTTAACTTAGCACTGCTCCTGTTTTTCTGTAATCTACTTCTGGTGAAATTGGTCTAGGGGTTGATTATTAGGCAGGATCCTGGGATGAACCTCCTTTCCCTTCTTTGAAATTGTGCTATGAGATCTATGAAAGAGTAGGCGCAATCTCATTTTGATGTCTTATCTGAAAGAAGGGCAGAGGTTTGAACTGGATTATCTCACTCCATTCATCGATAATAGTGCCACAGAGAAGGTAGAACTTCAAAGTAGGACAGGAAGGTGAAGCTGCAGTGTCTGATGAATTTAAACTTAGAATAGGTATCAGTAGAAACTTTTCCTCATGGATAAAAACTTGGAATGGTCTCAAGACCATAGAGCCAAAACCAGTAAAGCAGGGTGACTTAGATGCTGCCAAAGAAGAGTTAACATAGTGAATATGTATCAGCTTTGGAAAAATGATATTTTCCCATTACTGGCATTTCTGGTGTTTTGATTTTCTTTTCACAGGGATTTTGTATTTTATCTTTTTGCGATGGCTACGTCTTTGAGAATTAAAGCACCTGCTCGACATTTGCAGCGACATTTTTAACGTTTTATTACTGTGACAACTGGAATCAATGAATAACAAAAAGAAAACTCTGCAGCTTGTCACCCAGTATTATGTATTTAGACTATAGGTAGAGCTTGGATTCTATTTTAAATGAATTATGCCCCACACCCGTGTCAGATCTCTCATCGCCAGCTGTAAAGGGATCACAGGGAAATGGCAGGACAATGGGTTTGAGAAACGTATCAGCCATGATGCAGTGGCAAATCAGATTTGATACGTCGAATGGTCTCCTTCTGCTCCTATATCTTCTGATCACCACCCATCTCCTGCTGTCTAAACCATCATGGAAACTTAACTTGATAAAGGTTGGAGCAAAACACTTGAGTACATTGTTACACTTCAATAAATACGGTTTTGAATTCATAGCAACATTGTTTCCAAACACAATACATGTAACAGTATTTAAAAACTAGGGCACACAATGAGGAATAAAGTACAGATTAACTTGTTGTCAAGTTTTCAGTGAAACATTTCTTTGCTGTTGAACATGATCATTTTCAGCAAGTTGAAAAATGCTCTTGCTCCACAACCCTTCTTGCCCTTATCCTCTGTGCTGTTCTTTGAAAATTTTAGAGATGCCACTCAAGGCAGTAAACTTAAAAGGTCTGCCAGATGGCAGAGTCCATTTGCTTAGCAGCAGGTGTACTCTCACTGAATTGGGTATAATCAAGCAAAGCTGCAAACGATAGCAGGTCAGGCTTCATCTGTGGAGAAGGGAAAGGAGTTAGCGTTGGAACGTGGTGAGCCTCCTTCAGAAAGTAGGCAGGAGAAAGAAGAATTGGGAAGGTTAGTAGTGAGATAACAAGGAGCTGAATATACACAGCAGGCCGAGCAGGAAATCTGACGTTTTGGGCCTCGACCCTTCTGAATTACAACATAATTTAAGGGTGCAAGTTAAGAGTAGGTGGTTAAGGGACATGTATAGAGGAAAGGAATTGATCGGAGAAGGTGTAAATGTTTGCACCTGAAGGAGAGAAATCAGGAGGAAGTCCTTCTGTCGGTGAAAAGTGGATAAACGCAAGGAGTGTTCACTGCTTTTTAATTTCCCCTTTCACGCGATGTGAGTATTGCTGGCAAAGCCAGTAATTACTGCCCAATCCATAATTGTCCTTGAGTTGGGTAGCTTCCTAAGTTATTGCAGTGGGTTGTGTAGAAGTAACCACTTTGCTGGCCTGGAGTCACATGTAAACCAGACCAGGTGTTGATGTCATTACATTTCCTTCCCTAAAGAGGCATTATTGAACTAGATAGATTTTTGCAGTGATTAGTGATAGTTGTCATGGTTCATCATTGCTGCCCTAGCATTTGTATTCCAGATCTTCTAATTGAGTTTACATTTCACTGGCTACTGTGGTGAGATTTGAACAGATGTTTCCAGAGCATTAGCCTGTGCCTCTGGATTACTGATCCAGTGACATTGCCACTGTGCCACGCTCCTTCCCCCACACCTCGCTGATTGTAACAGATCTGCATTGACTGCACTCTTGTTTCCTCTGGTGTAGGCTTCTTTCAGTAGCAACAGCTGGTGTCTAAGAAGAAATGGGAGCAGTGGTTGAGACCTGACGCTCCTGACATAGTCAATACCTGGAATTGCTTTCTACAATTCTGTATTTTTTTCTTAAACGTAAACTTTATTTTTCCAAGCCAAGTAGCCTGAAGGAGGGCCTGTCTGTGAAGTTGGGTTCAAAGGTCTGGGAAGGAAGGAATATGGGCTGATTTTTGATAGCAGAACTGCCTTTAAGTTGACTGATTTTTTTGCATTATGTGGCAGGAAAGCAGGATTTTACAAACATTTCCATTAACTTAGGATCTTGGATCCAAGGACACACCTGTTTCTTCTGGTAACCTGGAAGTTGTTAGGTGGATCCCATGGATTTTTTTTAAGCAATTTTAAATTGATCATGAAACTACAGAGATACATATCTCTTCTTCTAAATAAAAAAATGCCTCCTTTTTTTTGTTTTCCTCTCTCCTGTCTACTTCCGAATGCTGTTTTTTTTGGGAGAGATTTTTTTTTACTGGGACTGAGTTCCACTGGCGCCCTCCAGTGCCTGAATGTTCAGAATCTAGACAATGTGTTTTCAGGCTCCCAGAGCATCACAACTATCTGCAAAACACTGGCATGTTGATTTTGTTTACTTGTACTTTCTGTTGATGTAACATCTCACTTCTGTGTCACATGGCCTGTTGTACAGCATTACTCTGTCCTGAGGGTGTAAATGTTGGCTGTTTCTCAGTGCTTGTAAAATGTAGGTCTAGGGCTGTGACCATGAAGCAACATTAAAATATTTGAATAAGATGTGTAGGTAGTTTGTGATGGAACATTTGTCTTTTGATGCCTGTACCTGTGTTTTCAAAACGTTTGCAATGAAGTTGTGCTACAGGAAATTGAATACAAACAAAGGGACATGGGAAGTGATACTCCTCTGGTCTTTTTTGGATCTTGTAATTTCTGCTTGCTAACTGGCAATGCATTGATTTCATTTAGCAAACATAACATTGCTAGTCTTGTGCATCAGACGTGATCCAGATAGTGAGGGAAGTGGAAGTTGAATTTTTGCTATTTCACGTGATTAGCAGCACAGAATGCAATTGGATCGCTCTCCTTTCAACGTTCTGTTAGCTTTGCTGAAGTGTAGTCTTCTCCATAAAAATCTTGCAGCTCGAGATTTCTGAGCAAATAACCAATTTGAATGTATGATGCTTGGCCTTGTGTGTTGTTGAATATTAGAGAGAAAGTGGGTAGATATGAAAACAACTCATTCAGTGAGATATGCACATCCCAAAAGCAAGGCAGTGGACTCAATATCAGTGTGCAGAGGGCCTTCTCCCTAGTTTTCACCTATCCATAGGTCTAACATCCCCACCAACCAAAAGTGCCAAGCTGTCCCAAACACCTTGATCCTTGTTGCACCCTGTGCCATCGGCCTATTGACGCATTGATTCCACCTATGAAAACTATCCCCCTCACCCCCCCTGCTATTCCTTTAACCCTCAATTTTCCATGGCTAACCCACCTAGCCTGCACATCCCTGGTCACCATGGATAATTTAGCACGGCCAACCCACCTAATCTGCACTTTGGACTGTGGGAGGAAACCGGAGCACCCAGACGTGGGGAAATTGTGCAGACTCCACAGAGATAGTCACCCAAATCTGGAGTGGAACCCAAGTCCCTGGTGCTGTGAGGCAGCAGTGGTAGCCACTGAGCCACCGTGCCACAAGGGGCGGCAGTGGCCTCGTGGTTTTATCACTGGACTGTTAACCTAGAGACCCAGATAATATTCTGGACTCCTGGATTCGAATCCTGCCATGGCAGATGGTAGAATTTGAATTCAATAAATATTTGGAATTAAGAATCTAATGATGACCGTGAATCCATTGCCGATTGTCAGGAAAAACCCATCTGACCCACTAATGTTCTTTAGGGAAAGAAGCTATCATCCTTACTTGGTCTGGCCTACCTGTGACTCCAGAACTACAGCAACGTGTTTGACCTTGACTGCGTTTTGGGCAATTAGGGATGGGCAATAAATGCTGCCTAGCCAGCGATGCCCTCATCCCATGAATAAAATACGAATAAGGGACACTGTGCCCATATTCTGGGAGAATTGACATGCTCCGATCTGGTCCAGCATTGAAACCTGGTGAACGTGACACCTCCATGGAAAAAGATAAAAATGGCAAGTCAATACTTTAAGCAGCATGGGAGAACAATTAAATGTCTGTTTCTGTCAGAACTCTCAGGAGTGAAACATCAACTCCATTTTTCTCTGCACACATGTTACCTGACCTGCTGGTTACTATACCTCCAGCACCTCGTTCCTATTTCAGATTCCCAGTATCTGTAGTATTTTACTTTTACTCCATTTATGCAACCTCCATACTGAACTGTAACTGCCAAAGAGAAGCTGGGCTTGTTACCCATTCAGCAAAGAAAATTAAGGGCAAATTTGATAAAAGTGCACAAGAACACAACAACATTTTGTAAATTAGACAGGAAAAGGCTCTTTTCACTTGCCGATGGCCCAAGGATTGGAGACACTGATTTTGGGCAAGATATTGAGCAAGAGGCAGACCATTTGTTTGGTAGAAAGCGATAAAGATCTAGACCTCCATTTCTGAGGGTTTTGGAAGGGGAGAGGATCAACAATTGCAGAAGGAAATTGGATAGCAACTTGAGGGAAATAATCTTGCAAAGCAAGGGGAACTAAATTGGCTGGATTGTTCTACAAAGAGCTAGCGTGGGTCAAATGGTCTCTTTCTGTGTCATGAGGATGCTGTGATTTGATAACAGTGCATTGTTCTGTTTGTCCATGTTCTTGACTGAAATATCAGACTAGGTTCTTCTGCTTATCTCTGAACTGGACCTCGACCTTCTGATTTGGAGACAGCTGTGCTACTTACTTAGCTACAGATGAATGACATGGAAGAGTGTAAGGTGGGAGCCAGCTCACTTTTATCTTAAGAAAATGGCAGGGCCCAAGAAAGAGAGGAGTATCACAATAGAAACGTACGAAAGCAGACATGTTCTGAGTAGGAAGGATAGTGCTTCAAGCAGAGTTGGAACCTTACTAAATCTGAACAGCAACAGAGAATAAAAATGTAAGAAATGATGTTTGGAACAAGTTAGGGTCAATTAAGTGATAAAAGGGGCATCTATAAAGCCAGACAATTGTTTGTGTAGGAAGCTTGATAGAATCTTTCTGTTGCTTGAGGGATAGTTTACTGTGGAGCCTGAAAACTGCAGTCAGCATCTGTATCATCTGGTGGATGACACATCTGGGTTTTTAAAAGTTTAATTGAAGCCCTTCCATTTTGTAGAGGCTGCAGCTTGCACTTTGAGATATCATTGGACAAACAATGCCTTGTCTGTTGAGCCTTTGCTTCAGTTGGCGGGCAGTGTCTTTCAACTTGTGACTGGCTCTTCTGCATTTCAGTCTCGAGGGTATTATGAATGGATTTAAGGGATAATTCCCACCATTCGCAACATAGCTACTTGGGGTTATACTGTTTCACTTGGCTGAGAGATGTGTTTATGCTGCTCTGTATAGGAGATGGCTGAAATTCCGGTGTCCATTTCTGCCCCGGGAATGCATAGTGAAACATTCTTTGATGGCACTGATATCCTTTCATGTGCCTCGAACTACGAATCCTTTAAAGGTCCATTTCGTTTTTGCATAATTGTTTTTCATACAGGAATCAGTTTTCAGTTTCAAAACAGTTTTACTTTTCTTGATAATTTCTTTTTTACCAAAAGATTATTTGTAACCTCCTTATATTCTGCTAAAGGGTAACAGCCATCTTCCATTGAAATCTCAAAAAAGAGAAATTATGCAGTTTATCCCAGATTGTACTGTAGTGTAAAGGAGTAGATGCATGGCCAATCAGTTCACTGTGATTTGTGTGGCATGAAGCTTGTTTGTCTGTTGAATCTTTCACTAAGTATTTTTGAGTATAAGCATTGATTGCTTTGGGGAGATTCTTAGAAGCCTTTTGTTATTAGATATAGTGTTTTTTTGCTTGCAGCTGGCTGAAAATGCATCTGAATGCAAGTTTTCTTTCCTCTTTATAGAGCATGTTTGTCTCTACCTCTCTGCCCCCAAATCTCCCTAGCTACGTTGGAGTTCAGATTGCCTAATGTACAAAAACTTTGGTTTAATCACAAGGATGTGCTTTGAAAGAAGCTATGTTGACTAATATACACAACAGTGAGTGAGGTACCTGCTGCCGTGTCTCCAAGCGGTAATTCGATACCATCACTCATTTTTGAAACTTCTTTGTCACACCCCATCCCTCTAAGTGGTGCCACCCGATTGGCATAAAGAGCCAATTACTGTACAGCTCAGCATTTGTTGACCTGAAGATGTCTGTGGGTCCTTTTTGAGGTTGTTGTGGTCGTTGTGATGTAACTTAAATGTGGTGGAAAATTTGCGCACAAGAGTGATACGTAAAGGTCTGATTGGATAACATGACTGATGTAAAATAGCTACTCATGCTGTGGTTTGGGTTACAGTTGGGGGGTATGCTATTGTCTTAATGACAGCAGCTATAATTCAGATGTCAAAACCCGATGCCAACTATTTCTACCTCAATATTCTGATGTTAAACTTCTCAAAATTGAAGGCACAAGGCCTTAAAAACTCAGTTTCACTTGTTTAATGGAAACTAAAATGTGTAACGCTTGGAAAGGCAAAGATTGAACCATATTTCCTTGGGTTGTGGAGTGATGTTAATAGGAATCTGGGGCAAACCATTTCCACCCTTGAATGCTATTACATGTTTAAAGAAGAGAAGCAGATAGCATGAAGTTCAGGGCTGAGATTACTAGACTTTCATTAGATAAAAGGTACAGAACCAAATCCGATAACTGCAGTTGCAGTACAAATTAGTCACAGCCCAGCTGAATGGCTGGGGATGTGGGACTGAATGACCTACTCCTGTCTTTATGAATTAATATTTGTATATATTTCAACGAGCTGATACTAACCAATCTAAGCTTACTCATTTAAGATATATCCACCAATGAGGAAGCAGCATTTCTCAAACCATCTGATCCTGACAATCCAAACAGAACAAAGCAACAAATAAGGAATTTAAATACACTTTGAGCTGTGAGGAAGGTGAATATCAAAATAATTTAGAAAACAGGTGGTAGGTGTTAATTACTTAATTTTGTTTTAGTGATATCCAAAAATTGTATAAAGAGTGGTGATCTGGGATTGGTGATTATAAGGAGAATTGTGAACAGGTCAATAAACTCCGTCAAACAAAAGCTGAGCATTTTGGGTTTGAATTAACTGTACCCATTTAACTGTGATCTGAATGATCAGGTCCAGCAGGATATATGTTGTACCCATTTCTCAGCTACATTTGTATAAGAGCTACCTGGCTTATATTTGACACTGTCCTATTTATGCCTGTCCCCAAATATCATCTCCAGCTTCAGGACATTCTGGATTTTTGGTTAAAACTCTACTTGCCATTGTCAGTGAGAGGTTTTTTTTGAGCCTTGAACCATTCCTTAAGTCTGTTTTGGAATATTGACAATGTTAGCTGGTGATTGGATGGGAGAGTGGGACTTTTCTGGAAGGACTTCCAAACAGTCTATTTTATGCTAGCAGCAAAGCCAGCAGTCAGCTTTTAAAAGAGATGGTAAGAACTGCTGATTCTGGAGTCTGAGATAGCACAGTGTGAAGATGAAGGAATACAGCAGCCAGGCAGCATCAGATTTTCAAAGTCTATAAAGCCTCAATGAATTACAGAAAACAGAGTTCAACAACTTTTTGTGATAAAAACAAGATGGTTTCTCCAATGGAATGCAGCAAGTGGAGGGTGGCTGCTAAGACAAATTAATTATGTATCTTAAATATAATAATTGTGTAATACAACATAGATAAAATCAATGCCAGTCATTTTCAACAGTCTGGTCTCTAGTTGTGACCAATGGAATTACCCAAATATTTTTGGTCTGGCTGCAAATAGCAGCATGTTAAATGCAGATTAAGTGCGGCTATAACTCTGTTAGGAAGGTCAATTTGCAAATCAGCTTTAGAAGGTCATGTGTCCTAAATACAACATTTTTTGTGTCAATCCACAGAGATTTTAAATTCTTTGGCCTTGTTAGCAATGGTCTGAAAACCTTGTCTAAAGAGTTAGGTGAAATATTTGAGATTTTTTTTTAAAAAAACACTTCATTGACAATTTGTTTTTCTTTCTAAAGATCAGACATTTCAACTTGTGGAGGTGGTGCAGAGACATTGAGATCCTGGGGTGAAGTATAATGAATGAATTAAGGTTGTTTTTGCTCGTTCACATGAAATGAAACTATCCAGCTGTATAATTATACATTTGGCTCTGCCAGAACTTGTGTTCAGAGGAAGCATTTACATTTCATTTCACCTCAGGCATTACAGAATATGAATTGATGATAACTTGAGCTGGATTACTGAAGTTCTGTGGGTGGTAGGTATGGGCCTGTTTTCATGTGATGTGCTTTGTACGTTATGGATTTAAAAAAAACATTGAGCCAAATGAAATCGGTTATTCTAAGACAGGAAAGGGAAGACATGCACTGAAACTGAGAAATGCGCTGCATTTGGGAATGAAGAGTAAAGTCTGACAAAATTGGTGGTCTGAAAGAAGACTGTCCTATTTTTGTGCGAGCTGTCTATTTCATGAAAGTGATGCTGTACACTATAGTTATTAAGTGTATTGAAGTTTGTGTAGTGTGTTTCTGGAGTATCACTCTGCGTTGGCAATCTTTGCTGCGGCGAAAGGCAGTAGGCTGAGGAGATGCATGATTCACTCGCCTCTGTTCCCTCAACCCCAACCCCCACCCCCAACTGTTGGCCAGCTGTCAGAAATCTGTCTTCTTCTTATAAGCTGCTTATTGTAGGGCTTCCTTGTGCAGTAATAGTGTCCCTTCCCCTGAAGTAGGAGGCCTGGGTTCAAGACTCACCTGCTTCAGAGGTGGGCAGTAAAATCTCTAAATAGGTTGATAAGAAAAATAGGTTAATTAAGAAAAGGAAGAAAAGTTTAATAATAACTATGGAGCAACTGTTACTTTGGGAGCCAGTATTGCCCTTTTAGGATCAATGACATTAATGGTGTGTCAGAAATTACAGGAGAATTTCATAATCAATTACAGAGTGTATGTATTACTTATGGAGAGTTCTGGGCGTTGTCAGTAGTTGCAGGGAGTCTTGGCGGAAAAATAAATTTTTGCTATTGGAAGTACTCTTGAATCCAAGCATAGCTGAAGATAGCGTAGAGACTTGGAGATATATAGCACAGAAACAGACCCTTTGATCCAACTCGTGCATACTGACCAGATATCCTAAATAAATCTAGTCCCATTTGCCAGCATTTGGCCCACATTCCTCTGAACTCTTCCTATTCATATATCCATCCAGATGCCTTTTAAATGTTGTAATTATACCCGCCTCCACCACTTCCGCTGGCAGCTTATTCCATACACTTGCCACCCTCTGCGTGAAAAAGTTGCCCCTAAGATCCCTTTTAACTCTTTCCCTTCTCACCTTAAGCCTATGCCCTCCTGTTTTGGACTCGACCATCCTGGGGAAAAGACCTTGTCTATTTACCCTTTCCATGCCCCTCATGATTTTATAAACCTCTATAAGGTCACCTGTCAGCGTCCAACACTCTAGCGATAATAGCCGCAGTCAATTCAGCCTCTCCCTGTAGCTCAAATCCTCCAACCCTTGGTAACATCATTACAAATCTTTCCTGAACCCTTTCAAGTTTCACAACATCCTTCTTACAGCAGGGAGATCAGAAATGCACACAGTATTCCAAAAGTGGCCTGATCAATGTGCCATACATCCAAAACACGATCTCCCAACTTCTTCACTCATATAAGTCAAGCATACCAAAAAGAGGGAGCAGTCTTGGTAACTAATAATTCAGTAAAGTGTAATATATTAATGCTTTTGTACTTTGCCCACTTGGTTTTTATTATCGTTATTCATTCATGGGATGAGGGCAGTTAAGAGCCAACCACATTGCTGTGGGCCTGGAGTCACATGTAGGCCAGACCAGGTAAGGATGGCAGAGATAATGGGAACTGCAGATGCTGGAGAATCCGAGATAACAAAGTGTGGAGCTGGATGAACACAGCAGGCCCAGCAGCATCTTAGGAGCACAAAAATTTTGTTTCAAAGCTGAAGAGATTACAAGAGAATTGCAGTGGGAGAGAAATGCCCTGACAATCCCCGATCCCCTTTTCTGATGGAGTGTAGGCCCGAAACGTCAGCTTTTGTGCTCCTACGATGCTCCTTGGCCTGCTGTGTTCACCCAGCTCCACACTTTTACCTCAGGTAAGGATGGCATTTCCTTCCCTAAAGGATATTAGTGAACCAAATGGATTTTTTCCAACAATCGACAATGAATGCACGGTCATCATTAGACTCTTAATTCCAGATATTTATTTAATTCAAATTCCACCATCTGCTGTGGCGGGATTTGAACTCGTGTCCCCAGAACATTATCTGGGTCTCTGGATTAACAGTTCAATGATGATACAACTAGGCCGCCACCCCCTCTGAAATAAATATAATTTAAAACCTCTAATTTGCACTGTTATAGATTTTGCCTGTCCAACTTTTGTTGCTTCACCAAATGTTCAAATAGCAAGAACACTTTATGTTGAATTACACCTGATGCTTTAGATTTGTCTCTAGTGAACAGTTTCAGAGTAAGACTTGCACAGTCCAACTCAAGTGTTGGTTTTGAAGTTAAACTTATTGGTACCGTTAAATTAAATTTATTATAAGCCTTGAATATTGCAAAATGTTCCAAAGAAAATGATGATGCTGAGATAGAACTGGATGTCATCAATATGCATGTGATAACTGGTCTTTTCTCTAATGTAAACACCCACTGAGATGAAAGAATGTTATTTTTTCTGTTAGATCCATTTATATTTCTATAAACCTCAAACCGTACATCTTCTGTCTGCCTGTCTTCTCTGGCACTGGCATTTTTCTCATCAGTCTGACTGTCTCTCATTTTGCCTTGATTCTGGAATTCCTCTTCAGCTCTGTGACCTGCTTTTAAAATTCCTGGTGAAATCCCTTTGATGTTTGAGCTCCTTCGCCCACCTGCTCCATTTCCAGTGCAGTCTTGAAGAACTTACATGAAACTGGCTACGCATGTTTGCAGTTAAAGATTGATACAGTGTGTTGTGGTGCTGTGCCTTGATTCACACTTTGCCATGTTGCTTTGTTCAGAATCAGCTGCAGACAAATGCTAACACAAAAAAAGTGGTGTTAATTTCTTTAGAAAGATCTAAAAGATCCTCACCAAATCAGGTTCGCAGTTACTTATGCTGCGACATCAACAAGTTATAAATGTTTTTCTTTAATTTCCCAGTGAATGTAATTATAGAATGCACTTTGCACAATGATAGCATTGTTCCTACTGTGCAAACTACTCTCCTGTTGTTTTCCAGTTTGTTCCCTATATTTAAAGGAGGGGTAGTAAATCATTGGTTTCTCAGTGTTTTCCCATGTAAACATTACATCAGGGGATGGCCATGATAACATAGGCAGAGAGAGCCAAGGAGGTCTCATTGAAAGAATAAACCACGAAAGCAGTGCCCTGTTCTCTAGAGCATGGCAGAGCAGAGAACAAAAATGAAACTTGCGATAATGGTGGATCATTGTTTGCAAGAAAATGTTCCACCTTTTGCACTTTATCATTTTATTAAGATTTGTGCTAATTATTCAGCTCATTTGCAGACCAAATTTTTTTCAAACAATTGTTGCTACAAGTTTTCATTGAACAGGTGTTACAAAAGTAAGAAAAAAGTACATTTCTATAGTGCCTTTCACGTTCTTGACCCTCCAAAGCGCTTCAAACCCAGACAGGCACTTTTTAAAGTGTAATCACTGCACCGAGAATAGATGGAAGGACCCTGTTATCTGATGATTATAAGACCCTAAGGTGGAGAAGCAGAAGTAGGCTATTCAGCTCATTAAATCTGCACTGCCATTCGATGAGATCATGGGAAGGCAATGGCCTAGTGGTATTATTGCCGGACTGTTAATCCAAAGACCCAGATAATGTTCTGGGGACCTGGGTTCAAATCCCACCATGGCAGATGGTGGAATTTGAATCCAGTAAATCTCTGGAATAAAGAATCTAATGATGACCGTGAATCCATTGATGATTGTCGGAAAAACCTTTCTGGTTCACTAATGTCCTTCAGGGAAGGAAACTGCCATCCTTATTTGGTCTGGCCTACATGTGACTCCAGACCCACAGCAGTATGGTTGACTCTTAACTGACCTCTGGGCAATTAGGGATGGGCGATAATTACTGCCTGGCCAGTGATACCCTCAACCCGTGAATGAATAAAAGGTTGAGTACGTTAACCTTTATTCGGTGATTTCGTCCCCTATTCCTAGGCAATCCCTCTACAGATCATGACCTTTCTGCATCTGCCCTGGCAAGTTGCTTAAGGATCTCCTATGTTTCAATAATCTATTTTTTAATGTACATTGAGGGATGTTTTAGGATGCACTCGTGTGTCTTGGTCTAAACTTAATTCCAAAGATAGCAAATCCGACATTGCAACAAATTACAAAGCTCAGTAACATGCTGACATTTCTGCAGCACTATGTTAACCTGTGATCTTCTGACTAAAGAGGCGAGCTGCTGACTCTGTGTTTGGCAGTTGTTTTCTGAAGTAAAGCTGCAGAAAATATTAGACGTAAAGAATACTGTACATTACCGAACAGTTACCCCGCTTCACGCTGAAGAACAAATTGTCCTGTGCTTATCTGATGAGAAGGCTGTTACCTTGATTTTGGGGATTTTCGTTTACTAAATGAATATAAACAGCTGATTTATACTTCACTCCTATTTGCCTACCATCTTTCATATCCTCATGACATTCTGAACTGACCAAAATGACTTTACTCCTGTTTGACTCCAGGATTCAGCTAATTTAATATATGCCATTGATTAAACCTGGAACATTCTTGGCCTGAATGACTTGGCTACTCTCTAGGTAAATCCCCCTGAGAAAATGTATCTTTCTTGGATAATTCCTATCAAAAAATCCCTTGGATGGTCCCACTGGCACATTGTAGCCTTTACATTATTTCTGCACTCAGCACATTTAAGACAATATCACTCATGGTTCCAGTTTTTGCAATAATGGTAACAGATTATTTGCCAGTTTGTTTCTAAATAGGGCATAAACTGCATTTACAGAACTGTATTTATGGATTTTTAGAGCTACATTCAGTTGTAAAATTGTATGGGAAGCAATAAGCAGTTGCCTTAAACTATGCTTACTGAAATGAATGAGTGCAATTTAAAACATTTAGCGAGTCATGTAATAGTGTAAGCATCTATAAATGACTGTTAGGATCCTACAGCATCTTGAAGGAGTACTTGGGAGATTTCAATCATTACTGTTATTCCTATGCCACATTACTACTTATAGTGTGTTATGTTTAGGCAAATGAGGCATGATTGGCACATCAGAGTGCTACTGCTGGCTGTGTATTGTTGTAACAAAAATACAACACACCATTCATCGATCCTAACCAATTATGAAATACTTTATATAGTTTAAACCTTATTTTGATAAGAGATCTATGAAAAAAAGACAGGAAATGCTGGACATCTATTTTGACATCACTTCAAATTATTTAAAATTTTCAATCTTGTATTCCAAATCACCTTCATGGCCACGTCTCTTACTATCTCTGCGACCTCTTTCCAGCCAACAACATTCTGAGATCTTTGTGTTCCCCACTTCTAGCCAACTGCACGTTTCTGATTTCCTTTGGATTGTTATTGGCAGTTGTATTTTTGGATGTCTGGGGCTTAAATTTTTGAATTAATTCCTTAACACACGCTCTGCCTGTCTCCTAATTTAAGAACTTGCTTAAATCCTCTGCGCAGGGCCCTTGAGTCTTCTCCATTTGATGAGATTATGCCTGATTGATCATGTCTTCAACTCTGTGCCTTTTGACATTTACATGTCTTGGGTTAAGCTTTTGGTCACCTGACCCACATGAATGAACATAAGATTTTATTTGAATACTCAACAACTTGGGGCATTTTGATATGGTAAAAGTACTGTCATTATAAAATGGTCAGAGATCAAAAAGCTCAAACCTTCTTTATCAATTGAGAGACCTGTAAATGATTGATTTTCCAGCATTTCCTTTTGCTTTTTCAAGTTTCCCTGAGTTGGAAAACGTCTGGCTGTGAGCTTTCAGTCCCTGCTTGACAATGAACTGGAGTTCTGCTCCATCTGGTGTGCAGATCAAACTTCGTCTGGCCATTTACTTGATGTGGCCTTCTTCTCTCGAGGGTACTCAGGCTCAAGTTATAACCTTGGCTCTGAACTCCTGTTTACTTCAGTGTGCATCCTACACTGCTCTACGCTTATGTGAGAGTTGTATCAGCAATACATAATTAGTATGTTAGACGTTCTCAATCCCAGGATTGTGTATTTCTGGACATGAGCAAGTTTACTGTTCCACTGCATCTGCGGAGTAATGAGCTGTTTAAGCCTCATGTCAATACAGTGCTAGATAACCATAACTACTGTTTGCATCCATAAACTGAAGCAAATTGAATTATTTGCTATGTAAAGGGTGTTTAGTTACAGCAATTAAATCAATAAATAAGCAGAAAAAATTCTGATGCCCTTTGTGTGATTGAAAGGGTGTTTTCATTGCTGCTGTATTTGTGTTGGATGTGTAAATAACATGCTGTTGATCAAAGATTTTGAATAGGTACTGTTTGATACATGGGGGTTTGGTGTTCATCAGGTTTTTTTGCATTGTTGATTAAAATACTGAGGAGCTTAGTATTTGTGGCCACCTTCATAGGAGTTGTGTTCATTCCTTTTAAAGCTTTCTACAGATTTTATTTCAATACTGTAGCCTTTTGTTTTGATCTGTTGTTGTCCATATTGACTGGCAACCAGTAAATACAATGCCATAGGCAGGGCTACATCAGAGCATAGCAACATACCTTGTGCTTTTGTAAGAAAGCCTAGTATCAGATTGAGGACACTTGGGCACTGAAGTTTTCTTGTTTTGCCTGTATTATTTACTTTACAGGTAATGTCCTTTTACAGTACTGTTTCTGTTTTATTGTTTGAAGCGCTGCACTCACTCAGAACAATCTACCACAAACAAAGATCAAATAAATCAAATATAAATCATGTCAGTAATTGAGGAATATATTTTGACCAAGATACCTAAAGGACATCCTTACACTTTTTAAAATGGGGCTAGATATTTTCCAATCAACCTGCACAGAAATGTTATGACACACCTCTTAAAGCAGCAAGGTCTTGAACCCAGGCCTCCTAGCTTAGAAATAGGGACTCTACTAATGCACCACAAGAATTCTCCTAAAAATAGGGCTAGAAGTTTATTTTTAGTCCATCTGAGAGTGGATAAGGTCTCTGATTCTGATCATAAGAGTAACATCTCTGCCTGGGCTGCAGTTCTCTGTGCTTGAGTCACTGGGTTAGGACTTGAATACACAGCCTTCTGATATGAAAATGCATCTTCAAAAAAAAACAAGTGTAATCTATTGATTACAAAGAATTTCCGTGTATTAAACATTGGTTATGAGTGGGTTCAGACAGAGCAACTCCTGGTCAATGAACTTGAGAATTCTTAAGTTCCTCATTTGGATAAAGGCCACAGTAGTGAGTCCCTGGAGGAGGTTGGTAATCCTTCTGTAGAAAGCTGCCAGTGCCTACAATGATCATGAGAATTGCAGGGAGAGGTAAAGAGAATGATATGCTGATGATAGTTGCGCGTTTCTGTAAAGTCACTTCCTCTCTCACTGGTCTCTTTACAAAGGAACAGCTAGCTGCCTCTTTCATAGCAACCTGTGGATTCTGGGACAGTTTGAGCTTTTAAGATATGGTCATTAGGTCATGAGATATAAAGGGATTTGCAGCGAATGTGGGTGGGTAAAGATGAGCCATGATGTGAATGAATATCAGAGCAAGCATTTGATTTATTTGATTTTTGTCCACCTTGTAGAAGTTCTGCTCCTGTCTCTGATGGGATTTCCGTTCCTGTCTGTCTGTCTTGTCCACCAGTTCTGTGGAAAGGTCACCAGACCTGAAACGTTAACTCTAGTTCTTTCCTCACAGTTTCTGCCAGATCTGCTGAGCTTTTCTTGCAACCTTCTGCTTTTAGATCAGAGCAAGCTCAATCGCCTAAATTTTCTACTCCTGTTCCTTTATTGCTCAGTGCCCAGTGTTCCGTTTTGCAGTGACTAGGAAGTAGTTCCCCTGGGTGCCATCTTGTGTGAAAATGTTGTGGGTTGATGGAAAACTTTGGGAAGGGAAATGGGGAATCATGTTATTCTACTTTCTTTAATTGGTCAGTGGCAAGGTGTTTAATTGTCAGACTGCGTGGTTTTCAGTCTTGCTGTGATCGTAGCAGTCTTTCAGACATCAACAATAATTCCCCTAACATTTAATTATTTTCTTCTTTGCTGTGTCACCAGTATCTATCTTAGAAATTTTCCTTGCACACAAATAATGTGTCCAGTCACGAGTCCACGAATCAGTAGTCTTTTTATTTCAAGGTTTGTGCTGTTTAAAAGGCACTTGATGGTTGGACAGGAAGAAAGACTTGCTGAAATTACAGCTCCTTGCTCTCTCTTCATTGTTCAAGGCCCACTGTTCATGTTGAGACAATGTGTACATCTGTGCTATTGGTCATGTATAACGCCAAATCATTTCATGTTTTTGGCTGTACCTTGATTTGACATTTGCACAGAAATATTTCATGCCTGTACTGTAGGTGTTTACCCTGTCATGTTGTGATTTCTCTCGATCACACCAGAATTAATGACGCTTTCGTGCTGTCTTCCAGTTTGCCTGTGCTCCTCCTCTGCTTTAAACATTTATCTTTGAAACATTTAATAGTTGCTGTCACAAGTACTTCCTGGAACAAAGACAAAGCAGATTATGCAGCAACAGCTCCTGCCCAATTGCTGCACTTCAGCTGAGGAAAATAATGAGTAGTTGAAAACAAAACCAGCTTAAATTATGCCATAATTTATTAAAAATCACTTTGCAGTTGGGTAGTATTTGTGTTTAAGTTGGTTGATTTTCTGTATCCCAACCTAATTTTATCTCTTTTGTATTCTCAAGGTTGTCTTCAGTGATGCTCATGAGGGAGTCATGATGGTGATATCATAGGGATCTGCCATAGTATGGCTGCTTTTCGATCCCAGCGTGTTACAAGATCGTCTGTTGGTTCCAATGGTTTGGATGAAAACTTCTGTGGGCGAACCTTGAGGAATCGGAGTATAGTTCACCCTGATGATTCCTCCCCTTTTCCTCAACTGAGGTCACGATCTCCAAAAAAGAAACAGGAAACTGTACCACAACAGAAGGGCATAAATGGTAGTAAGGTTACTGAATGCAAACAGCATAATGCTCGCGAGTCCTGGGTGAGTCCTAGGAAAAGGGGACTATCGTGCTCTGAGAAGGATAACCACGAGAAAAAAGCTTTGGACGTTTGTGACTCAATACTGCCTGTCTTTAAGCGGGTAAAACGATGCTCCCGCTCAGAACCCGTGGATGGCCCAGAGGATGCAACGTCACTTGTTAAAAATGAAAAGGCTTCACTTGAGCGAAAAGGCTCAGCTGCAAACAATGACGGTGACTTGTCACAGCTCAAGCGCGCTCGACGCTTTCTTTTACTGGATGATTGTGACAAAAGGGAGGTCAAAAAGGTGAGCGAGTTGGACGGTGGATGCGACAACCCTTCGCTGCTGAAAGAGGTGTCGGCTCACCAGGCTGCCAACGGGATCAGTGAGAAAGATGCTGCTGTTGCTCTGGAGTGCAGTGAGTGTGAACCTTGTGATTTGAACAGTAAGCCAAAATGTGTTGATGTTGTTGATACGTGTGCGTCAATTTTACCAACAGAAACTGAAAACCGCATTTCGGGCGGTCCCTCGCTGCTGCTTAATGGCAGTAAGGCGGCCCCCTGCTCAGAGCCTGATGTGCCTTCTACAGATTCGGAGTGGGAAGACGACAGGACAATAAGTGACTGCCACTCTGTGTCGCAACAATCTACCACAATCCTAGCAACTGAAAACCCATTGCAAATCAGGGAATCTGAGGAAGAGGTTGACGTTGTGGGATATAGTTTGTTCCAGTCAAAGGAACAGTGTTTTGAAAATGCCAGTTGCAGTATTGATGCTGCTCAGGATGTTGAACAGATCTCAGGGGTGCCTGACCCTACTGCAGTGCTGGACTCTGGACCTGGTCCCTTGCTTGAACCTCAAGAACACAGATATGCACTGAGAACTTCCCCCAGACGGGCTGCAGGTAACAAGTGCAGCTCTCAAAAGATAGGTTCACCCTCCAGGGACAGTGGGCAGGCAGAAGAGAAATCTCTCAGTCTTCATGAATGTGTAAAGAGTGGAGGAGCAGTAGTGGCTGCAGACAATGAGCACTGTGTGAAATTGGAAGAGGGCAACTCTCAGGCTAAAGGAGAGCTGCCCCAGGACGGGGCTGGAGAAGGTTTCAGTGGCAATGTGCCCGATTCACCTTCTCATGAGCGTGGCTCGGACAGAGGACACTTGTCTGTGAGCAGGGAGAGCAGCAGCCAGCAATCTCGGGAAGAGGAGGAAGAAGAGCCTGATGTATACTACTTTGAATCGGATCATGTGGCACTGAAACACAACAAAGAGTATGTGTAACCATGGTAACCATAACATCTGTTTGTTTCACAAAAGGAACAAAAAGAAATGTCAGATTTTATCTGTTCTCACAATGCGTGCTTTCTCTCCCTGTCATTTTGCAGTCCCTCTAAACTCAGCTGTTTCAAGTAAGTTTTGGTGGAACAAAATCTGGTTGAAGCGTTCTCGACAAGTGTTACGATCATTTGTCACAGATTTTGTTGTTCTTACCGTTTGGAGTCAGGATATCGGTGCCAAAGCAATTTGCTGACCACTCGCAGTATAACCTGCAGGGTGAGTTCCTGGAGATAGTGGGCCCTGCGGTCACTCTGTTGAAGGTAGAATAATGGCACCATATCAATCCAAAAGCTGCAGAGCTATTGAAAAGCAATGAATGTGTGAGGATGATGATTTACTGCAAGCAGTTTGTCCCTGAGTCCATCTTGTGGAATGTGGCTAAAAGGATTGATTGTGGTGGTCGCTGTTAGAAAGATTAGAATGTGTTCATGCATGTGAAAATTACTGAAAGAAGGTGTAGGACCTGATTTTCTTGGTTTTAATGTGACAAATGCTGTATACCAATAATTCTTGGCTGGAATAATGAAGGGCCCGAATGTATTGTTGCATTCCAATATTAATCCTTTTATTTATATCTGAGACAAATTACGTTCCCTGAGTTTTGCTACATAATAAGGAATTAGTTTATAGGGTTTGTGTGTTTCTTGGTGGAAGAGTGATGCATTGAGTAAATAGATTGAAAAATACAATTCTGACCATGCTTTTTTAAAAAAAAATCCAACCTGTCAATGGTATGTAACTTCAAGTGAGTTTTTCTTACGCTGGGTGATCTTGCCTTGGTAGCCAGTTGGTAGGCGATGGACTTCAGTAGAGGTTTTAATTTTTTCAGACTCAGTCAGCAATGCACACAATGCTTCGTAGAAACGGAAAGTTTGTTTTCCCGTTGTGGGAGAGTCTAGGACAAGAGGGCATAATCTCAGATAAAGGGGTCACCAGTTTAAAGCAGATAACAGAAATTTTTTGAGGGTAATAGATCTGTTGAATTATTTTTGGCAGAGGGCAGTTGAGGCTGTGTTATTAAGTATATTCCAGCGGGGAGAGACAAATTTTTAAGCAGGAAGGGAAATCAAGAGTCTTGGGTAATGGCGGGAAATTGGACTTGAGGATTTATCAGATCTGCCATAATCTCATTGAATTGCAGTGCGGACTGGATGGACTGAATTGCCGACTTCTGCTGCATCTTATAGTCGACCCTGATGACGTAGATGCTGTTCAGAATGGAAGAACTTGTTTGTTTATAGTCTCACTGATGTCCCAAAACATTGTGCAAGTTATGAAGTACATTTGCAGTTATTGTCCCAGTTGTTGTGTAGTGATAATGGCAGCATACGCAGAGTGAGCTCCCGCGAGCAACAAGGAGGTAACGATCAGATGGTCTCTTTCAGTGACGTTAGTTGAGGATTGAGAAAAACCCGTAACATTGGGAACAATGATGAGGGGAATGTGGAGGATGCTGACTATGTGGAAGTTTTTAAAAAAAAATTGACACAATACTTTATTAAAGGTTGGTTAACAAAATAGAGGTTCATAGCAAATAGAGCTTGTCAGCTTTGATAAAAATCTGGCTTGGTTAGAAAGTAGTGGGTCATGGTAATTGTGTGTTTCAGACTGGAGGAGAATGGTCAATCGTGTTTAGGATTATTGCTGTTTTGAAATGTTTATTTAGAAAGGCCTTTTATGTTAAAATAGAGGGAGATTTAGCAGTTTGGATTAGAAACTGGCTTTCGGTAAGAAGGCAACGAGTGGTGGTTGGTGGAAAATATTCAGCCTGGAGTCTGGGCACCAGTGGTGTGCCTCAAGGATCTGTTTTGGGACCACTGCTGTTTGTTCATTTTTATAAATGACTTGGATGCAGGCATTGGTGGATGGGTTAGTAAGTTTGCAGATGACACAAAGTCGGTGGAGTGGTGGACAGTATGGAAGAATGTTGCAGGTTGCAGGGAGACTTGGATAAACTGCAGAATTGGGCTGAAAGATGGCAAATGGAGTTTAATACGGATAAATGTGAGGTGATTCACTTTGGGAAGAATAATAGGAAGGTAGAATACTGGGTCAATGGAAAGATTCTTGGTAGTGTGGATGTGCAGAGGGATCTTGGTATCCATGTACATAGATCCCTGGAAGTTGCCACCCAGGTTGATAGTGCTGTTAAGAAGACTTACGGTGTGTTAGGTTTTATTAGTAGAGGGATTGAGTTCCGGAGCCGTGATGTCATGCTGCAATTGTACAAAACGCTAGTACGACCTCACTTGGAATATTGCGTACAGTTCTGATCACCCCATTACAGGAAGGATGTGGAAGCATTGGAAAAGGTGCAGAGGAGATTTACCGGGATGTTGCCTGGTCTGGAGTGCAGCCCTATGAAAAAAGGCTGAGGGACTTGGGTCTCTTCTCATTGGAGAGAAGGATGCTAAGAGGGGATTTAATAGAGACATACAAGATGATCAGAGGATTAGATAGGGTGGACAGTGAGAGTCTTTTTCCGAGGATGATGGCTTCAGCTTGTACAAGGGGGCACAGCTACAAATTGAGGGGTGATAGATTTAAGACAGATGTCAGAGGCAGGTTCTTTACTCAGGGAGTGATAAGGGTGTGGAACGCCCTGCCTGTCAATGTAGTTAACTCAGCCACAGTAGGGGCATTTAAACAGTCCTTGGATAAGCATTTGGATGATGATGGGATAGTGTAGGGGGATGGGCTTGGATTAGTTCACAGGTCAGTGCAACATCGAGGGCCGAAGGGCCTGTTCTGCGCTGTATTGTTCTATGTTCTAAAATACAGTGCAAAATCTAAATATTTTCCTTTGTGAAACTTGGAGGTGCGGTATACAGTGTGGATGGTATTGGTTGGTTGTGATAGAATATGGGTTAACAAAATTGGCAGATAAATAGTTGGAATTGAATACATTTGGAGTAGCGACAATAAAATATTTCAAATAAATTGGATGGACACTTAAAGGAGCTAAACTTGCGGGAATACAGGTAAAGAAGTGGAAAATCAGATAATTAGATTGTTGTGTACAGAGCCAAAGGACCATGTGACCACCTGCGCTGCAGCAAATCTATGGCTTTGGTCAGGTGTGTGAATTTGTTACTTTGAAATGAATGTCTGGCCACTGGTGAAATCACACCAAAGAATGCACTCAAAAGGAAGGTTTATTTCCTGTAATGTACTTGCAACGTTTTGAAAGTTGGCATAAAAATATTACATATATGTTGTATGAGCTTGACACTGCTGGCATGCATTGTAGTTCTCTTTCCTATTGCAATGTCTTCAGTATGGGTGGTGTGCTACTGTCTGTCAGTTCAAAACAAAACATTGAAATTCCAGCAGAAGTATTGTCTTAAACTGGTTTTGTCTTTTCTCCCCACTGCCGATAGTTAATGCTGTAGCACTATAAACTCATCGACACTGTTGGTTCCCACATAGCATTTATTTCAGAAAATCTGAGGTACGTGGTTCTGATAGCTAGCTGTGAAATTTAACTAACCCTTTTAAAACTATTTCTTTGGTATTACTTGTGGGAGGGTGGCCCTTATCCATTCTGAGGCCAACTTGAATATGATCGCCATTTGTTAACAGAAATGCACAGATCTTCAATTCCTGTACATATTTGATTCCAGGTCAAAAGAAAACACTTTCGCATTTTTATTTTGTTTGACATTTAAAGGGTGATTGCTTGGATAGCTTCAAAGTAAAACACATCACGTGCAGAGTGAATGCATTCATTAAGCCCAATGAATCTACACTAAACATTTGTGACACCATATTAATCATTATGTAACTAAAGTCAGACAAGAAAGTGGCTTCACAGGTTCTACAGGGAGACATGAGAAGGGCTGCCCAGAAAGTTGTAAAAAACTTAGTGTTAAGTGAAATGGGAGGCTTGGATTTGTATAGCGCCGTTCATGACTTGGGGAAATCATAAAATGTTTGGTGCTTCTGAATACTTTTGAAGCTGCAGTTACAATCAGTATAAAAAAAACATGTCAGTCACCTTGTACAAAGGCAAACTCTAACAGATAACAACAGAATAAGTGACCAAGTAATCTCCCTTAGGTGTTGGCTGTGACAGGTTCCAGTTACTTGCTTTTGGCACTGCATATGCGCTCAAGTGAAAAGCATTTCACTGAAGTTGATATTCTTTAACATTATGCCAATAATGTCTTTGCATCAAGATCTGTCTCTTGTGCTAATTCTTAACATGTGATTATTCTGAGCACTGCCAGTAATGGTGGCCTTGTAACCACAATCACTCTCTGCTAATACAGTGTATTCCAAACATAAGTGTGTGTGAGTGGCTGCAAATATTAGTACACTCCTAAGAACAGCCCCAGATATTGGCAAAGCATGTGAATTGGCTGCAGATTTCAGCATACACACACAGGGTTGACCACAAATATTTCCATGTTTAGATACTGGATTTCAGACATACAGTACAGCACTGGCAGTGGAATCTTGGATAAAGCATCGTAAAGGAGTGTGAAATTCTCAGTGTATATCCAGTCAGCCTGCAAGGAAAATTTCTGGAGAACTTTATCAGGAGCAAAATTAACTTTTCTTTGGAAAGGTGTGAGAAAATAAAGGAGAGCCAACTTGGATGTATTAAATTCAAATTCTGATAATTAACACAGGAGGCATGTAAAGAAGGTGGGAAGATTGAGGGTAAGGAGAAGGTGGCTGTAGGGCTGTGGAATGGAGTTAATAACATAGAGTGAAGGGATGGTCCTTCTGACTGGGAGATAGTTTGCAGAGATGTTGCCAATGGTTACTGCTTTGGGTTTTGTAATTTTCCTAAACAACTTAGACTTGGTTTGGGGGAATGTCTCATGGCTGATGAACTGAGTGGGGGTGGCAGATGAAAATATTTGTTTACATGTTGATCTGTTGTAATGATTGTTGCCTGAAAAGCTGGTGGATACAGACTTAGTAGTAACTTTGTCATAGAGAGGATTTTCTTAAGAACAGAAAACATATTGTGTCATCAAGACCTATCTTCTGTAATTCCATTTTCCAGCATTTAGTCTTTAACCTTGGATGCTGTGTGCTGGTTCGAGTGTCCCTCTAACTGCTACTTAAATGTGAGAGTACCCACCTGTACCACCCTCATAGGTTCCAGATATCTCTGGATGAAAAAAATATTTTCTTCATCTCTCCTAAACCTTCTGCCCTGAACCCCCTTCGGTCTTTGCTGAAAGGAAATTGGATAAATACCTGGGAAGAATTTTTGCAGAACCTTAGGAAAAGTATAAGGCAACGTGACTGGCTGAATAGTTTTTTTGCACCGAGCTGATGCTGGGCCAAACGCTCTCGCCTGTTAGTCTTGTCCGAGGATACTTGCCGGACTTACCAAGCCCAGTCGTCAGATGAACTGTGACCTTCGTCATGACCATACTATCAAACAGGTTTCGTCTGACCGTGCGACATGTGGAACCGATGGCATTGCATTAATGTCAAAATAACCTCCTGATGTGAAGACCAGATGTCTTGCAATTTCTATGGTGTATTTCACAACCCTCAAACATCCCAGAGCACTTTACAACCAATTGAGCACTTCTAAAGGCCATTAAGAAATAGGAACAAGAGTTGGCCATTCAGCCCCTTGAGTCTGCTCTTCCGTCCTCTCAGCATTTACCCTGCCAAGTCCCTAAAGAATCCAATACGTCTCAATGAGGTCACCTCTCAGCCTTCTAAAATCCAGTGAGTAGAATCCCAACCTGTTGAACCTTTGCTCACAAGACAGTCTCTCCATACCAGGGATCATCCTAGTGAACCTTCTCTGAACTGACTTCAATAAAATAACATTTCCATAAATAAGGGGACCAAAACTGCTTGCAGTACTCTACATGTGGTCACACCAGTGCTTCATCGAGTTGCAGTAAGACTTCCCCATTCTTATACTCCATCCTGTATCAAATTAGGCCCAACATTCCATTAACCTTCCTGTTTACCTGTGTGCTAGCTTTGTATTTCTGTGCATAAGTACACTGAAATACCATTGGGGTTGCAGCTTTCCGCAATTTCTCTCCATTTAAATAATACATTGCAGTTTTGTTCTCCCTTCCAAAATGAAGAACTTCACATTTATCACATTATACTCCATTTGTTCACTTACCTAACCTATCAAAACCACTGTATAACCTGCTTGTACCCCTCTTCCAGAGGCTGCTTACCTCCGTAGTTCATTTTCTTAATGAGCAAACCTGTTTAGTGGAGTGGGTGCTGGGAAACTTTCAGAGAAGGATGTGTTAGGTTAGGGTTAGCCTGTGCCGAGCTTGAATGACTGAAGAAGTGCTAGCACACTTCGTCTTTGTCTGTGAGATTCAGAATTAGAGCCTGTGTAATTGGATGCTGCATTAGAGCCTGGCAGATCGCTATCTGCTTGGGTCTCAGCCTCATGGTTAAGGCGGCACCTTGGCCATTTTGGAATTCATTTATTACTTCAAAATTTGATTTTCAAAATAGATTTTAAATCTCAAATACTCCTAATCTGACAAATTTATGTTGGTAATGTATCGTAAGCTAGATATTAGAATGATGCGTTTTGGCATTGATTCATACTTTGGCTGTGAAAGAAGCCACTCACTAAAGTGCAGGCATAGGTAGCACCCATTATTGTAATTTGTATTTGATGTAGATATCTCTGAAAAGTCATTGATTGGCTTCAAAGTGTTCCATTTGTCCAACGATTCCCACACAAACTTTATTGATTATTCAGTGAGTAACTGAGCCATACACTTGTGGGCATTTCTCTAGTTCAATGAGCTGTACTCAATTAGCCGATTCTTGCAGGTTTTGTCCTTGATGCTTTTAGCTGAGCAATTGGATGTTGGGGTGGGGGAGGTATCTCTGAAGCCCTGCATGCCTGTGTCTGCCTGTGTGTACATGCATTGTGTACACAGGCATTACTGCATGAGAAAGGACAACAGGCCTGTCAACCTGGACGCGGCCCTGTGATATCACTGTGGAAATTGTTGAATAAATATAAATAATCAGCGCAATCATTTACTATCAGTCTGCAACAGATTCAGATACGATATAAAGTAAATCTTAGTAAAGGAGAGCTTTGGTAGGAAAGTTGTAAAAGAAAGTGGAACTCAGCAGAAAGAATTGCTAACATTGAGTAGAGTCAAAATACAACATAGTGCCTTTAATTCTGGGCTGTTAGCATTATCTGAATATATGCAGCATTGGCAACAGGATAGCCGAGTTGATGGCCAAGATAGAAGTAAATGGGTATAATCTAATTTTCCATTGTGGAAATATAGCTGGCAGTGTACCCAAGGCTGGAAATTGAATCTTCCAGCATATTTTCTATTTGGGAAGGATCGACAAAAAGCAAAAGGAAGCCAGGTAGTGCTGATAAAAGGGGGATATGATCAACATATTTGCGAGACAGGATCTTTGAGAGGAAGAGCAAGATGTAGAATCTGTCAAGTGGAGCTGAGAAACAGCACAGAGGAAGAAAAGTTGGTCAGTCGCACGGAGAGTGGTACGTGTATACGAGGAGCTGTCAGAGGAAGTGGTGGGGTTGGGTAGAGTCACAACGTTTGAAAGGCATCTGGATGGGTATATGAATAGGAAGGGTTTAGAGGAATATGTGACAAATGCTGGAAAATAAGACTAGATAAGTTTTTAGAATATCTGGTTGGCAATGACTAGTTGGATCAACGGGCCTCTTTCCGTACTGTACGTTTCTATTTTTCTAGGGCCAGATAAAAATCAGGAAATTCAGGATGTGTGTAACGAGGGCAATGCAGTAAACATGGGTGACTTCAGTCGACATGTAGATTGGTTGTGTTTAAAGAGCATCTCAATGCTGTGGATTTTTAGAGCTGTGTTGAGGAACCAAGAGCAGACTATTTTACAGCACTGAGGAAGGGTCACTTAACCTGAAATGTTAACCTTCATTTCTCTCCACAGATGCTACCAGACCTGCTGAGCTTTTCCAGCAATTTCTGTCTTTGTTTCTATTTTACAGCTTGTATTGCATGCTGAGAAAAGGCCAATTAATGATCTTGGTGTAAAACAACCTTTACAGAAGAGTGACCGTGATGTGGTAGAATTTTCCATTACGTTTGAAAGCTGTGTAGTTCATCCAAGGTCTTAAATCCAAACAAGGGGAGCAACTGAGGTGTGATGGAAAAATTCAGTCTGGCAGACTGAGAAAATACATTTAAAATGTGGTGTGTAATGAACTAATACATGGCTTACCACAAACTCTCATTTCTTCAAGTTACAAAAACCCAGAGGAAAGTGAGTCAACCAGGAAGTTACAGTGTATAATATCAAAGGAAGAGGTTCGTAAAGTTGCCAAAAAGTAGCAAACTGGAACATTTTAAGAGTGCAGCAAAGGAGGCTCAAGGATAGGAGAATAGAATATGAGTGTAATCTAGGAAGAGATCAAAAAACACTGAAAGCATCTTTCGATATGTAAGAAGGAAAAGATTAGCAAAGGGGTATGTATGGATCCATTACAGCCAGAGACAGGAACTTATAATGAGAAATGGCAGGAATGCCAAATAATTACATTGTGTCAGTCTTCATGGAGGAAGATTAGAAGAAACTCTCCAAAATAATAGAAATCCAATGAACTAATGAGAATAAGAAGCTGAAATAAATTGAAGTCAGTTTAAAAAGAAATGAAGAAGAAATGAATGAAAACTGACAGTTGAAAAATTCCCTGTACCTGATGAGTTACATGGTCAATCTTGTGGGTTAAGACACGGGAGCAAAAGTAGGCCATTCGGCCCATTGTATCGGCTTCACCATTCGATGAGATTGTGGCTAATCTAATAACCCTCAACTCCATTTAACTGCCTTTTCCTCATAGCTCTTGATTGCTTTATTGAGTAAAAATCTACCTCTACTTTGAATATATTTAACTACCCTTCCCGATGATGACCCACTAGTAGAGAATTCCATGGTTTCACCACTTTCTGGGAGAAGAAGTTTTTCCTTGTACATTTTAAATAGGTAACCCCTTATACTCTAAAATTATGTCGTCTGGTCCTAGACTCTTCCACAAGGGTTAACACTCAACGCAGCTACCCTGTTAAGCCCCTTAAGAATCATCTTTTGTCTCAATAAGGTCACCTCTTATTCTTCTAAATTTTAATGAACTCTGGCCCAACCAGCAAGTGCGCACACAACGGCCCTCCCATCCCCAGTATCAGCTTTGCTAGCCTGCTTTAAATTGCCTCAGTATATTGTTCCTTGCATAAGGGGCCCAGAACTATAATCCAGTATTCCAGTTGACACTGCTTAATCATATTATCTATTTCTAAATGCCCTGCTGTTACATCCTTTATAATAACTCTTAGCTTCTGTAACTGTGGAAAATGTTAACTGGTCTGTTTTCTTACCTCCTTCCCTTTCTCAATAAAGATGTTACGTTGGCAGTTTTTGAGCCCTCTTGAAGTTTACTAGAATTTAAGGATTCCCGGAAGATTCTTAAAAAAAATAGTGATGATAGAGAGAGTGAATACATTAGTAATCATCTTTCAGAATTATTTTTGAAATATTTTGCAATGATGCCAACATGTTAGACAGTTGAAAATGTAACCGACTGTTTAAGAAAGGAAAGAAAAAATATTGGGAGCTGCAGATCTTGTAGCCTGACCCCTCTAGTAGGAAAAATGCATGAATCCGGGAAAAAGAATAACAACTGTACCCTTGAAAAATGATTAAATTGAAATAGATGGTCTGATTGACTGGGCAGTGTGAATGTCGATTTATGAATTGGAAATCATTTGTGATACATCAGATGTTTTGTGGATGTTGATGGCAGATTAAATATAGATCAACCAACAAAGGTGGTGCTTTTGGATTTTCTGAGTGCCTTCAATATAGTACCAAACGGGGAATTAGTGAACATAGTGCATGGGGTAGGGGGTAATGTACTAGCATGGATTTAGTACTGGTTAATGGAAAGAACATAGCGTAGGAATAAACTGGCCATTTTCAGAGGTTGTCTGGCTGTGTCTAGTGGGGGCACCAGAAAGCCCGCAACTGTTCATTATCAATAATTTAGATAATGGGCACTCATTATAATACTTAATATTTAATGATCAGCAGTGGGATGGAATACTCTCCACTTGCCTGGATGTGTGCAGCTCCAACACACAAGAAACTTGACACCATCCAGGGCAAAGCAGCCTGCATGATTGGCACTACATCCACAAGCATCCACTCTCTCCACCACCGACACTCAGTCGCAGCAGTGCGTACTATCTACGAGATGCTCTGCAGCAATTCACCAAAGATCCTCTGGATAGCACCTTCTAATCTCGTGACCAATTCTATCTAGAAGAACAAAGGCAGCAGAGACATGGGAATATCACCACCTGCAGGTTCCCCTTCAGGCCACTCCCCATCCTGACTTGGAAATATATTGCCGTTCCTTCACTGTCATTGTCATTGAGTCAGAATCATAGAGTTCCCTCTCAAAGGGCATCGTGGGCCAACCTACAACATGTGGACAACAGCAGTCCAAGAAGGCAGCTCATCATCAAGGGCAACAAGGCAATAATCGTTGGCCTATCCAGCGATCCTCATGTCCCAAGAATTAATTAAAAAGAAATTTCCAAACTTGTTGGTTGTCTTGAAGTGAATAGGAATGTGTGCTATATCAAATACACAGAGGCTTCAAGTGAGTGGATTACAGACAGAATATAATTTGCATATCCATATTGGTAGGAAGAACAGAGTGCAATGTACTTTGGTAGTGAGGGATTGGAAAGTCCAAAGTGACATGGGTGTTCTTGTTCATAAGTCAATGAAAAGCTAATGTGCAAGTACAGCAAGCAGTTAGAAAAGTGAATTTGTATGTGAGCTTTTATCACAAGCAGATTTGTGTAGAGGAGTCAAGAATTCTTGCTTCAGTTCTGTGGAACCTTAGTGAGACCGCACTTGGAGTATTTGTGCACAGACGTGGTCCCCTTACCTAAAAAAGAATATATGCTGTATAGAATGAGTGCTCCAAAGGTTTGCCAGACTAATTCTTGGCAGCATTACCCGAGGAAGAGAGATTGAGGAGATTTGGCCCGTATCCTCTGAAGTTACGGAGATTGAAATGTGATTCACAAAAACTTAGAAATCCTTAAAAGGCTTAGCAGGGTAGGTGCAAGAAGGAGTTTCTCCTTGGCCTTTGATTGGTGGAGGGGAGGATGTAGAGGAAGAGAGAGAGAGAGAGAGCCTAGTACCATGGGATATAACCTTGTAATAAGAGGTGAGTCATTTAGGGGAGGCAATGGCCTAGTGGTCTTATCGCTCGGCTGTTAATCCAGAAACCCAGATAATGTTCTGCAGACCCAGATTAAAATCCTGCCACGGCAGATGGTGGAATTTGAATTCAGTAAAAAATCTTGAGTTAAGGGTCTGATGTTGACCAGGAATCCATTGTCGATTGTTTGAAAAATTCCATCTAGTTCACTAATGCCCTTCAGGGAAGGAAACTGCCAACCTTACCTGGCCTGGCCTACATGTGACTCCAGACCCACAGCAATGTGGTTGACTCTGAACTGCCCTCTGAGCAATTAGGGATGGGCAATAAATGCTGCCTGGCCAGTGACACCCTCATCCCCTTAATGTATAAAGAAAAAAATTAGCTTTATATGGGGAGAAATGCCTTCATTCAGCAAACCTTTGGAATTCTCATCCCAGAGCATAGTGAAAACTTGATCATTTGAGTGTGTTGAAGATAGATGAATAAATTTCTAGATAATAAGGTCTGTGGATATAAGGCTAGTGTGGGAAAATGGTGAGGTAATTGATTAGGCATTTCCTTGAATGTTGAAGAAGGCTAAATGTGCTTGATTTAAAATTGAATTACCTTTATTGTCACATACACATGAGTATGGTGAAAAGTTTATAAGCCATCTCTCACAGTGCCACCTTGGGTACTAATGTACTTAGGTGTAATCCTTAGTTACAGAATGGGAGAAATAAATAAAGTTACATTACAGCTCTACGCAGTATGACCATCGGTCAGAAGAAAAACAAAAAACAAAATTAGAAGGGCACGCATCACAGGTTAGCAGCAGCAGACCAAGGCTCACCAGGGTGGGTGATAAAGGGATATTCTCCCTGGCTTTTGGTTGGTTGAGGGGAGGAGAGAGAGAGAGTCCAGTACTACAGCCGTTTAATGAGACCTGAGCCAATTAGCACTGAATTGAGGAGGAACGTAGGCTGAATGGCATTTTTCAACTTGTGTGTTTCTATCTGCAAGCAGTCCAAATTCACCAATTCTTGCCCACACATCACTTAATGTATGCCATGTCTCAAACTGCTGATAGACTGTATTCCATTAAATATGAGATTAGACTTCATTGTGATCACTAACTTTTTTTTCACAAGGATTTGTCTTATGCTTAAACTGAACAGTTTGCCATTTGAGGCTAGATAAGAGTCAACAACATTTTCTGTGGCTCTGGAGCCCTGTATAGGCCAGGCCAGTTAAGATTGGCAGATTCCCTTCCTTTAAGAACACAAATAAACAAGATGGACATTTAGGACAATCAAAGATAGTTTCATTACTGACACTAGCTTTCAATTCTAGATTATTTATTTAAATTATTCTGTTTATTGACTAGTTAGAAATTCCACCAGCTTCCAGGATGGGTTTTGAACTCGAGTCCCTTGGGCTCTAGCCTGATTTACTGGAATGCTCATCTAGTGACTCTAGCACTACAACATTGGTTCATCAGTTCCGATGAAGAGTTGCTGGAGACTCTGCTTTCTCTCCCCAGATGCTGCCGGACTTGCTGAGCCTTTACAGCAATTTCTGTTTTGCTTACTGGCTCTACACCACTGCCTTTCCATGCAGTCTCCATTTACTTCCAAAGGAGACCGAAGAGGCAGACGAACAATTGCTAGGTGGGTGAGGTGAGAGAAGTCAGCACCTGTGCAACTGCACAAAACAGTACATCTGTCAAAAGAAAATTAGAAGGCGAATATTCAACTTACACAAAACGTGATGGTGTTTCCATTGTAGAATGTCAGGAAATCTTGTGAAAAAAAATTGATAATGATATAAGAAAGCAAAGTACTGTGGATGCTGGAAATCTAGAACAGAAGCAAAAATTGCTGGATAAACTCAGTAGATCTGGCAGTGACTGGAGAGAGAACAAAGAGCATTTAGGGTCCAGTGACATTTCTTCAGAACTCGTGTCATATTGAACTTGATATACTGTCATCAAGCACAGAGTTGTGATGCTAGAGATCTTAAACAAAAAGCACAAACTCTTGTCGTGAAGAGTCACCAGACTTGAAACAGTAAGTCTGCTTTGTCCCCGTGTGCTCTCAGACTGGGTGAATTTTGCAGCAATTTCTCTTTCTGTTTGATAATGCTGTCCTGTTACCACAAGGTGGCAGTAAGGCCACATGTTGAGTGCAGTACGTACACATAGCTACTGAAATACAAGCTGGAACTTCCTAGTGTGCTTTTTGTTTGCCTGTACTCTTGTGAAGTGTCCTAAGATGTCTGACAATATTAACGATGCTGTTTGAGGGCAAGTTGTGTTATTCTGCAATACATATTCTGTGAAAAGCTTTGAATGTTTGTTTTCCTTTGAATTATTGTCTTACAGATACAAAACCCCTCCATTGTCTCATTCACCCTGAGCACCACAGGCACCGCATTATCAGTTTTTCTACATAGGCTGTGAACACCAGTATTAGCCATCCACCGTTTCTCTGACCCCATGACCATCTCCATGCTATTCACTATTTAACACAAAATCATTGATGGCTTTCCTAATAAAATTAAAATTGCAGCTTTTCTAAAATAGTGACACGTCCTCTGCACGTTGTTACTCATTATCGCTCACCTTGCTATTTGGTTTGAGTTAGGCCATGCAGATACCTGGTGGCCTCTACCCTGAGCTACAAACCCGCTATCAACCATCAGAACTATCTGGTTATTTCTGTATCGGTGCTTTTCTGCCGAACCCCTTATCCACGTTGCTTCTGAAGCCACCATGATCCCAGAGGACCCGAGGGCTGCTGTCTCATGAGAGAGACAACTGGTACTGGTTTAACCTGAGGGTCACCACGCCTCTGGCAAGGGGAGAGGTTGAGAGGAAGACCCTGAGAGGAAGACCCCTGCATGGCAACCTCAGGCAGTGCAGGAATTGAACCCATGCTGTTGGCATCCCTGTGCATCACAAACCAGCTCTGCAGCCAACTACCAGACCCCTTATCCATGTTATTACATCTGAAGGGGTTAGCTAGGTTGGGTGGATGAACTGCGGCAATGCAGAGTAAAGCCAGTAGTCTGCGTTCAATGCCCATCACTGGCTGAGGTTACTATGAAGGACCCTCCTTCTCAACCTCTCCCCTTACTGTGAGGCGTGCGGACCCTCATGTTGTAGTTATGAGACTGTGTGGATTTCTCTATCTGTGAGGATTGTGAATGCCCTATCGTTGAATCTGTTTAAGGTTTTTGGCTTTTTGGGGCTTTTTGGCATTGAGATGGAGGTCCTACTGCAAACTAACTGAAGTAGCTGCATAGAGCCAGAACCTCATAGAGCTTACATCTGCCTGGAAAGAAAGAAAGGACACTTTTCAGAATATCCAAAAGCTTTTCAACAAATGAAGTGCTTTTGAGATGTATTCACTGTTATACTGGAGGCAAATCAGTGAGTAGTTTGTTTGTAGGAAACTTCCACAAATGGCAATACAAAAATGCACAGAATGATCTTTTAGTGATTTCAGGATTCGGGTCATTTCTGAAAGGTATATCTGTACTGAATTATGTTCTCATGTTTTTGGAGTGGGACCTGAATGCACCAACTTTAATGTGTTACCAACTGCGACTCTGCGAGCAGCTGAATGGGTTTTGAATCTAGAGCTGAAGAGAGATGCCCAAAGACTGACTGCAGTATCTCCCTTCAAACTACTGACACATTTTGAGAGTTGTGATCCTCCGAAATTGACTTTAATTGCCCTGTGCCAAGTAACAAGCAATTGGTCGGCCGCTTTGTGGTGCAGCGGTAGAGTACCTACCCCTGGTGCGGGCGGCCTGGGTTCATGTCCCACCTGTCCCAGAGGGGTGTAATAACATCTTTGACCAGGATGATTAAAGAAATAGGTCAATTATATATTTTTTTAAAAAGCAAGCAATTCCTGATTAAGTCCAGGATTCCTTGACTGGTGGCTGTATCCCTCCCTTGTAATTATGTTACTTTCAAAGTGCTTAGTGGGTGCCTTAAAAGCCTGGTGGCCAGAACATAAAATTAAAGGGAAAAGAACGTATTTCATTCAAGGCTTGATGGAGTCCAAATTTTAAAAAAAGGTTATAGACTTCAGGTTTTAAAGCTGATGCTTTTGCAAAGTGTGTTTCATTCTACCTGATTGAATCCATTTGATAATGTGTTAACTATGGCTCAATAAATAGCAGATTGGAAGTTCAAATTCCATGCCTAACCCAGGCTTCAGTCTGGTGGAGTATTGAGGGAGTGCTGCACTGTTGGAAGTGTCATCTTTCAGATAAAATCAAGCAAATCTCTAGCTCCCCTTCTCCATTAGATATAACGCAACCACAATACTCTTTGAACAAAGCAGACGTTTCCTGACCAACATTTTTGACAACTTAAATAAATCACCAGTTGTTCTCATTTATTACATTGCTGTCTGTGGGAGCTTGCTGTTGCTTCCTCGTTGCAGAAGTAACTGCATTTCAAAGAACAATTAGTTCCACAGCTCTTCTGGTTTGGTAGAAGGTGCTACATAAGTACACGTCTCTTCCTTCTTTCCTGACGAATGCATCTGTTCTCTCTCTCTCTCTCTGTGTGTGTGTGTGTGTGTGTGTGTGTGTGTGTGTGTTTGAGATCCTTCAGAACACCACTGCTTGTGCCCTGCGTCATGAATTGTTGATCCTACCCATCTCCCTTGTACCTACTGACCTAGTTCGGTTCATCAGTTCTGATGAAGAGTCACTGGAGACTCTAGTTGTTAAGCAGACTTTGAAACACTCATTCATGTTTTCCATTCCCTCTACCTAACCACTCGTTTTTAACATCTGGTTTGACAGGCTCCCTCCCCCCCCTCCTGCCAAGCCTCCAATCAGTTCTGGCCTCTTGAACATTTGAATTTTAATAACCATTGGCTGTAGTTAGAGTCATTGAGAGATGCAGTATGAAAATAGGTCCATTGGCCGAACTTGTCCATGCCAAGCCTAAACTAATCTAGCCCAATTTGCTGGCATTTGAGCCATTTCCTTCTAAACACTTCTTAATCATGTACCCATCCAGATACCTTCTAAATATTGTAATTGTACCCGTCTCCATAACTTCCTCTGGCATCTTATTCCATACACTCAGTGCAATTTGAGTGAAGACGTTACTCCTCGGGTCGCTTTTAAATTTTTCCCCTCCCACCTAAACCTATGTTTTGGGCTCCCCAACCCTGGGGAAAAGACCTTGGCTATTCACCCTAGCCGCACCTCTCGTGATCTTAAATCTCCACAAGGTCCCCCCTTACCCACCAAAATTCCAGAGAAAAAAGCGCCAGTCCTATTCAGCCTCTCCCTATAGCTCAAACCCTCCGACCCTGGCCACATCCTTGTAAACATTTTCTGAACCCTTTTAAATTTAGCAACATCTTTCCTGTAGCAGGGTGACCAGAATTGTACACAGTACTCTAAAAGTGGCTTCGCCAGTGTCCTGTACAGCCACAACTTGATATTCCAACTCCTATACTCAATGCACTGACGAATGAAAGCGAGTGTACAAAACGCCGCCTTCACCATTCTGTCTACCTGCGACTCCACTTTCGAGGAACAATACACCCATACCCCAGGTCCCTTTGTTTGCAACACTCCGCAGGGCCCTACAATTATAAGTCCTGCCCTGTTTTACCTTAATAAAATGTGAGATCTCACGTTATCTAAATTAAACTCCATTTGTCACTTCTTGGCCCTTTGGCCCATCTAGTCAAGGTCTCATTGTACTCTGAAGTAACTTTCTTTACTGTCCAATGTTGGTGTCATCTGCAAACCTAAGAGCCATACCTCCTATATTTACATACATATCATTTATGTAAATAATGAATAGCAGGGACCCATCACCTGTGCTATCGACACGGCACTGGTCACAGGCCTCCAGCCCAAAATACAACCCTCCACTACCACCAATCTCATTTTATATCTAATTGGCTAGCTTCCCATGTATTGCATGTGATCTAACCTCGCTAACCAGCCTGTCATGCAGAGCTTTGGCAAATGCTATGCTCAAGTCCATATAGACAATGTTTACTGCTCTGCTTCCACCCTTTGATACCTCTTGAAAAAAACTCAATCAAGTTAGTAAGACACTATGTCCCCCATACACACAGCCATGTTGACTCTCCCTAATCAGTCCTTGATTTTCCAAACGCATGTAAATCCTGTTCCTCAGGATCTCCTCCTTTAGCCTGCCCACCACCAGTGTCAGGCTCACCAGTCTATAATTCCCTGACTTTTCCTTACCATCTTTCTTAAGTAGTGGCACCACATTAGCCAACCTCCAGTCTTTCCAGCACCTCACCTGTGGCTATCGTTAATACACATATCTCAACAAGGGGCCTAACAATCTTTCTCTTAGCTTCCCACAAATTTCTGGGATACACCTGATCACGTTCTGGGGATTTATCCACATTAATGCATTTTGAGGTATCCAACACCACCTCTTCTGTAATGTGGACTGTTTTCAAGGTATCACAGTGCATTTCCCCAAGTTCTTTAGTTTCCATGTCTTCCTCCACAAAATACTGATGCAAAATATTTGTTTAGTGTCTCACCCGTCTTCTGTGATTCCGTACATAGGCAGCCTTGCTTATTTTTAAGGGGGCCTATTCTTCTCCTACTTAGTATTTGTCTTTAATGTATTTATAGAATCTTTTTGGATTCTCCTTAATTCTGTTTGCCAAAGATATTTCATGTCCCCTTTTTGCCTTACTGATTTTTTTCTTTTAAGTATACTCCTACCGTCCTTATACCCTTCTGGGGATTCATTCAATCCCAGCTGTCTATACCTGATATATGCCTCCTTTCTCTTGTGCAGAGCCTCAGGTTCTCTACTTATCAAGCATTCCTTACACCTACCAGCCTTGTCCTTCATACTAACAGGAACATATTGTTCTGGAGTTCCTTTCTAAAATCTCCAACATTTTTTTTCCGTGGCTCAGAATCAAGATTTATTTGATGCTCCTGTGAAATGACTTGATAGTCTGTTACACTTCAAGTGCTGTTGGCATGTAAAGTGTTGCATAGTATAGGTTTGATCCCGTTGTGAGATAAAGCATACTGCCTTATATCATAAGGCAAATGAACAAGGGAACTTCAAAACATCTGAGAAATATTTTGAGCCAGCTTTCTCCTGTATTGGAGCAAGAGGGGCCATTCAGCTCTGGCCTGATTTGATAAGGTCATGGTTGATCTGACTGGGCTCAGCTTTACTGTCCTGCCTACAAGAATGTAGGTCTGGTTTTAAAATATGAAATGACCTTGTCCTTCATTGCTTACCCAAGAGAATCTGACAGCCCTCTGAGAGAACAAAATTTCTCCTGGTCTCTGTCTTAAATGGGACATCCTTTTATTTTTAAACTTTGCCCCAGTTCTAATTTTTCCAAAAGGAGAGCAGTCCTCACAGCATCTGATCAGTCAACCTCCGATGATCTTTTATATTAAAATAATCTGCTGTTCTTGTAAGCCCCAATGGATAGAGGCAGAACCTGTCCAACTTGTTCTTATAAGCTGATCTTACCATACCAGGAATCAATCGAACAAATCTTCTCTGAACTGCTTCTAATACAACTATATCCAAAACTCTACACAGCACTGTTGGTAACACCAGCAACTCTGAGCAAATGCATCAGAGCTTTCCCAAAGTTGTTATTTCATTTCTTTCCCGTTGCAAAAATGAACATTCCATTAGCCTTCTAAATCATTTGTTGTGCTTACATGTCAATTTTTGTGTGTTCTGAGTTTTGAAACTCTATCTCAGTAATGTGCTTATCTATAAAAATCTCTAGCTCTTCAATTTAAGAGCTGAGTGGTCCAGCTTGTAGGATGGGAAACTGAAGCATTTGTTTTCAGATCTTTCTATGGTCAGTCTTCCTCCCTATTTTTGTGTCTTCCTCTGACAAGTTGCTCTGACTTAATTTGAGTTCCTTCAGGTCTAGCCTGTGGAAAGCCCCAGTTTTAATCACTTTACAGTTCAACCGCTCTCCAATTTTTCCCCTTAAACCCCTTGCTTTATTCATTTAAGAGACTCATTAAAACCTACCTTTTCAACAAAGATTTTGGTTTTCTGCTCTAATATCTTTTGACATGACTCTTCCAGTGCCTCTTTGACAGATCTTGTGATATTGAAGATGTTGTGTAAATAAAAGACATAACAAGGTGTGGAGCTGGAGAAGGGTCCCGACCCGAAATGTCAGCTTTCCTGCTCCTCTGATGCTGCCTGGCTGCTGTGTTCCTCCAGCTCCACACTGTGTTGCCTCAGAATCCAGCATCAGTTCTTACTATCTCTGTGTAAATACAAGTTGTTGTTGTAACTGAACAGTGCTCGAGAGAAAGGGTTAGTGACTGACGTTAACAAGAGAAACTGACTGAAAGATAATGACAGCCCTAGCCTTCCACAGCCACTAGGACCAAATTTTGGAGAAAAGAATATGCTTTGAGAACCACATGCTGTCAAAAAGGGTCCTACAACCAGAAAATTGCTATGAAAGAGTAGTTAATGCTGTAGAAAATGTTGCCGCTGTTGGTCGAGAGATATGTGCTGCCAGGGCTCTGATGAGAATTCCCCTATTTCCTTTTTTGAAACAGCAACAGCCACGTAAATTGCCTATTACCAACAGTTCTTTAACTGCATTATTCTGCAAAGAAAATATTACTTCTGAATTCCATCTATCAAGAACCTAGCACTCTGTTTCATTATGATGACTTAATGGGCACAGTGGAGTTAAGTTTCAGTAGATCAGCCTCAACCTTGTTGTTAATGAATCGTGTTCATGATCTGATGATTGAATGTTTGGATTTTTCGGTCACTTCTTGAAAATTCTGAAAGGTACAGGAGCAGTGTAGGAACGGTCATTTATATTTGGCAAAGTAGTTAACTTGATATTGTTTTCTCTTCCCCAGATATTTTACAAATGTGCTTGTACACTGTAGAGATGAGTGAAAATTCTGCACGAAACTGAAATGTTTTCCTGCTTTGCATCCAGTAGCAGAATGCAAAAGCTGCCCTGAGTTTGTCAGTCCAGCCTCTCATTAAAAGACGTTCTTGTCTCTTGCCAAGATGGAGGTTTCAGTTTCCCACACTGAGTTCTTCAGGTCACTCCAAATGCACTTGCTGAATTGATACCAGTTGTGTTGGATGTCTGAATGTTTCCTTTTTGTGAATTTTGTGGGTAGGTGCCATTTGGAATATGGGCCAACACTCTGAATACTGTCATTGGCCATAATCCACGTGAAGAAATTGTAAGCAGCGTTCCTGACACACAAAGTGTAGGTCGTAGACATTGATTAGGACTTTGCACAAATTGCACTCTGTCACTGCTCAGGTCCAGGGCCCTAACAGATGGGGACCATGAGTGAGAGATGCTGAACAAAGTATGCACCCATCCCATTTTCTTGCTCATCTGTAGACCTGCAGTTTTCTATTTCAGATATATAGACTGCTCCCTTTTGGAAACTATTGCTTCCACTGCCTTTTTAAATGACGAATTCCAGAAAACATAGCTTTCTTTTTAAAAATAGCGTCTTCTCCCCTCTGATTCATTTTGCCCTTCACATCGAAGAGTGCGTGTATGGGTCTGCTAACTGACATGGGAAGCTTGTTCTGCCAAAAGATGTGCTGTGCTTCTGGCCCTTTGGTGAGCATTGCAGTTGTCATCCTGCTGACGATATGGGAGCTTCTTCACCTTTAGAATGGAAACTTCGACTTAGCTGCGGTCAGAGTGAAGTCAAAACAACAGAGCACCACAATGCTGAAAGTGCTTGGGCATTTGACAACTGAAAGTATGACTGCGGTGAGACAAGCAGCCAGTTGCAGTTTACATCTCTACATTTTAAACTTATTTCTCTTTCTTCCAGCTAAGCAGTGATGCGTAGGAGCTTTCAGCTGTATCCTGCATCTTTTTTTGTGTTTTTTGAAGTGGTGGTTTTGTTTCTGGTTAATGGTTGTGCTCAGTTGCATGGCAATGAAGGCAGATGGCTCATTATCTCATCTTAATTAACTTTTCAGGAGCTCTGTTTGGTATGTCAAGGAGCACAAATCTCATCTCCTGCCCTCCCGTCCCTGTCACTGGTGCTCTGGCCTTTCCAATTACTTCCGAATTGCAAAGATACTGTCCTCCTCTATTGCCTGCCTCTGTGCTGTCATCTTCATGATGTTGACATCAGAACTCCTACTCCCATTTCATTAAATTTCTAATCTCCTGAAGCTAAGAAATTCCTTTCCCCCCTCGATCTAAATCTACCCTTTATAACCTTAAGGTTTGTAGTCTGCATTAGCTGATCCTAACTATCTGATCTGTACTATCTCGGATTTATTAATCTGTCTGTGTTGGAGGAGTCAGTTTAGCCCATTGTGCTTCCAGAATTGTCCAATTAATTCCAAAACCCTGGAAACATTTCCTTTGCATTTGAAACCGTAGTGCTATTCCTGATACTGCTAAATCTGTCTGTTCCTGGTGGATCCTCCATTATTTTCAAAAGGCGCTGTAACTACTGCAAACATTTTGATTCTGAAGTGTCTGTTCACGCTAAGCTAGATGATTCCAGTGAAGCTTGAAACCAGTGTAACTGGTCATTGGATTGGCTGTCAGAACTTGTAGAGCATTGTTTAGTTGAGAAATGTGATTACATACCTCCAGACTGTAGGTTTGGTCTGTATTAATTCAAGTAGTTGGAATACTTGAGTTACATCCTAAGATGTGAAAGCTAAAGTAGTCCATTCAGCCCATCAAGCCTGCTCTGCTGTTCAGTGAGAATTTATTCTTCAGACCTAATGTTTAAGCTCGGCTGTTATGCGATCGCTGACGAAACAGCATGTTGTGTTGTGACTAAGGTGGAGATGTTTAGCAGCTGCGATAAAGTAGTAAGGTTGAGATGGTGCCAAGACAGTGAGCCGTGGAAGTGTGTGTGGGGTCCTTTGTGTCTCAAATCCTGACATTGCTGCACACACTGTCTGTCGTTTGTTGTTCAGTAGTCCTCTGGAGAAACACCTTACACTCTTTAATGCGAGACAAGCCATTGCTTCCTGCTCTGGCTGTGTGTCATGAGCAGCATGTGCAAAATAATTTCTTGTGAGGAAAACCAGTTTCTAATTGTGATTTGCCACTACATTTTAGGTGGAACAAGAGAATTTATAACAGAAGAATAAACAAGTTTCTTTCTACTCATCACCACAACCCCACTTATGCACCCTGTTGCCATAGTAGGAAGGATATTTTGATTCCGATGGGAGTGTGGTGTAAATTTACCTGAATGAGCCCTCAACTCCAAGGATTAAAGTGAGGTGAGATTACTCAAAGTTGGTTGCATTCTGTGGGGTTCAGAAGGTTAGGGAGTGACTTGATCGAAACTTTCAAGATATCCAGGTGAGCAGAGAGATTTTCTCTCTCTACCTTATTTTGCTGATTTAAAGTCTAGGCTTAGGCTAAAAATTATGGTCAGGCCTTAGCCAACAAAGTTAAGAAACTCATTCACAGTAAAGGATGGCAGAAGTTTGAAACACTGTTCTGCAAGTGGTAGGTCATGTTAATTTGAAGTCTGGGACCAGTAGGTTAGACCAGGGAAACCCAGTGGATGTTATCTATCTAGACTTCCAAAAGGCCTTTGATAAGGTGCCTCACGGGAGGCTGCTGAGTACGGTGAGGGCCCATGGTGTTCGAGGTGAGCTACTGGCATGAATTGAGGATTGGCTGTCTGACAGAAGGCAGAGGGTTGGGATAAAAGGCTCTTCGTCGGAATGGCAACCAGTGACAAGTGGTGTCCTGCAGGGTTCAGTGTTGGGGCTGCAGCTGTTCACTTTTATGTATTAATGATCTGGATGAAGGGACTGGGGGCATTCTGGCTAAGTTTGCCGATGATACGAAGATAGGTGGACAGGCAGATAGTACTGAGGCGGTGGGGAAGCTGCAGAAAGATTTAGACAATTTAGGAGAGTGGTCCAGGAAATGGCTGATGAAATTCAACATGAGCAAATGTGAGGTTTTGCACTTTGGAAGAAAGAATACAGGCATGGACTATTTTCTAAACGGTGAGAAAATTCGTAAAGCAGAAGTACAAAGGGATCTGGGAGTGTTGGTCCAGGATTCTCTAAAGGTTAACTTGCAGGTAGAGTTTGTGATTAAGAAAGCGAATGTAATGTTGTCGTTTATCTCAAGAGGGTTGGAATATAAAAGCAGTGATGTGCTTCTGAGACTTTATAAAGCACTAGTTAGGCCCCATTTAGAATACTGTGTCCAATTTTGGTCCCCACACCTCAGGAAGGACATATTGGCACTGGAGCGTGTACAGCGGAGATTCACACAGATAATCCCTGGAATGGTAGGTTTAATGTACGATGAACGGCTAAGGATCCTGGGATTGTATTCATTTGAGTTTAGAAGGCTGAGGGGAGATCTAATAGAAACTTACAAGATAATGCATGGCTTAGAAAGTGTGGACGCTGGGAGGTTATTTCCATTAGGCGGGGAGACTAGGACCCATGGGCACAGCCTTAGAATTAGAGGGGGTAAATTTAGAACGGAAATGAGGGAACATTTCTTCAGGCAGAGAGTGGTGGGCCTGTGGAATTCGTTGCCACGGAGTACAGTGGAGGCCGGGATGTTAAATGTCTTCAAGGCCGAGATTGATAAATTCTTGATCTTACAAGGAATCGAGGGCTACGGGGAGAGTGCAGGGAAGTGGAGTTGAAATGCCCATCAGCCATGATTAAATGGTGGAGTGGACTCGATGGGCCAAATGGCCTTACCTCCACTCTTATGTCTTATGGTCTTAATACCAGATGTTTGTCAAACAAAGGTATTAAGGATGAAGGATAAAAGCAGTTATATAGGTCACGGTTTTACCATGGTCTTGTTTAACAACAACAGAAAAGCTCAAGATGCCTAAATGTCTTCTGATTCTATCTTGTCTACTTAATCCCATCCCATCCCCTCCTGTGGCATGTGTAACTAACTACCTCCCTGGCTCATTCATTGCACACATCATTGACCTTCCCTCCCTGTAACATTCTATGACTTGGAAAAAAATTCTACTTCACTTTGGTTCTTAACTCAAACACCCTTATTTTAACTGAGTTTATGCTTGACTACCAGAAATTGTAGTCTCAATGTCAGTATGCCATCAAGCACAGGCCTATCTTGGATAGACTTAAAAGACTGTAACTTGCTGGATTGGCTGATTTTTTTTTTCTTTAAAAAATGTATTGAGCAGTTAGTGAGGATGCACTAATATGATTATGTTGAACCAAAACATGTGTTTGAATGTGCTTTCACACTGCAGTTTACGCCTTCAGTGTGAAGTGGTTTCCACTAGTGTACATTAGTAACACAAGTACAGCCTGAATCTGGTGGTACCCACTTTACTCCCTTTAAGCCTTACTTCAGTGTGAAGTTAAAAGCTTTCTGCTTCTGTGGAAAATCTGTTGTATAGCTGCACTTTAATGTCTGATATTTGCAGTTCGGCAAGTGTTTAGACATGTTCCAGGCTAGTGTTTTGTGAGTGGTCATGGTGTTGGTCTAAAAGACTCCATGAAGGAAGATCTGGTTCTCTCAGCCTACAGAGCATCTTGCAGAAGCTATGCCGATGCCCTCATTAATTTCCATGATTTTGGTGGAGAGTCAATACCATCTATTCTTTATCTGAATACTTGAACTCTGTGAAGTTCTTTTGCATTGTTGTAGTTGAACTACTTTGTTATATAACAAAATAAAACAAAGACCTGCAGATGCTGGAAATCTGAAACAATTAAAGTGCTGGAGACCTCAGCAGGTCTGACAGTGTCTGTGGAGAGAAAGCAGTTAACATTTAAGCCCAGTGACCTTTGTTCAGAACTTGTAGTTTCAAAGAAAATGTGGTTGATGACTTGGAGTTGGGTTGGGAAAAGGAGTGCATGGGTAAATGGAGACCGATCCTAGAGAGAGAGAGAGAGAGAGACAAGGGATGGAATGTTAGGCAGACAAGGGAGCTTGTTGTCAGCAGGCCGTGGAAGAAGAGAAGTCGCCCATGGCATGACAGAACCTGAAGTGGGGAGGTGGGTAAAAGACGTGGAAGGAAGTGTTCAGGCTCTACAATTATTGAATTGCTTGTGGGCTCTCAAGGTTCTGACCGTAAGTAGTTTTTGGTGCTAGATATCAAAGACCTATCTATTATTTGCATTTTTTCATATGACTTGTCTAAGGCAGTCCATAATTACTTGGGAATAGAGATTAACAAAAATATTTGGAATCTTGCAAGATTTTTAGTTCGTTCATAGGATGTGGATGGCACAGCTGAGGTCAGTATTTGCTGTCCATTTCTAAGTGCCCCTGGGATGGTGGTGAGCTGCTTTCTTGAGCAGTTGCAATGCATGTGGTAAAACTGCTTCCACAGTGCTGTTAAGGAGAGAAGCGGTTGCCCGTTGAAGGAACAGCAATATTTCAAAGCCAGAGTGGCTTTAAACTTGGAGGGAACTTGCAAATTTTGGTTCTCCTGTGTGCCTGTTGACCTTCTACATATTGGAGGTATTGTTGAAGTAGCCCAAACAAATAGATCTGCGATAGATCTTGTATGTGGTACTGGTTACACCCACCGTGTTCCACAAATGGAAGGAGTGAATATTTGAGGATTGGCATGCTGGCTAGCTGCTTTATCGTCAATGGTGTGTTTATTAAGTATTGTTGGAGCTACACCCATCCAGACGAAGAACAAAGAATTACAGCACAGGAACAGGCCCTTCGGCCCTCCAAGCCTGCGCCGATTGAGATCCTCTATCTAAACCTGTCATCTATTTTCTAAGGGTCTGTGTCCATTTGCTCCCTGCCCATCCATGTACCTGTCCAGATATATCTTAAAAGACGCTATCGTGTCTGTGTCTACCACCTCCGCTAGCAATGCGCTCCAGGCGCCCACCACCCTCTGTGTAAAGAACTTTCCACGCATATCTCCCTTAAACTTTCCTCCTCTCACTTTGAACTCATGACCCCCTAGTAATTGAGTCGCCCACTCTGCGGGGGGGGGGGGGGGGGGGGGGGGGGGGAAAGCTTCTTGCTATCCACCCTGTCTATACCCCTCATGATTTTGCAGACCTCAATCAGGTCCCTCCTCAGTCTCCATCTTTCTAATGAAAAAAATGCTAGTCTACTCAACCTCTCTTCATAGCTAGCACCCTCCATACCAGGCAACATCCTGGTGAACCTCCTGTGCACCCCCTCCAAAACATCCACATCCTTTTGGTAATGTGGCGACCAGAACTGTACGCAGTACTCTAGATGTGGCCAAACCAAAGTCCTATACAACTGTAACATGACCTGCCAACTCTTGTACTCAGTACCCCGCCCGATGAAGGAAAGCATGCCATATGCCTTCTTGACCACTCTGTCGTCCTGCGTTGCCACCTTCAGGGAACAATGGATCTGAACACCCAGATCTCTCTGTACATCAATTTTCCCTGGGACTTTTCCATTTAGCGTATAGCTTGCTTTTGAATTAGTTCTTCCAAAATGCATCACTTCACATTTGCTCGGATTGAACTCCATCTGCCATTTATCTGCCCAACTCACCAATCCACCTATCTATATTCTGCTGTAATCTCCGATAGTCCCCTTCACTATCTGCTACTCCACCAATCTTCGTGTCAGTTGCAGACTTGTTAATCAGACCACCTATACCTTCCTCCAAATCATTTGCGTATATCACAAATGACAGTGGTCCCAGCACAGATCCCTGTGGAACACCACTGAACACAGGTCTCCAATTTGAGAAACTCCCTTCTACTACTACCCTCTGTCTCCCGTTGCCCAGCCAGTTTTTTATCCATCTAGCTAGCACACCCTGGACCCCATGTAACTTCACTTTCTCCATCAGCCTGCCATGGGGAACCTCATCAAATGCCTTACTGAAATCCATGTATATGACATCTACAGCCTTTCCCACATCAATCAACTTTGTCACGTCCTCAAAGAATTCTACTAAGTTGGTAAGTCATGACCTTCCCTGCATAAAACCATGTTGCCTATCACTGATTATTCCCATTTGGAAGAAAATGTGCTTGATCCTATCCCTCAGTATCTTCTCTAGCAGCTTCCCTGCCACTGACGTCAGGCTCACCCGTCGATAATTACCTGGATTATCCCTGCTATCCTTCTTAAACAAGGGGACGACATTAGCAATTCTCCAGTCCTCCGGGACCTCACCCCTGTTTAAGTAGAGAGTTTCCCATTGTATGACTCACTCTGCACTATTATAGATGATGGGAGGACTTAGAGGAATGAGGAACTAAGTTAGTTTTTGCAGACTGCCTAGTTTCTGACCTCTTGTAGTTTATTTTATTTGTGTAGCTAGACCAGTCTTTGTTTGGGAACCGCTGATAATGTCATTGAATGTTGAGCAACGTGATTCAGCCCTGAAGAAGGGTGACTGGACCCGAAACATTAACTCTGATTTTTTTATCCATAGCTGCTGCCAGACCATCTGAGATTTTCCAGTAATTTCTGTTGTGAATAATTTCAAATTTGGGCTTATATGAAGGGCAAGGTGAAAAAACAAGGTGTGAGTGTTACAAAAATTTAATTTGGCCAATTATGTCTTATGTACAGTTTTGGGAGCATCTATTATGTAACATTAAAGCTATTAGGTAGGCAATATTTTTTGAGGAATTAACAGACAAGGTTGATGCGTAAATTAACTTACAGAAGATGTTTAACAAAGTAGGGCGGCAACGTTACTATATTTCCTACTTCACACGGTCTTGATGGCACTCGGGATACAATGAACAAGGAACTGCCTCCCACATAAAGCAAATAAACTTACATTTATATAGTTACTTCCACAGTTTCAGAACATCAAGGGTTTTAGAACCAACTAAGTATCTTTGAAGGCAGACTGTCACTGTAATGTAGGAATTATGACAGCTAATTTATACGCAGAAACTGCAAAGTGATTGTGAGTAGAACGGGGTGACACAGTCGTTAGCACTGCTGCTTCAAGGTGCCCGGGACCTGGGTTCAGTTCCACTCTCAATCAACAGTCTGTGTGGAGTTTGCACATTCTCCCCACGTCTGCTTGGCTTTCCTCTGGGTGCTCTGGTTTGCCCCCACAGTCCAAAGATGTGCAGGTTAGGTGGATTGGCCATGGGAAATTGCCCATGGTGTCCAGGGATGTTTAGGTTATGTGTGTTAGACATGGGAAATGAGTCTGGGTGGGATGCTGTTCAGAGGGGCGGTGTGGACTTGTTGGGCTGAATGGCCTGTTTCCACACTGTAGGGCTTCCAAGAAAAGCTGTAATGTTCTATTTTCTATTTTCTATTTAAGGCTAATAGATGTGTTCAAATGGGTGAATGATTTTGATATGGGAAATGGTTCCCAATTATTTACTTTGTCTGAAGAGTTATAAAACTCAGAGGATGCCCTTTGAAGGTGATTGTCAAACAAACTGCAGGTGTGGTGAGGAAACCCCTCTTTTCATCACTATAACTCATTGTGTGGACTATATTGTCTGAAAAGATGTTGTTTGAAATGATGCTGTCTGAAATGGTTGGAAAGGATGTGTAAATACTTGAAGAAAAAATATTTGCATAATATAGCACAGCAAAGGCATAAGAGCAGGAACTAATTGGATAACTCGACAAGAGTCAACACAAGTATTGCGTGGAGAATGGCCTCTTTCTATGTTGTATCATTGTATAATTATGAAAAGGCCATGACTTCAGAAAATTGCATTCTACTTGAATTCCTTGGACTTCCCAAATTCTGCTTAACGCCGAGTGCTCGTTAAACCCAAGATGGAAAACATTTCCCCATTTCAGGCACTAGAATTCAACTATTCTTCGGTGTATGGATGGACTTGAGTCAGCTACATGAGCAACCTCGAGTCATAACAGCACTTCCTTGATACCTTGTGAAGTTCTGTGTGCTCCCATTCTGTATGTGACCTTTCTTGTTTTCTTTGTGTGAAGATGGTTTAGCTGGCCATCTGATTGCAGATCTCAATATCGGCATTTAGGTTGACTCTGCACTTGCTTCACTTGAAGCTATCGAAAAACAGCCTAATGAGTTGAATAAATAAGTAGAATTATTTCTCTGCCATCAGCTTGTATTGAATTCAGAGTTACTTAAATTCGATGCCTGTACATGGTATACATTCCATATACTATCCTTGTATATATTAGCAACTTTTGTAACTTCTTAAAGCTGTCGGTGGTGTACTTCAAGAAAGCAAGGAGGGGACCCTCATTCTAGCTCCTGGTCATGTTACGTATTTTAAACTTCTGCGAATGTTGCTCTTGGTTTATTCAGAATAACTTTATTTTGTTTTTTGTTCAGTTACCAGAGGCTGCTACAGACCATTGCTGTACTCGAAGCTCAGCGAGCCCAAGCTATTCAAGACTTGGAATGCTTAAGCAGACATCAGAAGGAAGGGTTGAAGGAACCTATTACGTTTGTAGAAAATCTCCAACAGAAGGTAGGTCATAAACAGATCCTTAAATGTGTATCTTTCAGAGTAGTAGTAAGGACCTGTTTTTTCCTCCCTTTTTTTCTACCTGTATTTTCACCAAAATTCCTAATTGTGATACAGATCATTTATCTGGATAACTATATGTACAGTGAGTGAAGACCATCTCTTTTGTTGGTTTATCCCAATGTCTGTCAAGCTGTTTAACAATGTAGAAGGAAATAAAGTCAACCATATGGGTACATTATTGCATGTGAAAATTTTGTGACTTCTTGCAGAGTGTGGTCAGAGAATTCTGGGCCTTGACCCCACCACAATATACTGAGTTCGGAAACTAGACTGCCACTCTACTGTGACGTTGAGCAGTTGCTGCATTGTCAGAAATGCAAATAAGTTACCAAATCAATGATGGGGAATGACTCTCAAATTGAGATCAAGTTGGAAAAGCTTGCTCATGGATAAGATCAAATGGGCAGAAGAGATGTTTTCACCTGAGCTCTTGGAACATAGGAAATGTTTAGTACTAACCCGTAAGGAGTATGAAAACAGTAAGAGTCAATCACATGATGTGAAACTGGGGACAGAGCAGGTAGTGGTGGCAGGTACTGTATGCTAAAGGCCTTCACTAAGCTACTGAGTTTATAACAAAACAAAAATTGAAGCAGGGTCACTAGACCTGAAATATTAGCTCTGCTTTATCACCACACATGTTGACGGACCTGCTGAGTTTTTCCAGCAATTTCTGACTTCAAGCATCTACAGTTCTTTGGGTTTTTTTGTTTACTGAGTAGTTTTTAAAGACAGATTGACACATTAATGGTTATTTTCAAATGCTGATTTTTTGAATTCAGTTTCACAGTGTACTGTGAAGAATTGAGCTCATGCCCTCCATATAGCTCGTTACTATCCATTACTGCTGACCTCCTGTGACCCACTTTGTCCCAGCTGAATGAAGCAGAGCTGCACTGGAAATCAAATAAATACCTAGAGCTGGAGAATTCTACGTAGGAAGAAATAATTAGAAAGTTTGTGGATTCAGCCTTTTAAGAACCTCTGTAAATCCTGTAACAGCAATAGAAAAGGAAAAATTTTAATGAATAATTTTAGTAGAAGCTTAAAATTTCATGGCACCAATGCTGGCATTTGCGACATCATTCCTTTGCTGATAGTCTTATTCAAGTAATCACGTTTTCTCGCACATTCCTTATTGTCTAGCAGTATTCCATTTCAAGTATGCATCCAATTCCTTTTTGTAAGCTACTGTCTAATCTGCTTGCATTGTCCTTTCTGACAGTGCATTCTAGATGACAACAACTTGCTGTGAAGCTAAAATAGATCTTATACTCCCTCTGCTGTTGTTAATTATCTTAAATCTGCCCCCTCTTCCATTGATGACAGTTTCTCTCTCTATCCACTTTAACAAAACTCTTCAAAGTTTTCTTCACTTCATCTGAGTGCTTGTTTCACTAGAAGCTAGTAGAAATAAAATGTGGATGGATTTTGATGTTTTAACCTTGCCTATAATATAGGTTGACATGGGTTTCCCATGTCCTCAAAGAGTGGTCCAGCTGCCTCAGATCCCATGGGACCATTACACGTCTGGGCTCGGAAATTTTGAGAAAGAATACAGAAATAAGAAACACAACACCCGGAGGTTAAAACTCGTCTTTGACAAAGGTACGTGTCCGTACGATTTTGTTCCTAATTCAGTTTGCCATGAGATGACCTCAGATCTTAATGTGAATATATAAAAGATGTTGAGAAATTTATTTCCAAATAATAATATGCATTGTTTTTGGCTCCTGCTGCAAATTCTACTCCCTATTTACCAAATCCATCCTCCACTGGCACCTGTTCTGGGCTGAATCTGACTGTTTACAATCTTGGCATTCTATTAGATCCCTTCCACACTATCAGTAATGCTGTGTTTTTTGCCCTCCATAACGTTGCCTGACTTCATGTCTGCCTCAAGTGTCCTGCTGAGATCTTCATACCCTCCATGAACTTGAGCTTATCCAAAACCCTGCTGCTCATCATCTTATTTGCCCTGTTCACTCTAATGTTTGCTCATGTACAGTAGTTTCCAGTTAGTTAGCACCGAGATTTTAAATCTCTTAACCTTGATTTCAGATCCTTCCATGGCATAGAGCCATAAAGCCGTGCAGCATAGAAACACATCCTTCGGTCCAACCAGTCCATTCCGAACATAATCCAAAACTAAACTAGTCCCACCTGCCTGCTCCTGGGCAATATCCCTCCAAACCTTTCTTATTCATGTATCGATCCAAATGTCTTTGAAGTGTTGTAATTGTACATGCATTCACCATTTTATGCACCATTCCATATGCAAACCATCCTCTGTTTAAAAATTTACCTCTTACGCTTTTTTAAAATCTCTTTCTCCTCTCACCTTAAAACTGTGACCCCCGGTCTTGAAATTTCCCATCTTAGGGAAAAGGCGACTGCCGTCAACACTATCTGTATCCCTTATTATTTTATAAACTTCCATCAGGTCACTTTTCAACCTCCCACACTCCAGTGGAAAAAGTCCCAGCCTATCCAGCCTTACCTTATAATTCAAACCTTCCATATCTGGCCACACCTTGGTAAATCTGTTCCAGCTTGATAATATCGTTCCAATAACTGGGTCACCAGAATTGGGCAATGTATTCCTGAAGAGGCAGTACCAGTGTCCTATACAGCCCCTCCCTACCTCTGTAATCTCCTCCAGCCCAATAACCTGAGAGATATCTGCCTCCACCCTCCAAAGGAATTGCTGATTTCCTCATTTTAATTGCTCTGCTGTTAGTGGCCATGCCTTCAGCTCGCTGGACTCTTAAGCTTTGCAATTCCCACTCTAAACCTTTCTGCTTCTCTACCTTTTTTTTGGCAATTTATGACACTCGTTAATCCTGCCTCTTTTGCCAAGCTGTTCGTCCTTTGCGCTAATATTTTCGGTGGCAATATCTTGTTTATTGTGTTGTATTGAAGCACCTTGAGACGTTTTATAATGTTGAAGTCATACTTTCTTTCCTTTGCAAGTATAAGTCTAGTTCTTTTACAAAACTTTTAATTTGGATTTTCTCAATGGGGTTAGGTTTGCCTGTGAGACCAAAAAGCCCCATGGATTCCAAGAAAGATGCAGAGTCGTCATCATCCTCTTTTTACTCTTCAACATTACCCTCAAGTGATGCCCCTGAAGTAATGAATAACAGCCGTGCGCAGGTGAGGAAATGTGTTGATGAAAATTATGAGAATGAATTAATCTGATGCAATATTTTAATTTTTCACCACTGAGATATTTGGATTTGAAGAAATGCAAGTTTAAAGTTGCTGTAAAATGGTTTCAGGATTGCACCAACTCTAGATTCAAGTGGGATATTAACGCTCAAACTGACTAGGAATATTGATTTGGTGTTGTGTTGAACTTTATTTCTGAACTCGTGCATGTTTTCTCTATTGACCATTAAGAAGCAGAATTGCTTTGCGATGGTGCTACATTTTTACAGTGTTGTGTATAACCCTCCTCCTTGCAATATAAGCAACATCACTGTGACACCAAGGGAGCGTTTGTCCAAGCATGTCATCAAGGAACTCTCGCAAAACTGAGTCAGTGGGAAACGGAGGGGGAAATTCATGAATTTATGTCATATTTAACACTAAGGAAGATGATTGTAGCCATTAGAGTTTAGTTATCTCAGTCCCAGGACGTCACTGCAGGAGTTCCTCAGGGTAGCATACTAGGCCTAACCATCATCAACTGCTTCATCAATGAACTTGCCTCTTTTGTAAGATCAGATGTAGGGTTGTTCGCTGATGATTGCATGTGTGAGGCACCATTCACCATTACTCAGAAACTGAAGGAGGCTGCTTCCACATGTAGTAAGACCTGGACAACATCTAACCTTGGGTTGATAAGAGGCAAGTAATGTTTCCACCATTCAAAAGGCAGGTAATGATCAGTTGCAACAAAAGACAGTAGCTGTCCCTCATGAATTTCAGCAATATTGTTACTGTTGAATCTCCTAATAGCAACAATCTGGGGACTCCAATGATCAAAAGCTGAACTGGAATAGCCGTATAAGCACAATCAGATCAGAGGCTAGGAGTTCTGCAAAGAGTACCTCACTGCCTGATTCCTCATTGTCTGTCCACTAACTACAAGGTACAAGTAGCAGTGTGATGCAGTACTCACCACTTGCCTAGATGGTTCTGGCTCCACTGAAGCTGAAGAGACTTGACACCATCCACAACAAAGCAGCCTGTTTGGCTCCCAATCCACCACAAATGTGCATCAGAGCTGAAGACAGGGAACAGTGGTATCAGTCTGCATACCATCTACAAGATGCACTGCAGCAACCCACCCAGTCTCTGCTTGAATACCTTCTGAAACTGGAAGCTCTGCCGTCAAGATGCATGGGAACACCACCACCTGCAAGTTTTCCCTCCAAGCCTTTCACCATTCCTCTCTCCAGTCTACATCCCTGCTCATTTACTGTCATAGGGTTACAATCCCGAGCTCCCTCCCTTATAGCATTGTGAATGTACCTACACCTGAGGGACTGCAGCCGTTCGAGAAAGTAGCTCATTACCACCTTCTTGAGAACGGTTGGGCACTGACAGCAAATGCTGGCCAAGCCAGTGATACACACATCCCATGTTTGATATTTTTAAAATACTTCTTTAGGAGAAATGTCTCCAATCTATGAGTTGTGAGCTTCCTTCACTCGGTGTTTTGGAAAGCTGCTGTGTGGGGTCATGTACTATTGTGTACTTATCAGCTCAGCATCTGTTTTTGATTTCAAAGTCTGACTGAAGCAGTGACAGTGTGGAAAAGGAATGATATCCTACTCAGAGCATTGCCAGGCAATACTAAAATTTGAGTTAAGCAAGTTAAGAGCAAATCTATATGTAGGTAACGGATTTGGGCTAACTTAGTCCAGAGGAGGGAAAATAGATTGCACTAAGATTTTCTCTGCACGCTCAATGCGGCACAATTGTATGTAGGCCATAAAGAAAGGATTTACAATTTTGCTTATTACCTATTCTTAACCAATTTTCGGAACAACATGGAAGAGGCATTGAGAACAAAGTGTGGAGCTGGATGAACACAGCAGACCCAGCAGCATCTCAGGAGCACAACAGCTGACGCTTCGCGCCTAGAAAAGGCATTGCTGTCTAACCAGTTGTGTTGTCTTGTGAATGAGAGTTGTTACCTGAATTACCAAGGTTGACATCAAGCAGGAAAAGCTAAATGCTGTGAAGTAATGATGCATATTAAATAGCGCATGTCGTGATTGCTTGATTTTAGATGCTTATTTTCTACATTTGTGTTTTTCTAATAAATTTCTGTCATGTAGAATTTGCAACACAGGAGCAGGCCACCTGACAGTGTTTCTGCTCCACATGAGCAAATGCTTCAGGGACTAAACAAGATTAGGCTTGAATTGGCAGCCATGTTGGGTAATGTGTGCCAGCCTCAGTAAATTATTTGCTTGGAGTTGTGGATATGGGACAGTGACCATGATTGTCCACTTCAGAATTGGAAATCCCTGCAAAATGTAATGTGCTTGGCATTGAAAGAATGTTTGTATTTGTATGTAATATTCACCATCCCAAGCTGCAATTTGCTGTTTGCTTACAGCTCATACAATCACTGCAGTAAATTATTATTCACCAAGCAATTTGAATTCTCACAAGATCTATCTTAATAAACTGCAATTATACGCTAGGTTAGTTAGAAAAGTTAAAATGTTACTGACTTGCGTCAGTGCAGTGTTCCACTTACTGATTGTAATCTACATCCTCTTCACTTCCATATCATCTCCAATATTGGCAGCTTATCCAGCGCAACATTTACTATAAAACTCATCTCCGATCTGGACTAATCCCTGTCTTGTGCTGACATAAGAGCTAACTTTCTCCATCTTCTGCTGTATAATATCAGGGGGTACAAAGAGATCATCCCTATGGTTAGCAAGCATGCACTTCAAATTGAATTCCACGCTCAGCTCATGGGGATAGCTTTCTGCAGGGGGATTAAGTGCCAGGAAATTTGCAGTACAACATAGGTCAGATCTCTAGTTTTGGCTTCATGTGTGACTGTAATTCAGAGGCTGAAATTCCTGTTGGCTTTTAGATACAGCACCGAAACAGATCCTTCAGTCCAACGTGTCCTCGCCGGCCAGGCATCCCAATCTGACCTAGTCCCATTTGGCCCATATCCCTCTTAAACCCTTCCTATTCATATACCCATTCACATGCAGTCTAAATATTGTAATTGTACCTGCCTCCTTCACTTCCTTTGGCAGCTTGTTCCTACACACATCACCCTCTGCTTGAATAAGTTACCCCTTGGATCCTTTACAAATCTTTGCCCTCTCTTATGCCGTCTGGTTTTGGACTCCCCTACAGAAAAGTATTCATCCTTTCCACGCCACTTGTGAGTTTATAAACCACTAAGGTCACCCTTCAGCCTCTGATGCTCCAGGGAGAAGAGCCCCCACCGATTCATCCTCTCCCTGTAGTCAAATCCTCCAGTGTTGGCAGCATCCTTGTAGATTTTTTTCTGCAACCACTCAAGCCTAAGAACATCCTTCCGATGAAAGTGTGACCAGAATTGTACACGGTATTCTAAAGGCGACCTCACCAACCTATGTGGATTCTTCAGACCTTGGTTTAATGAAGAATAAAAACAAAGTTGCTGGAAGAGCTCAGCAGGTTTAATGAAGATTGAAGGATCGCAGAAGCCAGAAGCACCTCCAGGCATATCCAAAAATGAGGTGCCAACCCAGCGAAGCAACAACACGGGACTGCGCACATGCCAAGCTGCGGACTAGGGGCTAAGGGACTCTGCACAGTGGATCAGATCAAACCTCTGCACCCCATCACACCGAATCGTGAGTAGTAGTGGATAACCAAAGAATTAGTCGGAGGTGGAGGCTCCATAAATATCCCCTCATTGATGATAGGAGATTCAAGGACATCAGTGCAATGGCAAGGCTGTAGCATCTGCATTAACCTCAGCTAGAAATGCTGAGTGACCGATGCATCTCAGCCTCCTCACCAGGTCCACAGCATCACTAACGCCAGTATTGAGCCACTTCAGTTCACTCCACATTGTACCAAGAAACAGCAGATGGGTGTGGATGCTGTAAAGGCTAGGGGCCCTGACAACATTCTGGCCACAGTACTGAAGACTTGTGCTCCGGATCCAGCCTTGCCCAAGCTGTTCCAGCACAGCTTCGACACTGATGTCCACCCGACTATGTGGAAAGCTGCCCGGAGTGGTCTGCCTGCAGACAGCCGGACAAATCCAACTCAGCCAACCACCACCACCCCACTCTAAATCAGCAGCAAAGTGAGAACACGGAGCTCTCTGAGGCTCTGGTTTCCTCCAGGGTCACCTGGTTCCCAATCTCACTACAGTCCAGTTCCAAATGTGAAAAAAAATGAGCTGAACTCCAGAGGCAGTGACAGTGACTGTCCCTGACACGAAGGTAACCCTGTACAGACTGTGCCATCAAGAACCCCCAGCAAATATGGAATTGAAGGGAACCGGACAAAATCTTCCCGTTGGTTGGAGCTGCGCACAGGAAGGTGGCTGTAATTGTTGGAGGTGAATCATGTCAACCTCAGTACAAATCTGCAGGACGCTCTCAAGACAGCATCCCAGGCCCAAATACCTCCAGCTGCTTCAATGACCTTCCATCCTATGAAAGGTAAGAAGTGAAGATATCCACCAATGACCTTACCATGTTCTTCACCACCCGCAACTCCTTGGATACCGAAGGAGTCGGGGTTTATAAGCCCCAAGACCTGGACAAGGTTCTCTCTCAGGCTGGAGCTGACAAAATCTATAATCATTACTCAAGTGTGTCTGAAATTGAGAATTACTCAAAAGATGCTATTCACCGACCTTGTTCATGAAATGGTGGTTTCTGGGAACCAGCTAGCACGTTTTGGGCATGGCAGTAAAAAATAAAACCCTCATTCAGTTTCATTATGTTCATTTGTCTTAATTCTTCTACATCTAGCCTCTAGTGCATCCCCAGTATTTGTTACTCTACCATTACAAAGAACATGAAGCCTCAAGTGTGAAAAAAGACTTCTTTTAATCCATTAATGGGATGAGGCCATCACAGGCTGTGCAGCATTTATTGCCCATCCCTAGTTGCTCAGAGGGCAGTTTAGAGTCAACACATTCCATGAGTCTGGAGTCATATATAGGCCAGGTAAGGATGACAGTTCTCTAAAAGACATTAGTGAGCCAGATGGGATTTTTTTGACAATCGACAATGGATTCATGGTCATCATTAGATTGTTAACTCCAGCCAGATATTTGTATTGAATTCACATTCCACCATCTGCCATGGTGGGACTTGATCCCAGGTCCCCAGAACATTGTCTGGCCCTCTGGATTAACAGTCTAGCCATCACCTCCACTGGTGCTGGTTCCACTTATTCCCCAAGTTTTGTTTTAGGATCCGAGTTGACCGTTTATCAGCTTGAATCAATGCTCTAATTCCCATCTTAAATCACTCCTTTTAAAAGGACCCTTAAAACTCACCTCTTTGTTTAAGCTTTTAGGTGGCTCACTGAAGTTTCTGAGTTTATTTGCACTTGTGTAAGGCACTCAGGATGTTTAACAATGTTAACAGAGCAATATAAATATAAATTTATTATTGATTAGGACGTTTCTCAGATTTTTCCTACAATCATGGCAAATGATGTTTGTGTTACTTCTGAACAATTTATATTCTGGAACTGAAAGCTGGATGTTGGCTGAAATAAGATAACAGGGAATTTTAGGGAATAACTTACCGCATCTCAAGGAATATTGTGAATTCATTCATTCAGTTTCAAAATGTAACTCATTTACATTTTACAACATTTTATTCTGGAAGAGAAAACAATTACATTTTTTTGCACTGTTTCAGGTAATAAGAGGGAGGATCTGTGATGACTCCAAGTCAGAGACATTTAACCAGCTTTGGAGTGTAGAAGAACAGGTAACTATTTCGCAAGGTGTATAGAATTTATGTAGAAGAAAGGACATGAAACTACAAGTGTGGGAAAAGACCCTCCACGGTGCTGGTTCCATCCATTGTCCAAGTCTTGTTTTAGGATCTGAGTTGACTATATATCTGCTTGAAACTTGCAGCATGTCACTCTGCATTTAATCAGGAATATAAACAATTTGTTTTTGAAGGACATATTTTATAGTTGTCAGTAAGAGCTGAGATATACAGCATAAGGTGCCCCTTTTGAAGACGGAGTGCAGTTTTGTGTGAAGACAGACCGGGATCCCCTTCCTGTGTCTTGGATGAAAGTTTTTAAAAATAAGATTTAAAATGTATTCTTTTTTATGTAATAACTAGCATATTCACCCTACAGGCAGGTAGAGTGAGAATCCAATAGATTTTAATCGACAATTCATCTGACTGCACTCTTCCACACAGTTATTTTTAATAACAAGCTTTTATCCTACATAATATGAAACACCCGATATGCAAAGTAAAATAATATATACTCGGTGTTTCTTTTCACAATGAATTTATTTTCTTTCTCTGAACCCTTGGTGTCATTCTCAAAATCCCCTGGATAAAACCTGCATCTTCACCTGTTTTCTCAGTGTTTGTTAATACTCTGAAAATTTCATTATCAGTTACAGAGGCAGTACCTGTTAGGGGGCTCTCTTCATTTTAAGTGCTTGTTGAATTGCTGAATATTTCATAAGACTGCATTAAAATTTCCTCCTCCTTGAAGCAAAATAATGAGATTTCTTGATCATTCTCAATTATATTTCCTGATGTTTTTCGAGAAATACTTTGAGGTACGTGTGTATTGTTACCATAAGAACATTCGGGGGCTTCCCTAAGGGTGGCAAAATACTTTACTGTTAACACAACACATTGAAGATGGCTATTTTTACCAAATATTTGTACCACAGTATTTGGATATCTCTGATCCGCTGCCAAAATTGAACTCTAGGTCTGACTCCTAATCATGATGAGGATCAGCAGTGGAAGCTTCTGTAAAAACACTCACTCCCCTACTTGGAGTGATTGTGATTCTTCTATTCTGCTGCCACTGTGTCAGCTTCTTTCTGCCTTGATCTAGCCTCTCAATCTTCCCTGGCTGCATGTGTTCACTGTACCTTTCCCTTGCCAAGTAATTACACGCTGTGCCTCAAAAGACAACGGAGATAAAAACAAGTATGAGGGACAAAATGAAATCTAGGTGGGAGCTGAGGATAACTAAGTCACTTTCTTTCTTGAAGTTTATGGTTACGGTTAGTTCAAGGCTCTTAGAATCCCTACAGTGTGGAAGCAGGTCATTCGGCCCATTGAGTTTGCACCAACCCCGCCAAAGGGCATCCCACCCAGAGCCAACACCCCTGCCCTTTACTGTCACCCTGCATTTCCCATGGTTATTCCACTTGGCATGCACATCCATGGATACTATGGTCAATTTCCCATGGCCGATCCATCTAACCTGCACATGTTTGGACCATGGGGGGATTCACAGAGCACCTGGAGGAACCCCACACAGACACATGGAGAGCTTGTAAACTTCACATATCCCCGAGGTTGGAATTGAGCCTTGGCCCCTGGCGCTGTGAGGCTGCAATGCTAACCACTGAGCCGCCCTACCACTGTTCTGTTCTCTGGGCTCTTCAGTTTTCAGTTTGTGGGTTCTGTTAGTAGTACAGTGTGAACAGCCTGGAATCTCCCCATTTTGACCCCCACCCCCTCTCTCTGAGGGTTAAGTCTGTGGCCCCTTCCACACCCCTCCTGTTGCTGCTTCTGGGAAAGCATGGACAGTGCGAGCAGTTGAGAAAATTCTTAACTTAAATACCAAGCAGTTCTGAGCCAGTGTAGTCATTGAATATTGTCTGAAGACTTGACGTGCCCTGTACCTTTTTTGTTTTCAAAGAAACGATTAGAGGAGCTGCTCCTTAAGTACCCCCCGGAAGAAGTGGAAACGCGACGTTGGCAGAAGATAGCGGACAAACTAGGCAACCGGACCGCAAAGCAGGTAACCAATAATCAGCAGGGCTGTTGCAGGTGTTGAGCACAAGTTCCAGTTATTTTGCGCCAATATCATCGTATCTACTGATTTTCAATGTATTTTTGTAACTATCCATTGATTAAAAAAAGTCCAGTTCATCATAGCGTGTGCAAACCTTTTCATGCATAGGCCCCTAGGATCTGTGTCTGGAGGTGTAACCATGTTTTCATTTAATTCACGTGGGAAGTTGCTGCTATGATGTCACATTTAAGTTCAATATGAGCGCAGAAGTGTAATTGTTAATTGTGCCAGGTTAATAATTGGGAATTCTGTGGCCCCACCATGAAGTTGAATTCAGTAAATATGTTATGTTTCTGGTTTGACTTCAGACAAAAGAAGTTGGGATTTCCTCCGTGGAGCGAGGGAGATGAAGAGGAGATTCTGTAGAGGTTTTCAAGTTTATGAGCAGGTTGGATAACATAGATAGGGACAAGCCTTTCCTGCTTGTAATGGAAACAAGAATGAGAGAGCGTAGATTTAAAGTGATATATAAAAGAAGCAAGGGTGATCTCTGTGTGTTTGTGTGTGTGTGTGTACGTGTCTGTGTTTGTATAGGGTGCACAGTGGTTTGGTAAAAATCTTACTGCAGAGTGAAGTTAGGTCATGATAGATTTACAGCATTTAAAAGACATTTGGATGGGTAAGCGAATAGGAAGGGTTTAGAGGGATTTGGGCCAATTTAGGATTAATTGATGATAGCTGGTCGGCTTGGACAAGTTGGACCAAAGAGTCTGTCTCCATGCTGTAGAGCTCTATCACTCCATAACATTCAGTAGGAGCCTTTTCCTTCCATAGCATTGCATGACCATATTTTAGCACGTGGTGTGTTGAATATGAATTTCCATTGTATAACAAAATGGCAAATTAGAAAAATGTAAACTGAGTTTGACAAGCTGCCATGCCTGAAACTTCAGCCTTTTTTTTCCTCCCATCAGTACTAATATTTCTTTTCATCCCAGTTATTTTGTGCATCTCTTTCAATCCAGGTTGCCAGCAGGGTGCAGAAGTATTTCATTAAATTAGCTAAAGCTGGAATCCCTATTCCGGGCAGAACACCAAACCTGTACTTGCATTCAAAAAAGGTATTGTGCACATAACATAGCAGATAATGTGTAGCCATTTCCTGTACTCTCGTTAACATTTGTTATCTCATTTTCTCTTTATGCAAACTATCCTTCCCTAGTTTCTGTCAATTTCTGTCCTTCTGTGTTTATTAAGGTGATGTGAACTCGATCGATGCCATTGCAGCAATTCCCTCATTAATCCACTAGGAGGTGCAGTTGTACTGCTCTCTGTCTCTCGATCAAATGTTTTGAGCCCTGTGATTCTGAAAAGTTTGCAAGGGCAATTACCTTTCAAGACTAAAACGATTTTAACAATTACGTTATGTAACTAAAGGTACCACCCTGCTATTCCTGACATGCATTTGCACGTATGTAGGCAGTGGTGTGAGAGCACTTGCCCCAAGTTCCTTACTGATGGTTGGCAGTAATCTTTACTGAACTGGTGCACTGGGCCTGAAACGTAAATTCTGATTTCTGTCCACAGATGCTGTCAGACCTATTTAGGTTTTGTTTTTGTTTCTCATTTCCAGCATCTGCAGTTCTTTTTATTTTAATTTGCATTGGGAGGTGGCTCTTTGGGTATGCAGTAAATGTTAGGATTTAGGCCCTGAATTACAAAGCAGTACCTGGAGTGGAGTTATCACTGGGTGATGATCTTTGGTTCTCTGCCTAACATCAAACGCTGCCTCACCGCCTTCTGAAAGTGCGCAATAGAGAAAAAAATTTCTCTTCACCCCTGCCCTAAAAGGGTGATCCCCCATTTTAGGACAGTGCCCAATAGCTCTGGGACCCAACCACAAGAGCACATATCCTTCCCATGACCACCTTGTCAAGATTATTTGAGATTTTATGCACTTTAATTAATACAACCCTTACTGTATAAACACTAGTGTAGTCCGGTTCAATCTATACCACTTTCCTCAAGGTCAGAAATCACATGATACCGGGTTATAGACCAACAGGTTTATTCGAAATCTCAAACTTGCAGAGCACTGCACCTTTGTCAGGTGGAGATCCTCCTCCACATCACACTTTGCTCAAGACAACCCACTCATCAAGTATCGATCTGGCAACTCTCCTCTGAATTGTGTACAATGCAATTACATCCTTCTTGAGAAAGAGACAAAAGACAGGAGTTTTACTGATTGAAAAGGCTGCACTCAACTGGGTTGGAATCCATATCCTGGTAGAAATGATAAATGGAAATGTGGAAAAGTCTTTGAACTAGTAAGATTTAGAAGTTCAGGAGGAGCCTACAAGAATGTGAGCAGCCCTATTGTTAACTAAAACTGGGCAGGAGAGCATTGGAAATAATTAAGTAAGGGAGGGTATTGAGGACAATAGTGACATAAACCCTTATTAAAAATTAGTTAATGCTGTCTGTGCACAATGCATACAGCATAGAACAGTTCAGCACGGTACACATCCTTTGGCCCACGATGTTGTGCCAACCTATTGTCCAACTAAGATCAACCTACCCTGCACACCCTACATTTTACTGTCCTCCATGTGCCTACCCAAGAATCGTTTAAAAGTCTTGTTTGCTATAAAACGGGACCTGAAGGTCATTGTGTTTGGATGACCCAGGCGTAATAGGGATAACTGTGATATAGCCACAGAACAACCATGACTGGGAATTAAGCGTTGCAAGGTTGAATGTATATTTGGAAAAGGTGGTGTTTAAGGTAAGGTGGAGTGGCTGTAGTTACAGATAACAGACTGCAGAAAGAAACAGAAGTAGTAGTAATCGTCTGGTGTTCTGTACGAGAGTGGGGCTGTGTTGTTGAGTTAAATGTGTTTTCCGAGTAGGAATGAAACAATGATTGATGGTATTATTGTGCATTGGTAAAATTGGTGTAAGGCAGTTCTGTATAAACTTCCAGAGGAGGTAGCCTTTATACCAAAACTTTAGGAAATTCTAAGGCAGTGTTGATTTACTTCAATGCTTAATGCATAGAAATGAATTCACATGGAAACTAATTTTCTGCACTAACAGAGTGACACTGCCTATTCTGAATTATAATAATATTTCTGAGAAATGTAGCAAGTATTTCAGAGAAAAATATCACACATGATGCAAACTTGATTATCTTGAATAAAAACTGCAGATGCTGTAAATCAGGAACAAAAACAAAGTTGCTGGAAAAGCTCAGCAGGTCTGGCAGCATCTGTGAAGGAAAAAAAAAGTTAACATTTCGAGTCCGGTGGCCCGTCCTCAGTTCTGAGTTCGAGTTTATAGAATGTCAGTTTTATAGATCAGAGCAGATTTGAACCCAAGTGGTTGCTATGGCAGATCACAATAGATGCCTTGCTGAATGAGATATTGCTGTAAATTGACCATTGGGGTCAGCTGAGGTTCCGTACCCCATGCACTACCTGGTAGGATATCTTGCCCAGTCATTGGTGAAATGTTGAGTGACCTAGCTAATATTTCATTGATGGAATGTAATACCATGTGAGTCAGGAGCAAGAGAAGGCTATTCTACCTTTTCTGCTGTTCAGTGAGATTATGGGTGATCTGATGATCTGATTGTAGCCTTCACTCCAAGTACTTAACTGCCTCCAAAGGATCTGGACTCCCCATTGATCAAACATCTGTAGTTCTGCCTTGAATATTTTCAATGATCACTACAATGTGGAAGAAAATTCTACAGACTGTTGGCACTCAGAGAAAATGTTTCTCCTCACCTCTTTCTCCCTAGTTCTCGATTCAGAGGAATATCCTCTCAGCATCCACCCTGTAAAGTTCCCTCAGGAATATGCATGTTTCAGTAAAATCACCTTTGTTCTTTTGAAGTCCAAGGGATAAAGGCTAGCAGTATTCTATTTTTCCTCATAAGCAACCATCTTCAACTCAGGAATCAGTTGAATGAACCTTCTCTGAATTGTTTATAACGCATTTATAGGTATTTTTAATCAACCTATTCAGACATATTTTGACACGCCTCTCGAACAGGTGGGACTTGAACCCAGGCTGTTACCACTGCATCACAAGAGCCCTTCTAATGCAATTATATACTTAAGGAGACTAAAAACTATACACATGACCCCAGATCAGGAGCAACATCCATTTGCAATAGATGCCAACATCCAATTTGGCTTATAAAACGCAAAAGAACTGCGGATGCTGTAAATCAGGAACAAAAACGGACGTTGCTGGAAAAGCTCAACAGATCTGGCAGCATCTGTGAAGAAAATACCAGAATTAACATTTCGAGTCTGGTGACCCTTCCTCAAAACACGCTGTGAGGGAAGGGTCCTCATGCGTTCTAGGAAGAGTCACCGGACCTGAAACATTAATTGTGATTTTTTTTCTTCACAGATGCTGTCAGACCTGCTGAGCTTTTCCAGCAAATCCTGTTTTTGTATCTAATTTGCCTTCTTCATCACTTCCTGTACTGTGAATTAACTTTTCTGATTCATCTATCAGGGCACCCACACCCCTCTGTTTTGGAGCACTGCAGTTTCTCTGCAATTATATTTATATTAAATCTTCACTATCAAAGTTATATTTTAGTCTCTTCATTGCCTATTTTTAACTTTTTTCCTTTGCACTTTAGTTCTATTTATGCTTTTAGTTCATTTGCTTTTGTTCAGTTCTCTTCTCTGCTTTTCACATAGTTATTTTTGTGTCATACATTTGTAAGTGCACTGTCTGTGGTCATGAGAACAATATTGTTTCCGTGTTGTTATTCCATTGCTTGTTAATATTAGTTTTGTAAAAGGAATATATAAAGCTGATAAAAATGTAGGAGTCTATTATTTTGCACACAGTAACCGGGTACTGATATGGATATAAAGGAGATGTATATTGCTCTGGTAAACATCACTGACATAGGACATGTTCTCTAATTATTTAGACCAATGGGCTTTGTGCACTTCATGATTATGTTATGTTTGGTTTGTACTGATTGAAATGCAATGTGTTGTTACAACAGTTACGTGCAATACTTCATTTTCAATCTTGTTACCAGTAGTTTTTAAGCCTTTTGTTATTCCCAGGAAGACCTTGGTTTAGTTACACTGTGTCAATCCTAGTACTCAAGGGCAGTCTTAGAGAAGTCCTGGAATAGCAGAGATAACAAAGTGTGGAGCTGGATGAACACAGCAGGCCAAGCAGCGCCTTAGGAGCACACTTTGTTATCTTGGATTCTCAGCATCTGCAGTTCCCATTATCTCTGGAATATTGGAGGCTTTTTTCAGATAGTACATTTTGCTTTTGAGTCGGGTGTAAAATGTTTCCCACAATTTAAGGATGGAATTATTCCCATGAACTCTTAAACAGTGCTACCAATAATAGATTATCAAGGCATTTGTTCATTCATTTGCTGTCACAATTGCATAACATAACAAAAGCGACTGCTCTTTAAAAGTAGTTAATTGACAGTGACATGCTTCTGGATATTCTGAGTATGTTGTAAAGCACCAATATAAATTCAAGTTTTCCATTCAGACAAATCTTCTAATATGATGTAACATAGAACATAGAACAGTACAGGCCCTTTGGCTCAAGATGTTGTGCCGAACTTTTACCCTAAACCTAAGGTCTATCTAAACTACATCCCCACCTTATATTTTCATCCTTATGCCTTTCTAATAGCCACTTCAATGCCCCTAATGAGGCCGACTCCACTACCCTCTCTGGCAATGCATTCCATGCCCCTACCACTGTGAAATATGCTGTGAAAGAGGTCAGAATTGGAAATACTCGGGTCAGTTGGCATCTGTGGAGGCAAGTTGATGTTTTGAGTGGGTTAGAGCTATAAGGGTGAAGACCTGAAAAACAGGTTGGCCTTTCCACAGGAACTGACTGATCTGATGAGCATTGCCTTTTGTGTTATTGAGGCTGCGTAACTGTGACTAAATTTATGGAGTTTTTCTCCCCTTCAGTCTTCAAGTAGGCGCCAGCACCCGCTCAACAAGCATCTTTTCCGGCCATCCACGTTCATGACATCACACGAGCCGCCCGTCTACATGGACGACGAAGACGACAGGAGCAGTTTCTACAGCAGTCAGCTTGATGCAGCTGCCGATGAGGAGGTCTCGGTGAGTTCCTTTTGAGGCCAGATGGCCCGGTATTTGTTGGTGTGGGCCATCTTGCACTGGGCCTTGTTCTTCAGACATTTCCCCTTTATCTCAGAAAACTGTTGTGCTGCTAAGTGGTGATAATGCGAGTACCTGAGACCTGGATGAGAGATGGGCCAACGGTGTATCTCCTTAACCAGTGAGATTTACACATAGAGAAAGAAACAGGAGCGACAGAAGGTGGGTAAATTACACAAAGCAAATTTCTGTGGATGATGGATATCTGAAATAAGAGCAACCAAATAAGAGAAAAACTTAGCAGATCAGGCAGCATCTGTGTAGAGAAAACAGAGTTGATGTTTAACCCAGTGGAAAATGTATGGGAGTGCAAAGGAGAAAGGTGTGTGAGAGCATTAGGCCAGGGGATATTACATTAAAAAAATCATGGCGCAACACTGACAAGAACTCGACTAAAGAGCATAAAACAAAGATTTTGTCTAAATATGGTGTGAATTGTTGCATAAAAACCATCTGAATGCAGCACTGTACGGTAAAGCAACAAGCTTCAGACCAACCCAACTAAACTGACTAAAGGGGGAAAGACTAAAAATACAGATCATGTTGGAGGTATGATCTGACATTGTTGAATTTAAATGTTAAGACCAGAAGGTTGTAGAGTTGGAAGATGTTCTTTGAGTCTGTGTTGAGCTTTGCGGGAGTACTGTCACTGGTCTCGGACAGAAAGGTCAACATGGGAACAAGTTGGAGCATTAAAATAACAAGCACCTGGAAGCTTGAGGTCATCCTTGCAAGCAGAATGGAGATTTTCAGCAAAGGGCTCTTCCAGTCTGCATTTGGGATGCACTGGCTGGGAGGATGTCAGAGCTGGGAAACCTCACAATCTTTGAGAAGGTACTTGGATGAGCCCTGGAAATGTCATACCATTCAAGGCTATGGGCCAAATGCCAGGAAGTGGGATTAATGCAAATAGATCAGTGCAGGCTAGACGGGCTTTAGAACCTCTTGTGTTTTTTTTTGACTGAGGGGTGTAAAAGCAGATTTGAAATAGGAAGAAAAGAATTTTGTGGGGTAGGGCAAGGCTGACGTAATGGATTGGTCTGGTGCTGTCTTGTTTCTGGCTCTTGGGAAGGAGACAGAAAGAGACTTTTGGGCTTGAGGGACCATGAGGTTGGCGGCAGTGGAGTGAAGGTGAACATAGGGATGATGCTAAGGAACATCCTGAGCACAATGGCTTAATGTTTGGTGGTGGGATCATAGTCTGGAGGGAGGTAAGAGGAAGTGTCATAGAGTTGGCATTTGACCTCTGCAAGACAGAGGTCTCTCACCTAGACAACAGCTGTACAATGTTTGTCAGTGGCTTAATGATGATGTCAAGCAGCATGTGATTCATGATTCAAGGAGCATCTCTTCCAGACTACTAATTACTGGATGGTGTACACGTTCACATGTAGATGTACCGCTTCTCAGTGTGCTGGTAAAAGGGTCTCGGGAGAGAGAGAGTGCTGCATGAGTTATGTTCCCTTGGTTTATGCCCAGTACATGTTGCATTTAAGTAATGGCTTCAAAACATGTTGCTTTTACCAATGGAAGTTTGTATTCTGTAGGATTTGTTTGTCGATGATTCACTCAGGCTGCATCAGTTATTGTGTCCTTTGGTCGTGTTGCTTTTCAAACCTACATAATTATCTATATTTAAATTTCAGTGGGGTAAAATTAACATTAAGTCAATTTCCTGATCGATTTGACCTTTTAGGATATTTCTGATTGTACATTATGAATTCGCTGTAAATATCTGTGGTTCAGTGGTGAGCATTTCTGCCTCACAGCACCAGGTGGGTTATAAGGGGATGGGACTGGGTGGGATGTCTGAGGGCTGGTGTGGACTTGTTGGGCCGAAGGGCCTGTCTCCACACTGGAGGGATTCTATGATGATTTATTCAACAGCTGTTTTGTCATAAATATAAAGCTTTTTTTTTAATTAAAATTAATTCATTCACAGGATGTGGATATTACTGGCTAGGCAAACATTAGTCTGGTTACCTTAGAGACGGTTGTTGTAAGCCATCTTGAATTGTTGTAATTTATCTGAGTGGATACACTGTGGAGTTGTTCGGCAGTTTGACGATTTTAACCCAATGATATTGTCCCACAGGATGTGGCTTGGAGGAGAGCCTTGTAATATTGCCACGGATGTGCTACCCTTAGGTAGAAGTAGTTCTGGGTTTTGAAGCTACTGTCAAAGGCTAACACTTCCTTAGGCCATAAATTAATTGGAGGTATTATTTACTCATTAGCACACAGTTGTGAAATAGTAAGATCGTAAGACGTAGGAGCAATAGGCCATTCAGCCCATCAAGTCTGCACTGCCGTTCAATGAGATCATGGCTGATCTGATAATCCACAACACTTTTCTGCCTTTTCCCCCATAACCGTTGGGTCACTTACTCTTAACCATCAGTCTCAGCCTTGAACAGCCTTCTGGTAAAGAATTCCTCATTTTCCCTACCCTCTGCAAGAGCAAACTCCTCCTCATCTCTGTCATAAATGAGTGTGACCCCTTATTCTGAGATATGTCCCCCAATCTTAAAAGTCTGTCACAAGGAGAAACAACTTCTTCACATTTACCCTGTCAGTCTCCTAAAAATCTTGTACATTTCAATAAGGAACCTGTTATCCTCCAATGAGTACAGACCCAATGTCCTAAACCTCTCCTCATTAGACAGTCCCTGTATATAAGAGGCCTTTAACTAAGCTAAAACAGTGAAAATTGTTCACTGTACTCTAGGTATGGTCTTACTCATACCTTGTATATTATTAGCAAAACCTTTCTATCTTTATATAATGCTTTCCCTTTTGTGACATAGATCAATATTCCTTCCCTATTACCTGCTAAACCTTGATGCTGGCTATTTTTGATTTACACATGAAGACTCCGAAATCTGTCTGTTCTGTATCTTTCTGCAGTCTTTCTGCATTTAAATAATGTTTAGCTCCTTGATTCTTCCTGCCAAAGTGCATAACCTCACATTTTCCGGCATCATATTCCATCTGCCAAGTCACTGCGCACTCTATATCCCTCTCCAGGCTCCTAGTAGCAAATCCACCACTTGCTTTCCCACCTATTTTTGTATTTTGTGCAAACTTGGCTACAGTATGTTCACTTTGCTCATCAAGTCATTAATGTATATTGTAAATAATTGATCCCTGTAACACTTCACTACTTACAGTTTGCCATCCTGAAAGTGCACCTTTTTTCCCCCAGCCGTCTGACTTCTCTTAGTTAGGCAACCCTCTATCTATACTACTGTACTACCATCCAATAACATGGGCTCTTGTCTTGTTAAGTACCTAACACGTGATACCTTTATCAAGCACTTACTGAACATGCAAACATATTACAACCACTGCTTCTCCTGCATGTTACCTCCTCAAAGAATTCTAATAAATTTATCAGTCATGATTTCCCCTTGTGAACCCATGCTGACTCTGCTTGATTAAGTTATGTACTTCAACATTTTGCCAGTTACATGAAGCTAACTGGCCTATTATTACAGCTGGTAGCAGTAAGGTAGAATGGATCTCAATTTCAATACCATGAAGATGAGGGGAGAGGGAAGTGAACCTACAATGTCTATAAGGACAGAAATAAAAGCAAGGGTTGACTTTATGCTCCCAATTGTACCCTTTGCTAAGATCTTCACTGAACTCTTACATCAACGCCATTTTCTTGCCCTTTTGATTCCTTTGGTGCCCTATTAATTTCTGCCTTAAATATTGAGTGAGGTACCACAGGTCATTGGACAGAGTAGTTCAACGATTGACAACCCTCTGAATGAAAACTTTTCTCCTTTTCTCAGTCCATGATGAGTGACCGTTATCTTGAGCCGAGACCACGAGATCGCGACTCAGTGGGAAAAGGGCAAACAGTTTCTCAGCAAGCCCTCTGTCAAGACCTTCATGAATTTCAGACATTGCAATGAAATTGGCCCTTATTCCCTAAACACCAGAGATTATATACCCATTCAGTTTGGCCACCCCTCATTAGGCAGCCCCCTCATTCCTGAATACAAGCAAAGATTTTTGTATCCACTCCCAAAACAGTAATTGCAGCAAATCTTCCTTATTCTTCAGCTGTAGTGTCCTTGCTCTCAAGGTTAATTTCCTTGCTATTTAATTGCTATACCTACAAATTAACTGTGATGTACGCATTGGGCCCTCAGATCCTTCCTTCTGAATGTCAGCATCTTCTGATTTCTCAACATTATTTTGAAAATAAATCTGCTTCATTTTCATCATAATGTACTCCACCTACTAGAACATAGAACAGCACAGCACAGTTCAGGCCCTTTGGCTCACGATGTTGTGCCGAACTTCTACCCGAAACCTAACGTCTATCTAACCTCCACTGCTACCTTATACGGTCATCCATATGCCCATCTAATAGCCACTTAAATGCCCCTAATGAGGCTGACTCCACTACCCTCTCCGGCAATGTGTTCCACACCCTTACCACTCTAGTTTCTTGATCAGCAACTTTTCGGCCTGTATCCTTTTATAGTCTTAAGCTGAAAGATTATCACCCGTTGAGATTTGTGTTCAGAGCTGGGAATGAATGACAAAAGTTTAGTTGAGCCCTTTTACCTTTCAGATATAGATTTTCTCTCGCTCTCTCGCACTCACGCTCTCGCTGTCTCTCTCCGAATGTGATCTAACTGCTGCCTTTAATCAGTTTGCCATTACTCCATTGTTCTTACTCTGTGCTCTATTTATAGAATATTGGCTGTTTTTCTGCCAAGTTCTTTCTGTCTAAAACTAATAATGTGAGAGTAGGAGGCTTCACTTATCTAACTGCAGCTGCACTCAGTTTGTGAATATTTTGTTTCTGTTTCTGTGAAGAATGTTCCAGATAATCATCCTCGGCATTTAAGTGCTGTGATCGCTTTGATTTCAGAGCTGCTCCTGTTTCATTGAATTTCCTGAGAGTCAGTTGTCAGAACAAAGTAGGTAATTCTTTGATATCATTCGCTTTGGTCCAGCCTGCCTAGCATTTAAGTTCGCGTTGCCTGTTGTACATCAGGATTGAAAATAAGCTGCGATGACCTTCAGTTTTCCTTCAGTCTTTTGTAAAATGTTTTCAAATATAACTGCAAAGCAGTTGTATTCAAGTACTGTAATACCCAGATGCAGCGACTTATATTCTTAAAGACTGAAAGCTTTGGATGTATGGAAGTGAATGATCAGTTCCATATATTGTAACACCCAACACCCCATCACTTTAGATCCTGTGGAGTTTCAAATTGTCAAACCCCAGCCACCGCTGACCTTTTCCTCTGATTTATTCCTATTGTGTCTTCCCTGTGAGATGAAATATAATTCCATTTGTATCTGCAGCTGTCAGTTATCTCCAGCAAACAGTCATTCTTTCAGCCTGACTCGAACCGTGATTATTGGTAGGCTGTTGAACTGCAGAAGCATCACAGCAGACCCTTACCTGAGTTTCTCTCGCTATCGCTTTTCAGTTTGGGAACAAAGGACCGCGTTCAGGAGAGATGAGCCCCATTTTTTTTGCTTGCATAACTTGTCATTTCCCACCTCGACTTATATTAATGCACTTCTGTGGTCATCTTGGAAATTCTGATGGACTCCTGGGGTCACGCAGCAAACACTGACACATTCGTGAGGGGAGGGTGGGGTTCACCCTGGAAAATGCTGAGACGCTCCCAGTGTTAAGTGTTACTGACGTTGCACCCATTTAGATGACCATTCCATTGCATAACTTCTTTGAGCTTTCTCGATGGAGAGACTTGCTTAAATCTGTCCTTGTGCGTATATTCAGTGCTAAGCACAGGTTAGTATTAGCACAAGCAGTGGAGTGTGTTCTGAGTTGTGTAGTGTGTATCGGCATCAGTTGTTCCCAGGTCACATGTTGTATGTTTAAGTAATTTAGTGATGCCTGTAGCCGAACTCAAGAACTGGGCACAGCCCCTCCTTCCTACACTGACCCTGTGTAAGAAAATAGTTATTAGATATCCTGGTAAATCTTTTCTGACATCAAGAGCAAACTGTTTTCTCTCCTCCAGGATGACGAAAGCATTCCACCTTCATATCGCCACACAGCGGAATACAAAGAAATGATGAGCTTGAAGAAACTGAAGAAGCAGAAGCTGGAGATGATGCAGGCAGAGAGTAGTTTTGTACAGCACATCGGGTTTAAGGTGGGTAACGATTTCTGGGGACATTGGAATAAAGCCTGCATTTGAACCCCTCCCAGCCTATGTGAATGTGGAAAAATGGCAGAGCTGTTTGCTGTATTGTGTTATTTGGTGAACATCAGGACTGTACTAATATCAAATTGAAAAGAAAGGAAAAGTGTAGCAAAGATTAGTGAAAAACAGAGAAACGGTTAAGTTTTAAAAGCCAGCAGAAGATGACTACAATAAATTAGCAAATAATTTGAGGGTAAACTAGGCTGCGTAATTGTTTCTTTAAGTAATTGAAAAGGAATAAAGAGACCAAAGTGATCATAGGCTCCTTAGAAAATGATGCTGGGGAACCAGGAAATTGTAGAGGAATTGAGTAACTACATCACTCTTCACGATCGAGGACCTGAATAGCATTCAAAAATACAAAGCAAATAAGCAAAAAGTGGGAAAGAAGTATAGGGCTGAAGGGATCAAAGGGTATGGGAAGAAAGCAGGAATGGGGTACTGTGTTGGGTGATCAGCCACAATCATATTGATTGGCAGAACAGGCTTGATAAGTCAAATGGCCTCCTCCTCCTCCTCCTACTGCTATTTTCTAAATGTTGTAACTATCACCAGAAAAAAAAAGGGAATTAGTGGAGCTAAAGGACATGATGGTTTGCACCCTAGGATATTAAAGCAAATAGTTATAGAGGTAGTGGAAGCATTGATAATAATTTGCCAAGAGTTCTCTGGAAAACGTCCTATACGATTAGGAAAACATTGGAAGTAACTTCCCTATTCAAAGCATGAAGAAGGCCAAAATGACAGGTAATTGTAGGCCAGTTAGCTTAACATCTGAAATTGGGAACATGTTGGAGACTTAATAAAGGATGTAATGTCAGTGCATTTTGAAATACTTAATCAAGCAGACTCAGCACGGCTTCGTAAAGGGGAAATTATTCCTGACAAATTTATTCAAATTCTTTGAGGAGGTAGCAAGCAGGTTAGTTGAAAGGGAACCAGTAGATGAAGTGTATTTGGATTTCCAGGAGACGTTTGATAAGGTACCACACTTTGGGCTGCTTAAAAATATAAAAATCCATGGTGTTATGAGTTTATTAGCCTGGATAAAAGATTGGCTGATTATTAGATGAGTGTTGGATAAAGGTGACATTTTCAGATGGAAACCTGTAACTAATAGAGTGCTACAGGAATCAGTGTTGGGGGCCACAATTGTTTACAATACACAATATGACTTGGATTAAGGAAATGAACAAATAAGGATATTCAAGACATTTTAATCAGTAAGGGAGTCGAGGGGTATGGAGAAAAGGCAGGAAAGTGGGGTTCAGGTTTATCAGATCAACCAAGATCTCATTGAATGACAGGGCAGACTCGATAAACCGAGTGGTCCATTTTCTGTCTCATGCCTTAAGGCCTTACACTCTAGCAGCAACAGACTGATTATATGATGCTTTGTGGCCATGAGGTAGTCTTGTCAGAATGGCTTTTTCTAAGTAAATTCAGTACTGTGCAGTGGTATTCCCATCAGATCTAATTTAGTTGGTTAAAATACTTCTTTGCAGAGTGGAAAGCACTGGTAAATTTCATACACGGGTCAGAAGCAAACATTTAAGTTATTTGTTAAAATAATTGAGAAAGAAGGCAATTCTGTTGACCTTTGCTCCTGTCTTTTTAATTAATAGTGTGATAACTGCGGCACAGAACCAATTCTTGGATTACGGTGGCATTGCCAAGATTGTCCACCAGACAGTTCAGTTGATTTCTGTGACAGTTGTTCAGACTGGTAAGTTACCACAGTTTGTAAAATCTTAGTTGTTCACGTGCATGCACCTTCAAGTTACATAATTTATTTTAAAAAGATTCATTAATGGGCTGGGACAACATCTATGCTGATTCTGAATTGCCTTTGGGAGGGTGGTGATGAACCACCTCACTCCATGAGGTGTATGTTCACCCATAGTGCTGTTCGGGAGGGTACCCCAGGAATTTGACCAAGTGACAGTGAAGGAACAGCAGTGTGATTCCCAAGCCAGGATCTCTTATAGCTAGGAGAGCACCATTACATTTATAGCCCTTATCTTTCTAGGTGTTCATGGTGGTGGATGCTGCCGAAGGAGCTTTGGTTGCACTGCACAGTTAGTGTACACCGCTGCAGCCATCTGTCGATGGTGAAGGGCGTGAATGTTCAAGCTGGTGGGTAGGGTGCCATTCAAGTGGGCTGCTTTGCCTAGGATGGTATCAAACTTGCCAAGTTTTGTTGAAGCTGCACTCATCCACGTTTATGGAAAATACTCTGCGCTGCAGCGTTGTCGAAGGCGATGGGCCAAGTGTTGGAAAATTGGATCAGAACTGCTAGGCACTGACTTGATGGACCAAAGGACCTTTTGCTATGTTGTAGACCTCTTTGACTGTGGGCTTTTGGGGATTTGCCTCAAATTCCAGCTTCCGAGCATCTCTTTTAATCATGATAGTTAAATGGCAGGTTCAGTTCAGTTTCTAGTCCATGGTAACCTCAGGCAGTCTCCGTGACAGCAATGCTATTGAATGGTGAGCAGACTGTCATGTATTATAATGTGTGAGAGTAATGTGCTCAAAATACATAGAGGTCAATGATCTGACAAAGAGGATGAAAACTGAGTTACAAATTTAAATAAATTTGTTTCTTTACTACATGGTGTGAGTGTTCCTAGAATTTTGAATGTCCCTTGCTTTGCCCTTTACCATGATAGTCTGTGACCTTAATGATGGGTTTGGGTAAATGACACTTTGTAAGAGATTTTGACAAAATGTCTGTGAAATATCAATCAGTCTCTTCTCCATCAAGTACAGGCAGAACTGCCTCCTGCTTTCATCACCTACTTTTTCCTGTCCCCAACTTTCAAAAGTTATTTTCTGTTACCTATATTTATTTAGTTAGCTGTTTTAGATGGCTCTCAGTCATTTGCATTCCATAGTGCAGTGTAAAATTGTATTCCAAGGTATGCCTTCAAAATTTGCAACTTTAATGGTAAAGTTGCGTGATTTGGACAAAATGTTTCTGGGATTCACACGCACAGCGTAATGTGAGCATCGATCAATAATCTTACAAAGAGTTTTCTAAAGATGGGAGAAATGTTTTGCTGTAACTTCTGAAGATGGGTGCACCTAGTGTCATGCTAGCTTTGCACAGAGGGCACTGAGTAATCAGGAAAACAACTGCTAGTCTCTGAGGCCAAGTTATGTTGAAAGAAAGGCACTGGTCAGTCACCGGCAGCTGCTTGTTGTCTTCAATGCCGAATTCCATTTAGGCGTTTTTAAGAGCTTAGTTGGAGGACTGGTTCCAGAAATTTGACTTGTATTCACTTGAATGTAGAAGATTGAAGGCAATGTGATCGAGCTGTTTAAAATGCTAAAGATTCCAAAGAATTGACGCAGAGGGAAAATCACTTGGTACTTTTTCAGAAAACGGAAATGGATATTTCAAATCCTCATCGCTCAAAAGGACCCGGGTGCCTTTGGTCAGTTGGTCCTGCCAAAATTGAGGGAGACCTTTTGAGAGGCAAGAATTTCAAGGGTTATGGAGTAAGGAACTGTGGAATAACAGTGAGATTTCCAAAGCTGTGTACAGAAATGAATGAAAATTGTGAGCAGACGTAAGAAATATTTATCCCCAAGGAGTTGTAAAAAGCTTGAGTTAGGTGACATGCTGGTACTCCTGCTGTGTTTGGTTGTGGGCATGTCTCCTCAAGTATGTACTGACCGTGGCAGTTATTGTATGTACTTTAGAAGCAATTGGAGTTGACATGTCTGAAGTTCAATTCAAATCTCACTAAGTTGTTTCGTTTTCTTTATTTTGTTTGTTCTTCTATTTATTTAGCCTGTACGAAACGGAGACTCACAAAGCTGACCACCAGCTGGACCCTGTCTACAAAGTTGAGACATTTCTGGACAGAGATTACTGCATGTCTCAGGACACCAGTTACAACTACCTTGATCCAAACTACTTCCCAGCAAACAGATGACACAAAGGGCGTAGTTGGGGAGGAAGAAAAAAAATCAGACTCCCAGAGGGAGTTGACTCTCTGCTCTTCAGTGCATTGCAAAATCAGGCTCCATTCATTGATTCCTTGCACAGATCGAAAGCATCCTGCTGCTGTTCCAAAAAAAAATTGGTGTCCGCAGGTGATTGCTTCAGTGGGTCCCCTCATCGACTATGACCCTGAGCTGCCTGCGGCCCTTTACAAGTCATTCAACAGCAGGTGAACATTCCTAACATACAATGGGTTTCCTTGAGTTGCCTTCCACGCACTCTCCTCTGTGTTTGTCTGTCTCATGCTGTCTCTCGCTCAGACTTCTGTTCACATCTGTTGATGGAAATGGAGGAGGAAGGGAAGGCAAAGCAGTTGCAAACTGCACAGGCCCAGTTACTTAATTCCAAAGGCAAGATCAGTTTCTGTGACAAAGACTATACTCTTAACCATAATATGATGTAGATAAATGTCTGTGTAGACAAGTATTTATGGAACCACGATACATTAAAAATTTCCTATTATGTTGTGTAGTGTGTAGTCCTAGTGCCAGGAAAGGGAGCTACCTTTTGTTGTTGGAAAGAAAGTCCTAGGTTTTACACAAGAGAAAGTTGAATTTAACAAACTAGTAAAGTTGACCGTAGAGATGCTGGACCTGGTTAAGATCCTGAGCATTGAACTTGCCTAAAATAATCAGCTGCTTACTCCCGAAAGGCCTCATGCCTTCTCAGCCCTTCCCCTGAGCAACTGCGAAGCACTACGTGAGGCAAAGAATGCCAGGGCAATAGTGAAGAAATGTGGATGTGTTTTCCCTTCACACCCAATGTCATGTCTCTTGCAACCAGCCTCCGCCTTCTCCCCTGCCCAACAAAACAAAACTGCACGGAAGAAGTTTGAAACAAGTGAGTTGTCAGTGAAAGTGTTTTTTTAGATGTAATGTGATATAAAACGACTATGTAATGTGTACTAAAATATGGTGAAAAAAGTACAGTGGTAGCAACAGTGTACATCACTTTATATAAACACACCTCCACCAACTTCAGAATCAAATAGAGCCCTCCTGTCACTACCCCTTAAAATGGGAGTTGTCCCCACAACACATTAACAAAACTGCCTGTTAAAGATAATCAAGTATTATAATGAATTCCCTCTTTTGTAGTCTGCACAAAAGCTCCAATTGCTGAAAGATTGTATTTTTACTATGTATTTAAATGATTGATTGATACTAGTCAGCAGTGAGCACTGGGTTCAGCTGCAAACTTTTATACTAGTAGTTGTGCATTGATTAGAACATTTTTGTACGGTTTCAGTTTCTGGCCTCATATCTGTGTGTATGCAATATGTTCTTATACAGATCTGTACAACTGTCAGGAGAGCTGTGATAAATAAAAAAAACACATGGAACTAGTCTCCTTGTATTACAGTCCCTCTCTTCAGCTAACGGACTTAGCACCTAATTAGATTACCTGTTGTAAATCAGCAGATTTATATTGGCTAGGTGTCCATTGCAATAAAAATCACTCGTGATTTTTCATGCTCCAAACCGAATGGAAAAATTATCTTTTATTTGCTTTGACTGTGAGGAGAATATGCTTTTATATAAGTGGTCTGTCCTATCTCTGCACTCCCATATGATGCAATACTCTGAAACTTGAGCACTGAGCGTCTGAAGGTAAATGGAGCAGCCACTTTAGGCCATCAGCCTTCCACCAGCAAGCAGCAGTCAGAAGGTTGAGAATTCGAGCCCAGCTCCAGAGTGTTTCATTTGTTCATGGGATTTGCGCTGTGCTGACAAAGATGCATTACCCATCCTTAATTGCTCATAAGCTGACCATGAACAGTCTGTGAAATTGAATTGACCTGCAGTTTGTTGCAGTTGACCTGAAAAATTGGGGAGGCAATGGCCTTAGTGGTATTATCACTGGGCTATTAACCCAGAAACCCGGAATGTGTTCTGACCCAGGTTGAATCCTGCCACGGCAGATGGTGGAATTTGAATTCAATAAAATATCTGGAATTAAGAATCTAATGATGACTGTGAACCCATTGTCGATTTGTTGGAAAAACTCATCTGGCTCAGTCGTGTTCTTTAGGGAAGGAAACTGCCATCCTTACCTGGTCTGGCCTACATGTGACTCCATATCCACAGCAAAGTGGTTGACTCTCAACTGTCCTCTGGTTAATTAGAGATGGGCAGTAAATGCTCGCTGGCCAGTGACACCCTCATCCTTGAATGAACAAAGCGGGGGGGCAAGAAAGTTCCATTTAGGTAGGAAAATCTGAAGATTTCATCCCAATGTTGATTCAAGGGAATAGGGAGTCAAATATATGTTTCAAGTCAGAGAGGTATGTGACTTGTAGAAAATTTGCAAAGGATAACATACCCATGCACGTGTCCTTGTCTTTCTGGATTATAGATGCAGTTTTGTTGAAGGAACCTTGGCTAACTGTTGCAGAGTATTTTGTCTGTGATATACATTGCAGCTGTGAGTCAGTGACTGTTTAAGATGGAATGTGATGCTGGTCATGACTGACCAGCAGTTGTGATGATGCTTGTCTTTATGTTGTTGAATCTCCTGAATATTCATGTGGGCAGAAAGCTTAGTGCCTTGTGGGTGTTGGAGAGACTGGGGACTTGAGAGCTGAGATTCAGGGAAGAACATTCAGCTTGTGACCTGCTTTTGTAGCCATGGTGTTCGCAAGGCTGGTCAATTTAAGTTTATGATCAGCTGTAATCTCCAGAATGTTGATAGTTCTCATGCTTCAACAATTGTCTTGAAGTTGAATGTGAGCACGCGGTTGAATTTGTGGACAGTTGGGAATTTTCTACCCTATCAGATAGATGTAGGTTCTGCTAAGTGTTGCCCAAGGACAGTCACTTTTACCTTGAAATTGGAATTTGAATCATTTGATGTTTGCATGAAGGCTCTTGTGCTGTAGAGCGGAATCCAAATGGAAAGCATCTGTGATTGGATTATTGCTAGGTAAGTTCTGCTTGATAGCACTGCCAATGACAGTGGCTACCACCTGTCTGACTGAAATGATGGGACAATATTTGGTCAATTTAGATCTGTCCCTTTTTTAAAAACAGATTGGACATACCTGGACAATTTGCCACTTCTGTTAGATTGGTGCAGCTACAACACTGGCACCTAAGTAAGTTAGTTAGTTCTGACACACAAGTCTTCAGCACTGTAGTCTGGAAGTTTCAGGACCATAGACGATAGCCTTTTCATAATATCATTTGGAATGGATTGATTTGGCTGAAGATTGACATCTGTGATGTCGAAGACCAGGATATTACCATCGCCATGACATTTCCAAAGATGGTTACAAATGCTTCTGCCTTGTCTTTTGCATTTGAAAGTTGGGCTTTGCCATTATTGAAGATAAGACTTTATAGAGATCTTTCTACCAATTGTTGTTTAACTATCCTTCTCATTCATGATTGGATACAGCAACTCTGCAGAGCTTTAATCTAAATCCTGTCTTATCTGGGTACCTCCTAGCGTAGCCCAACCCATTTCAACCATTTACATCTCTTACCTCGCATTTTTCTCACTCTCAGCTTATCATCAGAATTCATTGCTTGCCTGTCTATTTTCTTTCTCTCTCTCGCTCTCTCTGGGCCTCATCTCCTTGTATACTATTCACTGCATCATCAATATAAATACCAACCTTTCCCACCTATTTTCCGTTCTGACGAGAAGCTGTTGGACTTGAAATGTTATCCCAGTTTTTCTATGTACAGATGCTGCCAGACCTGTTGAGTCCCTCCAGCACTACCTGTTTGTTTAATCTGAACCATTGATTGTGGGATCACTCAGCATTGTTTGTGGCATTCCTTTTCTGCTGTTTCGCATATGGCCGTGAGGTAGTTCTCCCAAGTTGCCACTTAATCTTCACGTGTGCCTGGTGTTACTTGTAAAATCCTCCTCTAACTCATTCCAGGCAGGAATCTGTCTCCTAGCTTGATGGGAATGATAAAGTGAAGGATATGCCTGTCCTGTAGTTACAGGTAATGGATAAATACAATTCTGTGAATGGCCTACAGTGTCTCATTGATGCTCACTTTTCAGATGTTCAACCTGACTCTTTGTGACTTGGTATTGTGAGAATCCCACACCATATGCCCACATATCCAGGCTGACATTCTAGTGCAGTACTGCTAAAAGTGCTGTTATTCAAGCAAGATGTTAAACCAAGGTTCTGTCAGTCCATTTGGTGAATGCCAGTGATCACAACACTTTTGCCGAGAAGGTGTGAATATATGAGCAATGGTTAGTAAGTTTGCAGATGACTTCAAAATTGGAGGTGTAGTGGACAGCAAAGAAGGTTACCTAAGAGTATAACAGGACCTTGATCAAATGCACCAAGGAGTGGCAGATGGAGGTTAATTTAGATAAATGAGGTCCTCAATTTTGGTAGGGCAAGCCAGAGCAGGACTTATACACTTAAGGTCCTGGGGAGTGTTGCTGAGCAAAGACACCATAGGATGCAGGTGCATAGTTCCTTGAAAATGGATTTAAAGGGAGATGGTGAAGAAAGCATTTGGTACACTTGCCTTTATTGGTCAGTGCACTGAGCAGAAGTTGAGAAATGTTGTTGCAGCTCTACAAGGCATTGGTTAGGGCACTTTTGAAATACTGTGTTCAAAAAGTGTTGTGGAAGTTGAAAGGGTTCAGAAAAGATTTACAATGATGTTGGAGGGTTGAAAGGTTTGAGCTGTAGGGAGAGGGTGAATAGACTGGGGCTATTTTGCCTGGAGTATCGGGGCTGAGGGGTGGCCTTATTGAGGTTTATAAAATCATGAGGGCCATGGATAGGGTGAATAGTTAAGGTCATTTCCCCAGCATTAGCAAGTCCAAAACTCGAGGGCATAGGTTGAAGTTGAGAGGGATGAAAGATTTGAAAGGGACCTGAGGGGCAACATTTTCCCACAGTGATGCGTGTGTGGAACAAGCTGCCAGAGGAAGTGGCAGAGGCTTGTACAATGACCACATTTAAAAGGCATCAGGATGGATAAATGAATTGGAAGGGTTTAGAAGGATATGGGCCAAATGCTGGAAAATGGGACTACATTTATTTAGGATATCTGGTCATGGCTGAGTTGCACCAAAGGATCTGCTTCTGTGCTGTAAATGTCTATGACTATGACTCCAAAAGAGAAAGGGAATTATCATCTTATTGTCTTTTGGAGCCTTATGGTACATAAATCGCTTAATTTTCCTAATTTATAGCAGCCTGTATATATTCAGAAGTACTGCACTGAGAAATCCTGAGTTATGATCAGCTTGATATAATTCAAGTCACTTTCCTTTTTAAAATAATTATGAATCATGCAAGATTAACTTTTTGTAAGTAATCATCTGGTCTCAAGTTATTTTTGTCCTGGTCTGCGCTCTTAAAGTTGTTTCAAAGATTTGTTTTCTCAGCACCATAGTTGTCAGCTTTAGCTCAGTGCCTATGATTAAGAAGTTGAGGAAGCATATAAACTACACTAATCTCACAAAATGCTTCCTTTCAGATTGACACTGAACAGTTCGAGTCAATCAGTTTTTTTTAAAAAAGGCAATATTTTAGAGAAAAATGGAAAAGCTGGCCAATATTTAAGACTCAAGCAAAAAAAAAATTGCTGTGTACAAAAATCTAAATAACTGTAGAAGCTTGATACCTGACGAGCAGAAGTTGCTGGAGAAACTCAGCAGGTCTGGCAGCATCTGTGGAGAGAAACCAGAGTTAGTGTTTCAGGTCCAGTGACCCCCTTCTGTTTGCAAACTGGCTGCCTTGCGTTCTACGTGCCAATAGTAATTGTACTTCAGAAAGTATGAAGTTAGTTTTGCAGTATCCTGGAGTCATAAAAGGCACTATATAATTGCAAAGATAACAAGGTGTAGAGCTGGATGAACACAGCAGGCCAAGCAGCATCAGAGGAGCAGGAAAGCTGACATTTCTGGTCTAGGCCCGAAACATCAGCCTTCCTGCTCGTCTGATGCTACTTGGCCTGCTGTGTTCATCCACTCTACACGTTGTTATCTCAGATTCTCCAGCATCTGCAGTTCCTACTATCTCAGTTATAATTGCAAAGCCTTGTTTTACTTGCAGTTTAAACTGCTGTACTGTCCTACTGCATGTAGAAAACAGTGGCAGTTTTAATACTAATCAATGTCTCCTGGACCTTCACAATGACCTTGGCTTTCAATTTATTTTGGTCTCCAGAAGGTTACAGGGATGCTTGGTAGGAGTTTGGTGTGTGTGTTATTTTAAATAAGGCATGAGACAGACCGGATAGATGAGAGGCTTCTGCCCTTATCAGTAAAGTTTCTCTGCATTCTTTGCAATGCAGAGATCTTTTGTAGCAGCCTTAAATCATTAATGCAGACAGACTTTAGTAGAAGTATTACTTAAAAGTGAGGTTTACGTTGAAGATTTTCAGTCTTGCTCTTGTGCAAGCTACAGTCTCTTGCTTCTCGCAAATGCGAGAATACTAAATATCAGAATGATTGCATTTAATAAAGAAAGTAGATCGGGGAGGAAGATGCTGTTTGTGTGATGAGTTGGTTCAGGCATAGCCAGAACGAAACCACAGGGAAAAGCCCCTGTCGTTATAAATTGTTCTGATGATTTGAAATTTGTCAGACTTGTAGTTGTCCTGGTTTAGTGCAAAACAAATATCTTCACTATATCTCTCTCAGCAACATTTAAGTTATATATGACCAAGTGATTGTTTAAGCAGAAGTGTTAAAATGGAATTAGATAACATATACGCTTTTCATTACAATTTATCTCCCGCACCTTCAAATGGCTAACAAAACAGATTGAAACAATATTTTTTAAATACTGTTTAATAAATTCACAGTCACAAAATCCATTTTTCCAAGTTTTAATTTTATGTAACTAATGTTGAGTGCTTCTCAATCAGAATTTAAATTATCCTTCCCAATTTAGTCTTAGCATTCCCTTTCATCTGTCTCTACGTCTCAGAGATGACATTTCTGTACATTAAAGATAATTGAGAGTTGTTCCCGTAACTAGATGGCATTTTTTCCAGAGAGCCACCATAGACCCAATGAGCTGAATCACCTTGTATTACAGTGTAATGTTCCTTGATTCTAGTGTGTTATTTTTCCTTTCTGTGAGCAAGTGTAGAGATGAGTAGTGCCCAAGTCTTAAATGGCGACAAACTGGGCACTCCCACTGCCAAGAAAACTCAACCAGTGACCTGCCAATCAGCTGGCCGATGAGCTTTGGTGAGTATCTTGGCCTGTCACAAGCCCTGACAGCAGTGTCCTGGATTTCCCCAAATTGGAGGTTGGCAACTTCTAGCTCCTAAAAGACAATTGACTGAGGCCTGTTCCTCAATCAATCCAACAGAGCAATGGTGGGCCTTTACTTTCTCATCGGGTGCATGTTGCAGGGAGTGAGCAGATTGGAGGTTTTCAAAGGCCACCCCTTTTGCCCCCCCAGGTGTGGCTCTGATTATCCACAGGTTGGGGCCATGAGAGGCTCCAACATCTCCACACTGACAGGTTGCCATGGTTACCAAGTTAAGAAGCAAGCCAATTATTTTGTCTGGTGAGGTCACTTAATTGGGAGGCTGAGAGTTGGGGCCCTTTTAACTGGCCAATAATCAATCACTTAAGGGGCTTAAGTAGTGTTGGCTCAAAGTTGTTAATGGATCTTCGCATCCAGGACCTACTGGTGAGGCAGCAAAAAGGGGGAAAACATCTCAAGGATCAACTTGCCCAATTTTTTTTCTTCTAGCCACCTTCATGGAGGAGAAAATTCCACCCTAAGACTCAATACCCTGTGCTACTCGGTTCCTTATACAGGAGTCCATCCAAAGTCACGTCACTTGTGCTGCTATCTTGAATAGAATGGAGAGTTTCACAGATCTGCTGGAATACTTTGTCAGGTGTTTCTTCTGCATTTACCTGTAAAACAGAAAGCAACTGCGGTTTGCGCAATTTTTAAAGACAGAAAAAAAATCAAAAACCGATTATGTGCGCACGTTCATTTTCCTGCACAAGTCAATGGGCAGCAATCACAAGGGGAAATGATTGTTCGATCATCTCCGTTCCCAGCGATGATGAGCAGGGGTCGACCAATTCATACAGTGGTAGCCAACAGACCACAGTTCAAATGCCAGCCTGTTCCGGACGTATGTTGTAACATCTCTGAACTGGTCGATTAGAAAATGTCTAAAAAGGGCAGAATTCTTCTACAGTGAAGTTGGCTTCTAAACTAGAAAAGACTCCAGAAGGGAGAGTTGGAAACTATTGACTGTGCGAAAGTATAGATTTAAAATAATACTACTCCCTTGGACCAAGCACTACCTTTTCCAGAGGTGTGTAATGATATTTCTGCAGATATTGATTAGAAAGTATCTCCCAATACCTCAGGAGGAGCTCTTGTGTAGTGCTAGTGTCCCCATCTCTGGACCAGAAGATCTGGGTTCCGGTCTCACTTACTCCAGTACCTCAGGGTAGGGGTGGTGGTATGGCATGACGTAAATACCACGAGTCCAGTGACCTTACCTCTACCTCAGAACTGACAGTTTTTCATGACAAGGTAGTAGTTGAGCAGGTTTGCCCTGTGTCCACAGGAGTTTGGAAGATGAATTAATCTTCTGGAAACGTGCAAGGTTCTGAGAGGGCTTGATAGAGTAGATACTAGGAGAATGTATCCTCCTCTATGGGACATTGAGGCTAGGGACAAGGTTTAAGAGGAGGGTATCCCTCTTGAGACAGATGAGAATCTTTTTTGTCACAGGGTCACAGTTGTTGGAATTCTAATCAGCAGGAAGCAAGTGAGGTCTGGGCCTTTGTTTATGAGATTTTTAAATTTTTGTTTGAAAAGTGGGTGGAGAGTGATGGAGTGCAGGCACAATGGCTGAAGAGCATGTTCTGGATAATGCCTACATTCTGCGAAGTTACCTGTAAAGTGTGTCTGTGTGTGCGCATGTGTCTGTATGTACATGTCTGTGTGTCTCTGTCTCTGTGTGTTTGTGTGTCCCTGTGTGTGTGTGTCTCTCCCTGTATGTGTTTACATGTTCGTGTGTGTGTCTTTGTGTGCGTGTATGCGTGTCTGTCTCTCTCTGTGACTTTGTGCGTGTACGTGTGTCTCAATCTGTCTGCACGTCTCTTTGTGGGGAATGTTACAGCCTCGGGCAATACTGTCCTTTTTGAAAGGCGACATAAAAGAGGTAGTATTGAATTGTTTGCCATTTTCTCTGTTCAAAAACAAAACTGGACCTGAACTGAAATAGATAGCTAATTCGATAGTGCCTCATTGTACATTCCCCATCAATCACCACCTCCCTTGCTCCATCTTCTGTACACAGAACCTTGTCCTCTTTGGGCTGCTGCCTCTGCTCTGAGTCGTAAAGCTGCAGCTTTGAATCTAACACCGTCTAAACACGCAATCCAGGCTGGAGTTTCAAGTGTGGTCCTGTATTATTGAGCTCAGGCATATAGCATTGTTCATCTCTAAACCTATACAGCTCATCAGCATGGCCACTAATCAGGCAGCTACAAACACTGATTCCACTTTCTCAACACTGTGGCTTCATAATCGTGAAGCAAAATAAACAATTAGGATACACACAAAGAAATAAATTACATTTATCATAGAGTCATACAACACAGAACCAGGCCTTCAGTACAACTCATCAATGCTGACCACGGTTCTCAAAATCAACTTGTCCCACTTGCCCGTATGTGGCCCATATCCCTCTTATGTCGTGACTTTTACAGCGTTGGAATGTCAAGGATTTTACAATCAATGAAATAGAGTCATATAGCAGAGCAACAGACCCTTGGATCCAACACATCCATTCTGACCTAGTCCCATCTGCCAGCATTTGGCCCCTATCCCTTTGAACTCTTCCTATTTATGTACTCATCCAAATATCCTTTTAAATGTTGTAATTGTACCAGCCTCCTCCACTTTCCCTGGCAGTTCGTTCCATCCACACACCACTCTCTGCGTAAAACTGTTGCCCAACAATCCCTTTTAAATCTTTCTCCTCTCACCTTATAATCTTTGTCCTCTAGTTATGGACTCCCCTCTCCTGGGGTAAAGACCTTGGCTATTCACCCTATCTATGCTCCTTATGATTTTATAATCCACTGTAAGGTCACCCCTCAGTCTCCAATGATCTAGGGAAAATAGCCCCAGCCTGTACAGCCTCCCCCTATAGCTCAAACCCCCCAACCCTGGTAACATCCTTGTCAGTCTTTCTGAGCACTCAAGTTTTACAACATCTTTCCTGTAGTAGGGAGACCAGAATTGCACGCAGATTTCAAATATGTCCTAACCAATGTCTTGTCCGGCTGCAACGTGACCTCCCAACTGCCATACTCAATGCACTGACCAATAAAGGCAAACATACAAAATGCCTTCTTCACTATCCTGTCTGCCTATGAATTCACTTTCAAGGAACTATGATCCTAAACCCCAAGGTCTCTTTGTTCAGTAACACTCTCCAGGACCCTACCATTAATTGTATAATTCCTGCCCTGACTCCAAAATGCAGTCTCTCACGTGTCTATGTTAAACTTCATCTGCCACTCCTCAACCCATCAGTCTATCTGATCAAGATCCTGTTGTACTCTGAGATAACCTTTTCACTGTCCATAACACCATCAATTTTGGTGTCATTTGCAAAATGTCTAACCGTATCTGCTATATCCACACCCGGATCATTTATATAAATGACGAAAGGCAGTGGTCCCAGTACTGATCCTGCAGCAAACTCCAGGTCACAGGCCTCCAGTCCAAAAAACAACCGAATGCTTTTGAAGCTTGGTCTTCATTGTATTTGTGCTCAGGAAGCCCTGAATGTATTTATTTGACAGTTTGAAGCAGTTTCTTCTCCTTCAAACCTCTGTAGGCATTTCTGATGAAGACTCACCAGATTCAAAACCATTAACTCTGCTTTCTTCCCACAGATGCTGCCAGACCTTTTGGGTTTCTCCAGTTATTTCTTTTTTTGTTTCAGATCTCCAGCATCCACAGTTCTTTGTTTTATTTTAGACTTCTCTCCAATATCCATCCATCAAAAACAGTCACGAAAACATTATCTGACTATTTAAAAAATTAACTGTTCTAGGGATGGGTCACTCCACCAAAAGCATTAACTCTGATTTCTCTTCACAGATGCTGCCAGATCTGCTGAGATTTTCCAGCAACTTCTGTTCTTGTTTTATCATTGTCGAATCCCTACAGTGTGGAGACAGGCCCCTTCAGCCCAACAAGCCCACACCAATTCTCGGAGCATCCTGCCCAGACCCCATCCCCAAAAACAACCTAATCTACACATCCCTGAAAACTACGGGCAATTTAGCATGGCCAATCCACCCAGCCTACACATCTTTGGACTGTGGGAGAAACCCACGCAGGCATGGGGAGAATGTGCAAACTCTGCTCAGACAGTGGCTTGAGGCTGGAGTTGAACCCAGATCCGTAGCACTGTGAGGCAGCAGTGCTAACCACTGAGCCGCTCCATTCTGCTCACGATCCCTTTGCAGTTTCTGTGCAAAATTGGCTGCCATAATTCCTACATTACAATATAGATCAGCCTTCAAAGATATTTAATTGGTTCTAAAATCTTTTGATGTCCAGAAGCTGTGAAAGTCACTATATAAATGTAACTTTATTTCTGTTATGTGGGAAGCAGTTTTTCCTTCGTTGTATCTTGAATGCCATCAAGATCGTGTGAAGTAGGAAATACAATAACGTTGAGAAAATGAAATTGGTGTTGGCTAGTCTGGCTATGCTGCTGTGAGTCTAGGCTGTAATTTAAGATTGCAAAACACCACGACCCATTACCAAACCCGCCTCAGATAGCTTAAAACAGATTTGATATTGTAGCTTGAAGTAGTTCTGCGCTTTGGTGAGATTTGAGTTTGCTCTTTCTAACTTGTTCATCTTTGCTTTCTGTTTCCACTCTGATGCTTGTGTCTTTGTCCTTCCTTTGTCTTTCACTGGCTCCATATCTCTTCAATTCTGACCACAGATCATGACCTGAAACATTAATCTGTTTCTGTCTCCACAGCTGCCACCTGGTGTCCTGAAGGCCCCAGCTTTTGTTTATTCCCCAGTTTTCTGGCATCCCTGGTATTTTGCTTCTGGCTTAGCTGGTTATTGTCAATATGGCCACCGACTGTGTGGAGATTTCCTTCTCCATTGCCAACATAAAAGTGGCTTCACTTTGGAAAAAGCACAGCAAACCTTTTATTTTCAAGCACCTATGGGAGCAGGTGTGCACTGATTGATCAAATATTCCAGGTAATCAAGAGGTTCACATAATCAATGTAAAAACACACACCAAGTAATAGAAATGTGATGCAGGGGGTATACACATCACTGTTATACTTTATTTATGGCATAAATCACTTAAATAACAATACAACTTTGCCTTAAACTTACCACCAGGGAGCCTTCTTCCGCGCACCCTCAACTGTTTACTGGGCGATTGTGATATTTGAGGAGAAATTGACTCAAAATTAAATCAACTGCTGATATTCTGTGAGGCCATTTGATTGAACAAAGTGTGTGATTATATTAAGGTAAATAAATTTAAAAACTATAACAACTGGGGCTGAGAGGTGATGGCCTAGTGGTATTACTGCTGGACTCTTAATCCAGGGACCCAGATAATGTCCTGGGGACCAGGGTTCAAATCCCACCATGGCAGCTGGTGGAATTGAAATTCAGTAAGTATCTGGAATTTAGGGTCTAATCATGAGTGTGAATCTATTGTTGATTGTTGGGGGGGGTGGTGGGAGAGAAACCCATCTGGCTCACTAATGCCCTTTAGGGAAGGAAACTGCCATCCTTACTTGGTATGGTCTACATGTGACTCCAGACCCACAGCAATGTGGTTGGCTCTTAACTGCCCTCTGGGCAGTTAGGAATAGGAAGTGCCCAGTCAGTGACACTCTCATCCTGTTAATGAAAAAAGGAGGGGAAAAAAAACTTTCTTCAAATTTGAAGAATATAAGTTTTGCTGCATTATCGACAGTGCTAGTTCATAAAGTGCTGGTTAAAACAAAGGCTTGCTGTACTGAGATAATGGGAACTGCAGATGCTGGAGAATCCAAGATAATAAAGTGTGGGGCTGGATGAACACAGCAGGCCCAGCAGCATCTCAGGAGCACAAAAACTGACGTTTCAGGCCTAGACCCTTCATCAGAGGGTTTTGCTGTACTGAATGGTCTTTCTGATGTCTTGGAGTCACAGAGGCGGATATGTGGTGGAAGCAAATGTAAAACATTCTGGCTGTACCTTATGGAGGAGGTTTTCCCTCTGGTACTTTTCAATGATTGGCTGAGCTGCTGAGACATAAGCCTCAATCTGCCTGATGACATTCTCATCGACATCACCATGCTCACTCATTTGAGCTGATTTCTGAAGCCGTTGTTTCAGTGTGTCTGTGGAACAGCTCAGGAAAAGAACCAGACTGGGCTGAGCAATCTGAAAGAGAGGAATGTGCACAACTTTCAACCCGAGAAGAACAAGAAGAAAATCTGCAATTATACATGGCCTTGGAGTTCCCAAATTTCTACCTAGTCTGCAAAGCCCTTCACTGTAATAGTGTCATGGAGTCGTACCGCAAACAGAAACAGACCCTTCAGTCCAACTGCAATGTAATATAGGAAACACAGCTTCCAAGTACTCCCCCCAAAGAGCAGTGAGAAATCGAGGTTTTACTGATATTGAGGGATAAATATTGACTGGGATCATTCCACTGTTTTCTTTCTTCTAATTTTCAAGAGATATGGGTCTCACTGGCAAGCTGAGCTTTTCTTCCTCATCCATAATTGTCCTTGAACTGAGAGGCTTGTCAGGTCTTTCAGAAGGTCACAGATATTGGAGCAGATTTAGGCCATTCATCCCAACAAGTCTATTCGACCATTCGATCATGGCTGATATGTTTCTCAAACCCATTTTCCTCCCTTCTCCCTGTAACCCTTGAGCCCCTTACTATTTGAGAACCTATCTATCGATTTCTGTCCTAATGTCTCAGTTAAAAGTTAACTGTACAGCTGGATCTGGTGACCCACTTTGGCTAAACTGGATACAAATGGCAGAATCCCTTCTGTTAAAAAAGCACTGGTGAACTAGATGAGATTTTACAGCAACAGATGATAATTTCATCCTTACTGCCACCAATTTATATTCCTGATTTATTCATTTAAAATTCCACCAACTGCGATGATGGGATTTGAATTGGTGGGATTTGAACTCATTCCCACAGCATCAGTGAGGGTAACTGGGTTATCAGTCCAGTGACATTACTGTCTCACCATCATCTCCCCTTTGGAGTAGGTGATGGAATCTTTTGCATTTAAAGAGCATCTTAAAATGAGAACTTTGGAGAGAAGTTGTATCAGAGATAATGGGAACTGCAGATGCTGGAGAATCCAAGATAACAAAGTGTGGAGCTGGATGAACACAGCAGGCCAAGCAGCATCTCAGGAGCACAAAAGCTGACGTTTCGGGCCTAGACCCTTCATCAGAAAAAAGGAAGGGGAAGAAGGTTCTGAAATAAATAGGGAGAGAGGGGGAGGCAGATCAAAGATGGATATAGGAGAAGATAGGTGGAGAGAAGACAGATAAGTTGAAGAGACGAGGATGGAGCCAGTAAAAGTGAGTGTAGGTGGGGAGGTAGGGAGGGGATAGGTCAGTCTGGGGAGGGCGGACAGGTCAAGGGGGCAGGATGAGGTTAGTAGGGAGGAAATGGGGGTGGGGCTTGAGGTGGGAGGAGGGGATAGGTGAGAGGAAGAACAGGTTAGATTAGATTAGATTCCCTACAGTGTGGAAACAAGTCCACACCGCCCCTTGAAGTATCCCACCCAGACCCATCCCCCTATAACCCACGCGACCCTGAACACTACGGGCAATTTAGCATGGCCAATCCACCTAACCTGCACATCTTTAGGCTGTGGGAGGAAACCGGAGCACCCGGAGGAAACCCATGCAGACACGGGGAGAATGTGCAAACTCCACACAGATATTCGCCCGAGGTGGGCATCGAACCCAGGTCCCTGGCGCTGTGAGGCTGCAGTGCTAACCTAACTAGGGAGGTGGGGACGAGCTGGGCTGGTTTTGGGATGCAGTGAGGGGAGGAGAGATTTTGAAGCTTGTGAAATCGGTGGGCTTGAAATGGATATCGGTTTCTAGGTGTTTGCCTGAAATGGAGACAGAGGGGTCCAGGAAGGTGAGGGATGTGTTGGAGATGGTTGAGGTGAACTTAAGATTGGGGTAGCAAGCTTCAAAATCTCCCCTCCCCCATTGCATCCCAAAACCAGCCCAGCTCGTCCCTGCCTCCCTAAACTGTTCTTCCCCTCACCTATCCCCTCCTCCCACCTCAAACCGCACTCCCCTTTCCTACCAACTAAATTCATCCCGCCCCCTTGACCTGTCCATCCTCCCCGGACTGACCTATCCCCTCCCTACCTCCCCACCTAGGCTCACATCTACTGGCTCCATCCCTGCCTCTTTAATTTGTCTGTCTCCTCTCCAACTATCTTCTCCTCTATCCATCTTTGGTCCACCTCCCCTTCTCTCCCTATTTATTCCAGAACCCTCTCTCCATCCCCCTTTTTCTGATGAAGAGTCTAGGCCCGAAATGTCAGCTTTTGTGCTCCTAAGATGCTGTTTGGCCTGCTGTGTTCATCCAGCTCCACACTTTGTTATCTTAGTTTGGAGAGAATGTTGCTGAGTTTGGGCTCAGGCAACTGAAGGTGTTGCCGCAAATGGTGAAGTGGTTCACAGTTTTGCTCTTAAACCCATTACAAGAGTAAACCCCCCTGAAGGGTGATCGAGATATGTGCTGCAACACAAAGCAGATTGGGGAGAACTAGCCCAGTTGCTGTGGTGCAGCTATAACACTGGCATCCATCTGACAAAGTGGAAAATTGCCCAGGTATGTCCAGCCCAGTTCGCAAAAAAAAAGGACAGATTAAAATTTGGTCAATTATTGTCCCATCAGCTCATTCTCAATCATGAGTAAAGTGCTAGCAGTTGTCATTGACAGTGTTATCATGTTGTTGAGCTAGGGGATCAACTATGATCACAGGGAGAAGAGGGGTTAATGGTCTACTCCTGATGTTAGTTTCTATGTCAAAAGAGGCCAAGTCACTATAGTCCCAGAGGCACTTGCTCCAATGAAAGAGAGGCGACTGGTGTTTTTTTCTTGCTTTATTCATTAACAGGATGAGGATGTTGCTGACCAGGCAGCATTTATTGCCCATCCCTAATTGCCCATAGGGCAGTTCAGAGTCAGCCACATTGCTGTGGGTCTGGAGTCACACGTAGGCCAGACCAGGTAAGGATGGCATTTTTCTTCGCTCAAGGACATTAGTGAACCAGATGGGTTTTTCCCCAAAAACGGATATGTGGTCATCATTAGATTCTTAATTCCAGGTATTTTTATTGCATTCAAATTCCACCATCTGCCGTGCCAGGATTCGAACCAAGGTCTTGAGAATGTTATCTGGGTCTCTGGATGAAGCAATAATACTACTAGGCTACTGACACCATTGGTGGTGATTTAGCATGAGGGATACCAGGCCTTAGGTAAAGGTGAAGTTGAGAAGAAGAGCCCTTTATTGTAACCTCAGCCACTAAGGGAATTGAATCCATGCTGTCGGTATCATTCTGCCTCACAAACCACCCGTCCAGCCTACCGAGCCCCAAAATTAAAATCGCTCTAGTTTTACCAGACCACAGTATCCGTGCTGCCTCCCTCCCCACCTTGCCCCAATTGGTGGGTACACACAGTTATATCAACTCACCTTCTTCTCAAATTCTTCTGCCTGTTTCACTTCCTGAGGATAGCCATCTATTAGAATCCCTTTCATATCTGTGTTGTTAATCACAATGTCTTTCACCAACTCCTGAACACAGTGCAGAGGTAAAAGGTCAGTGATATGTTTCCAGCAGCAGTTGATCAAAGTATTTCTCTGTTTGTGGATTCCTCCCCCAGGCCCACATTGCCTTTGGTTTTCTCTTCCAGTTCCATCAGAACAGCAAACTCACCACACACATGGCTGTGCAACGTTAGGTGATGGTGTGCACCATATCCAAGCCTGATCATTGTAACAACAGAAGTACATGAGCATAGACCCATAGACTTTTACTGGCACAGATGTAGACCATTTCGCCCATCATGTCCATGTTGGTCAACAAAGATCTGACTCTAATAATCCCAGGTTTTCTCTGTTGGCCCATCGCCCTGGAGGGCAACGCAAGTGACGATCTAATTAGTGCTTAAAGGTTATGAGCTTCTAACTCAACCACCGTTTCAGGTAGTGAGTTCCAGACTTCCACCACCATCCCCCGCTGAGTGAAAAGCTTTCTTCTTAATTCTTCTCTTAGCATTCTACCTTTTACCTTTAAATCTGTGCTCCCTGGTTATTGACACCTCTACGAACAGAAAAGGTGCCTTCTTATCCAACCTATCTCCGCTTCATAATCTTCTATACCTCTTTGCTATTTTTATTAATTCATGAGGACATCCAGTATTTATTGTTCATCCTGGAGGGCAGTTAAGAGTCAGCCACATTGCTGTGGTTATCGTCTGGCTCTGTGAGCATTTAACAACAGGCCAGACTGTATCTGACTGAGACTTCTTACAAGATGATCAACATGGAGATGCTTCATCTCTGAACATTATAAAGAGACAGCCGGGCTACAAAGGAGCCAAGGAACTGAAGAAATCGTCATTTCCTGAGACTTGGGGGAAGAACACTACCGTATGCTAAGGTTAGGGTTAATCCTATTGCAGGTTCTCATCTACTTTATTGAGCCATTTAATAGCTTGTTTTTGGAAAACAAACATATGTCTCAATGTAATCCGCAAGGCTGCAACATCGATGAGTATTAATGACATGCTAATAAATGCAAAATAGATTCCTGACCACAAAGATCAGGAAAACTCACCTGCGTGAAACATTTCGAGTACTTAATTGCAAAAATTAAACCTCCTATCAGGAAACTGTTTTCCCTTGCAAGCCAAAAGAATCCCAACCCACCAGGCCCCCTAAAAGCCAAACAGGCCTGGAAAATCCCACCTTTCAGTTCTGGGTTTGGAATGTGTGCAGTTTCCAGAAAGACTGATTTTACTCACCTTTAGTGCCAGCTCCCCAGGCTCCATGTCTCTTCTCTTTTCTAGCCCCACTGCCACCATGTTACATGAAATGTCTTCTGAAGGTAGATGGGTGAAACCATACTGTGCTGCTATCCTCTTGCATTGAGTTCTCTTGCCAGAGCCTGGACCACCTTCAAAGGATATTTTGAGATTCAGTACATGGGTTTGAGACATGACATGTGATGAGTGCAAGAAAGAACTTGAACTTTCTCAGCATTTTCCTAACCTCTGTTTGTCTTAAGGAGTTTTATAACCATGTAAGTATTTTTGCAATGTAATCATTGTTGTGCATTGCACAGAGTAAGACTAACATTTTCTCTTTAAATTCTTTCTCGGGATACGGGTTTTGCTGACCAGACTGCCATTTATTGTCTATCCCTAATTTCCTTTGATAATATAGTGGTGAGCTTTCTTGTTTCAACATGGAACAGTGGCTCAGTGAGTAGGGTGAATAGTCCTGGTCTTTTCCCCAGTGTAGGGGAGTACAAACCTGGAGACCACAGGTTTAAGGTGAGAGGGGAAAGATTTATAAGGGACCTAAGAGGCAGCTTTTTCATGCAGAGGATGGTACGTGTATGGAATGAGCTGCCAGAGGAACTGGTATAGGCTGTTATGATTGCAACATTTAAAAGGCATCTGGATGGGCATATTAATAGGAAAGGTTTAGAGGGATATGGGCCAAATGCTGGCAAATGGGACTAGATTAGTTTGGGATATCTGGTGGGCATGGACGAGTTGGACCAAAGGGCCTGTTTCCAAGCTATTCAGCTCTGTGACTCTAAATCTCCTTTGAGCTGTCTCCAGAGCTTTAATATCCTAACTTAAACAATTGGCCCAGGACAGAACACAATACTCCAAATGTGATCTGGCCAATGGTTTGTACAGGTGCAGCATCACTTCCTTGGTTTTATACTCTATGACTCTATTTATGAACCCACGGATCCTGTAAGCCTTTTTAATAACTGATTCAGCTTGCCTGGTCACCTTCAGAAAATTAAGGAAAAAACCGGAAGAACTGCTGATGCTGTAAATCAGGAACAAAAACAAAGTTGCTGGAAAAGCTCAGACGGTCACCAGACCCAAAATGTTAACTCTGTTTTTAACTTCACAGATGCTGCCAGACCTGCTGAGCTTTTCCAGCAACTTTATTTTTGTTCAGAAAATTACGCACGTGAACCCTGATGTCCCGCTGCTCATATATTCCCCTCAAAGTTGTACCATTGAGCCTGTATCATCTCTCCGTGTTCCTTCCACCAAAATGCATTACCTCACATGTCTCTGCACTGAAATTCATCTGTGAAGTGTCTGCCCTTATGGCCAACTTGGCAATGTCCCTCAGCATCATCCTCACAATTCAATATTCTTCCTAACTTACTATCATCTGCAAATTTAGAGATTTTGCCCTCAATACCCGTCTCTAAGTTGTTTTTATATATCAGAAAAATGAACGGTCTCACACTGATCTCTAGGGAACACCACTTTCAACTCTTTCCAATCTGAGAAATGCGTTGTGGATGGTAGATAACAAGGTGTAGAGCTGGATGAACAGAAAGGATTTCTGAAGAAGGGTCTAGGCCCGAAATGTCAGTTTTCCTGCTCCTCTGATGCCGCTTGGCCTGCTGTGTTCATCCAGCTCTACACCTTGTAGACTGGTGGGGCGATAATTCGCTGGGTTGGATTTGTCCTGCTTTTTTGTGCTCAGGACATATCTGGGCAGTTTTCCACATTGTTGGGTAGATACCAGACTAGAACAGCTTGGCATGATCACATGAACTTTACCATGAGGCATTCAACCGCAACCTTGCACCTTACAGCTAAGTCAGTCACAACAGAGTGCACCATGCCTGGCTAATGTTTTGTGAGCCTGCATTAGACATGGTGCTATGTGATCTTTCACCTCTACTGAAGAGGGCATACAAGACCTTGGTTGAATCCAAAAGACTGCATCAGATGGTGCAGCTCTTCCTCAATCCTGCCTGAAAGTGACTGCCTAATGGAAGGCAAGAGAGTCTGAAAGAGAACTTGAGAGCACAGCAAGGGTGAGGAATGGGCTAGAGGAGACACCGAGACGGGCAGTCAGCAGTACCTGGAGGGGCAAGTGAGGCAAGGAGCCCAAGATATGCCATCAGCATTGTCTGGAGGAGCGTGGGAAAGGAAACGCAAAGAGGCAGTCAGCTGGCGAGCGAAGGTCACTGAGGCAGAATTCAATAGGACCTAGAGGAGGAGTCACTGTTCCTCACTGTTGGATCAGTGTGTTGTGCTCTCGAGTTCTCTTTCAGAGTCTTGTGCCTTCCATTAAGCAGTCACTTTAAGGCAGGTTTAAAGGAGGTCTGCCCCATCTGATGCAGATCCCAAGAGAGGCAAGCAGAGACAAGCTAAGTTCTGAGAACTACGAACTGAGCCACGGTTAGTTTAAAGAAAGAAGTATGATTTTGGACCTTTAGGCTGCCAATGCACACCACCACTGGGCAGTTTCCCCTCACTTTGTGTCGGCTAATTTGATCGAGAATGATCGTCAGTGTTAGTGAAGAGCTTCCCTATTATTATTTCATGAAGTGGATCTTGGTCTTTTCTACTTTCATAATTTCTATGTCTTGCCAAAAAATCTATACATTTTGTGGAGATAGCAAGATCTGCTGATGCTGGAGTCAGAGACACAGTGTGGAGCTGGAGGAACACAGCAGCCAGGCAGCTTCAGAGGAGCAGGAGAGTCGGTGTTCTGTGTCGGGACCCTTCTTCAGAATTGGGAGAGGGGGAGGGGAGCTCAGTAATAAATGGAGAGGGGATGGGGCTGGGTAAGGTAGGTGGGATGGTGATAGGTGAGTGCAGGTAGGCAGTAGGATGGGTGGGAGAGAAGATGGACAGGTTGTGTCAGGTCAAGGAGGTGGGGGTGAGAGGGACACTTGGACATGGGTTGAGGCCAGGGGTGAGGAGATTGTAAAGCTTTTTGTCTTGTACTCTATGGGATAATCTGCAAGAGTGCAAATAGGGGAGGCGATGACCTAATGGTGTCTTTGTTGGACGGTTAACGCAGAGACCCAGATAATGTTCTGGGGACCCAGGTTTGAATCCCACCACAACACGCAGTCGAATTTGAATCCAATAAATATCCGAACCGAAGAGACTAATGATGACCATGAATCCATTGTTGATTATCAGGAGAAACCAATCTGATTCACTCATGTCTTTTAGGGAAGGAAATCTCCTATGCTTACCTGGTCTGGCATACATGTGACTCCAGACCCACAGCAATGTGAGTGACTCATAGAATTTCATAGAATCCCTACAGTGTTGAGGCAGCCCATTCGACCCTTCAAGTCCACACTAACCCTCCAAATAGCATCCCATCCAAACCCACTTTAGATCCACCTAACCTGCACATCTTTGGACTATGAGAGGAAACCCGCACAGACACAGGGAAAAAGTGCAAATTCCACCCAGTTTGCACATTCCCTCTGGGAATTCCCACTGTCTGCTCTGGCAGGATTCAAACCCGGGTCCCCAGGACATTATGTGGGTCTCTGGGTTAAAAGTTCAGAAATAATATCACCTCTGGATAATTAGCAATGGGCGATAAATTCTGCCTGGCCAGCAATGCCCTCATCTTGTGAATGAATAAAGGGGGAGAAAAGAAATGTATGGGGAAAACTAACAGTTAGACAGCACAAGGGGGGACAGCTGATTGGTTGGAAAGTGAACTATGTGTGGGTGAAGCATTGCCATTAATATACCTGTTAATTAACAGCCAGGTTTTGTTCAAATTTTAAGTCAGACAGATAACTGATTAGGCAGGGCATTACTGAGAAATTAACCAATGAATGGCTGTCATCTATGTTGTTGAGTTGACACAGGCACACTGTGTGTACGTGTTCTATCTGCAATGAGCATAATGTATATTAATATTTGTACCTTCCAGCGCTCCGACAGGAACCAGACTGCGAGCTTGACTGACAATTCATCATCTGTGTAATTCCTTGCACATTTAGGATTATACAGCAAAGTTTGTACAAATGCTGAATCACATCTAACTCCTACGTCCCTGGGCAGGTATAACATTGTCAGGAAAGGTAACAATAGTTTCACATTAAGGACCACTCTCGGAATTTGTCCCTACTCTGGTCTAACTGAAGCGGTTTCCTGAAGGGCAGCCAGAATGAATCTCAATTTATTTTCAAAATTCAGCAAGCGGATATAAATCAACAAGATGAATCTGGGCAATCATTCACGCGTGTGCAATAATCTGCCTCATCAAGTCTGTTGGCCAGGTAGCTACAAGGATCACACAAATGGCCAGGTTGAACAATGTTATCTTGGGACACAGATTGATAAAATGATGGCTACTCACTACCTGCTATGTTCCCACGAATGTAGTCAAGAGCAGAGCCTGCTGTGCTACTGATAGAAATGTTAGAGCCACCAGTGGCCCACAGCATTGTTAGTAATGAATGTGTCACTGCATTCATTTGAAACTCCTCCTGTTGTTTCACTGAAGGTATTAGCCCATTTCTGGATTTGTGGAAGATTGTACAGACAAACAAAATTCATTACTATTCTCATCCCTGAGAGCTTAAAAAAGATTGGTCACTGTCAAAAGTGCACTTCACGCGCTCACTCATTCATAAACGAATGTGTTGAACCAAAACTCCACTATGACAAGTGCCTGTGTAGAGGTCAGCAGCCTAATGTAGGTTGTGCTTCAGGGAGAAGCATTTGCCAGGCTCCTATTATTCAAGAGTCTTTCTACAAGCTGTGCAGATGATCCATCAGTGTTAAAAATAAGAGCTCAGATTGCAGAGAAAGGTCAGAACAGAAGGAATAAGGTCCTCCAGTTGAGTAAACCAAAGACCCCATCCACCCTCTCACATGGAACATAAAAGATTCTATGGCCTCTATTTCAAAGCAGAATAGGCAGATTCTTCCTGATAGGCGGGTCATTATCTAGCCTTCAATAAATATCACTTTCAATACTGCGATGCTGCAGATTTCTAAAGCAGAAACGTGTTGAGGATACACAACAGGCTACACAGCTTCAGTGTAGAGATTAGGCTGTGAAATATTGACTCTGATTTCACCAGATTAGCTCATATGTCTCCACACTGGTGTTTGGGTATCAGAGAGAAAAGGCAAATTTTGTTCTAATGGTTAACAGTATGCCTGGAGTCATCAACATCTCACAAAGCAGAAATGCGTTGGTTGGTATAATTAACCAGTCCCAGTTACTGAAGAGGCAAGAGAGGCTCGTTTGATAAAGCTGCTCTAAATTCTACTTTTATCTTGTGCTCATCCCTTCACAAAAGTAAGAAAGGGAAACCATTACTTTACACTGAATGAGGAGTGTTGATCGATAGTAAGTGGACTGTGGCGGCTGAGACGCACCGTACAGCATGCACCAATTAGATGATGCCTGACAGTTAACTGCCAAGCTTTGTTTAAAGTTAATCCAGGCAGTTGATCTAGGAATTGTCTTGAGGAATAGAGCAGAGAATGGCTGTCACCTATTTTTGTTAAGTTAACACAGGCACGGTATGCATGTTTTTGTAAGCCTACTATATGAACATATGTGATCTCCAGGGCACACATGTGCCACACTGCAACCCAACTGTGGGAATTTTAAATTAATTTTCAATGTAATTGTCCTGATGACTGTAAAGTGTAAATCTTCAACAAAGTGTGTCTTTTTGATGAGCCACTGTCTAACCCTCTCCCACCAAATGACTATTGGAATGTCAATATTTGATGGATCTTGCTATGTGAAAACCGTCTGTCACGTTTCCCAACAACAGCGACTATCTTTCTAAAAAAAAAGTACATTTTTGATCATCGAGCTCTGGGATCCTGTTCTGTGTTCTAGTGTGGATTCATTCATTCTTCCTACATGCTTAGGCTAGTTTCCCAAGTACTTCTGAAACAGTCTTCACAGATTCCCTGCAGTGTGGAAGCATGCTATTCAGCCCATACCAATTCTCTGAAGAGCCACCCACCCTCTATCCTGTCCCTGTAATGCTGCACTTCCCATGGCTAATCAACCTAAACTATATATCCCTGAAAACTATGTGGAAATTTAGCATGGCCAATCCACCTAACTTACACATCTTTGGACTGTGGGAGGAGACCCACACAAACACAGGGAGAATGTTCAAACTCTACGCAGACAATTGCCCAAGGTTGGAATTGAACCTGCCCCCTGGTGCTGTGAGGCTGCACTGCTAACCACTGAGCCACTGTGTTGCCTTTAGCTACAGTAGATACATGATGAGCCAACCATGGGCAGTACCTCTGGGAATAGTACATAGACTAACACATTACTGGAGAGGTCGAAGTTAAATCACAGCCTACTTCAGGGATTCGACCAGCAATTCAAACTGTACATCACTATATGGAGGTTGTGAAACACAGCATTTAAATGTGAGTCTTCCAGCCTCTGTTTTCTAATGGTTAACTGTATGCCTGGAGTCATCAACATCTCACAAAGCAAAAATGCGTTGGTTGGTATAATTAACCAGTCCCAGTCACTGAAGAGGCAAGAGAGGCTCATTTGATAAAGCTGCTCTAAATTCTACTTACCGATAACAAATATAATCTTGGTTTGCTTCAAGTTTTCTGCAAAAAAAAATTATTAATTGAAAAATTAATTAGCAAACAGATCGTAGGAGTTGTTCCTCTGAGCTTTCCTCACATTTAGGGCAAAAAACAGGGCTAACAGAGCAGGAGATGAGTTGTTGAGTAATTTTTTTTGTCGAGTAATTTTATAGCAATCAAATGTTCTTCATGGTTACACCCTAAAGTCAGATTTTTGAGAAGTGCAATGCCAAGCCATCTTTACCCAGGGTTTTACAGCCTTCAGAACCGAAGAGGGTACGATAAGTTAAGACCGTAATGTGTGGGACAGAAGTGGGCCATTCAGCCCATCGAGTCTGCACCACCAATCAATGGCATCATGGTTGATTTGATAATCCTCGACTCCACTTTCCTGCCTTTTCTCCATAAGCCTTGGTTCCCTTACTGAATTAAAAATCTCCCTCTCAGCCTTGAATATATTTAATGACCCACAGCCCTCGATGGTAACGATTGATTCCACCTCATCTCAGCCTTAAACCTGAATTCCTTTATTTTGAGATGATGCCCTCTGCTCCTGACTGTCCCACAAAGGAGGATACAACCTTTCTGCATCTGCCCTGTTGAGTATGTTTCAATAATGCCACCTCCTCATACTTCCAGACTCCATTCAGTATGGGTCCAACCTCTCATCATGACACAGTCCATCCAAATGAACCTTGTCCTGGAATGCCTCCAGTGCCAGTATATCTTCTCTTAGATGTTTACGGAACTTGGCAGGTAAATGGTGGGAAAATTCAATGTCAAGGGAGTAATGGCCAACGTGCAGCTGTGATGTTGGAAAGAATTTCTCATGCAAAGGGTAGTGGAAATCTGGAACTCTGTCTCTGCCTGCAAAAAGTGTTTGAGGCTGCGGGTCAAATCAGAGCTAGAATGACCTTTTATGGGGACACTTTGAAGAGTTCTGTTTCTCTGCACTGGGACCCGTGACCTCCCCCAGAGGATTAGCCTGAGACTCTGAATTACAAAGAACAAAGAAACCTACAGCACAGGAACAGGCCCTTCGGCCCTCCAAGCCTGCGCCGATCAAGATCCTCTGTCTAACCTGTCGTCTATTTTCTAAGGGTCTGTGTCCATTTGCTCCCTGCCCGTCATGTACCTGTCCAAATGTATCTTAAAAGACACTATCATGTCTGCTTCTACTACCTCTGCTGGCAACGCGTTCCAGGCACCCACCACCCTCTGTGTAAAGAACTTTCCACACATATCTCCCTTAAACTTTCCTTCTCTCACTTTGAACTCATGACCCCTAGTAATTGAGTCCCCCACTCTGGGAAAAAGCTTTTTGCTATCCACCCTGTCTATACCCCTCATGATTTTGTAGACCTCAATCAGGTCCCCCTTCAATCTCCATCTTTCTAATGAAAATAATCCTAATCTACTCAACCTCTCTTCATAGCTAGCACCCTCCATACCAGGCAACATCCTGGTGAACCTCCTCTGCACCCTCTCCAAAGCATCCACATCCTTTTGGTAATGTGGTGACCAGAACTGTACACAGTACTCCAAATGTGGCCGAACCAAAGTCTTATACAACTGCAACATGACCCTCCAACTCTTGTACTCAATACCCCGTCCAATGAAGGAAAGCATGCCATATGCTTTCTTGACCACCCTATTGACCTGCGTTGCCACCTTCAGGGAACAATGGACCTGAACACCCATATCTCTCTGTTCATCAATTTTCCCCAGGACTTTTCCATTTACTGCATAGTTCGCCCTTGAATTTGATCTTCCAAAATGCATCACCTCGCATTTGCCTGGATTGAACTCCATCTGCCATTTATCTGCCCAACTCTCCAGTCTATCTATATTCTGCTGTAATCTCTGACAGTCCCCTTCACTATCAGCTGCTCCACCAATCTTAGTGTCATCAGCAAATTTGCTGATCAGACCACCTACACCTTCCTCCAGATCATTTACATACATCACAAACAACAGTGGTCCCAGCACAGATCCCTGCGGAACACCACTAGTCACAGGTCTTCAATTTGAGAAACTCCCTTCTACTACTACCCTCTGTCTCCTGTTGCCTAGCCAGTTTTTTATCCATCTAGCTAGCACACCCTGGACTCCATGTGACTTCACTTTCTCCATCAGCCTGCCATGGGGAACCTCATCAAATGCCTTACTGAAATCCATGTATATGACGTCTACAGCCTTTCCCTCATCAATCAACTTTGTCACGTCCTCAAAGAATTCTATTAAGTTGGTAAGATATGACCTTGCCTGCACAAAACCATGTTGCCTATCACTGATAAGCCCTTTTTCTTCCAAATGGGAATAGATTCTAGCCCTTGGTATTTTCTCCAGTAGCTTCCCTACCACTGACGTTAGGCTCACCCGTCGATAATTACCTGGATTATCGTTGCTGCCCTTTTTAAACAAGGGGACAATATTAGCAAGTCTGCAGTCCTCTGGGACCTCACCCGTGTCTAAGGATGCTGCAAAGATATCTGTTAAGGCCCTGACTATTTCGTCTCTCACTTCCCTCAGTAACCTGGGATAGATCCGATCCGGACCAGGGGACTTCTCCACCTTAATGTCTTTTAGGATACCTAACACTTTCTTCTTCCTTATGTCAACTTTCATTACTGTTGAGGGTGACCCAGACAGTCAGCAAGCTTTGGCTCATCACCTGGATTTCCAAACTAAGATCAATACTAACCTTCCACTTTGCAATCTGCAGACATTGTGGACCACTTATCCATCTGCCAAATACAAAGATAAAATCAAAAATCTTATTGAAGTGGATGCTACAGAGCTTTTGAGTTATATCTTGCTTTGTTTTTATTTTTTCATGGATGGAGGTGCAGCTGGAAAAGGAAACATTTGGAACTCATTCCAAAATGCCCTTGAGCTGAGTTACTTGTTAGGTCATATTGGGTTTACCCACATCAATGCTACAGTCTTCACCCTTCACTAAGGATGAAGGATCTAGGCCTGAAACGTCAGCTTTTGTGCTCCTAAGATGCTGCTTGGCCTGCTGCGTGCATCCAGCCCCACACTTTGTTATCTCGGATTCTCCAGCATCTGCAGTTCCCATTATCCCTGATCACAACTGGCACTGGGTAATGAGGCTCATTTAAGCATCAATAGGTAGACAGTGGCCTTGTGGTATTATTGCTAGACTATTAACCCAAGGAACATTCTGGGGACCTGGGTTCAAATCCCACTATGGAAGATGAGGGAATATGAATTCAAAATAATCTGGAAGTAACAGTTTAATGAAAACATTTCCGATTGTGGGGAAAAACCCATCTGGTTCTCTCATGTCCTTTAGGGCAGGAAACTGCCATCCTTATTTGGTCTGGCCTATGTATGACTCCAAAGCCACAGCAAGGTGGTTGACTCATAACTGTCCTCTGGGCAATTAGGGATGGGCAATAAATTCTGGCTCAGCCAGTGATGCCCACATCCCATGAATGAATGAATGAGCCAGTGCAGGTACAATGGGCTGAATGGCCTCCTTTTGCGCCGTAATATTTCTGTGATTTCAGAAAGCATTTAAGAGCCGCCCACGTGACTGTGAGTTTAGGAGTCACATGTTGGCCAGAGAAAGTGAAGCGAGAGGGCAAATTTGCTTGACATTCTTGGATCAGATGGCGGTGAGTCAATGACAGTTTCACGGTTACCATCGCTGAGGTTAGTTTTCAATTCCAGATGAATTAGTTATATTCAAATTCCACAAGTTACTAGGGTGGGTTCTGAGTCCATGTCCCATGTAGTGACTGCCACACAGCTCAGAGATAATAAGGACTGCAGATGCTGGAATCAGAGAATACACAGTGTGGAGCTGGAGGAACGCAGCAGGCCAGGCAGCATCAGAGAAGCAGGAAAGTTGGCATTATGGGTTGGGACCCTTTCTGACCCAAAACATCAACTTTCCTGTTCCTCTGATGCTGCCCGGCCTGCTGTGTTCCTCCGTCTCCACAATGTGTTGTCCCTACCACAGAGCTACTGTCTCCTGGTTTGAAGTGAAGCAAGTATTAATGGAGACTTGAGTACTTCAGTAGAGTCTTAGAGTCAGAGAGCTGTACAGCATGGAAACAAACCCTCCGGTCCAACTTGTCCATGCCAATCAGTTATCCTAAATTCATCTAGTCCTGTTTGCTAGCATTTGGACTGTATTCCTCTAAATGCTTCCTATTCATTTAACCATCCAGATGCCTTTTAAATGTTGTAATTGTACCAGCCTCCACCACTTCCTCTGGCAGCTCGTTCCATACACGCACTGCCCTTTATGTGAAAAAGTTGTACCTCAGGACCCTTTTAAATCTTTCCCCTCTCACTCTAAACCAATGCCCTCTAGTTTTAGACTCCTCGAACCTGAGAAAAAGGGTATTCATCCTACCCATGCCCTCATGACGTTATAAACCTGTATAAAGTCACTCCTCAGCCTCCGATGCTCCAGGGAAAATAGCTCCAGCCTATTCAGCCTCTCTCTATAGTTCAATACCTTCCAACCTGGAAACATCCTTATAAATCGTTTCTGAACCCTTTCAAGTTTAACAACATCTTTCATTATTCGGGTAGTACAGCCACAACATGAGATCCCAGCTCTGACAATGCGCTGACCAAGAAAGGCAAGTGTGCCAAATGCTGGCAAATGGGACTAGGTCAGATTGGATTTCTGGTCAGCCGGATGAGTTGGACCGAAGGGCCTGCTTCCATACTGTATAACTTTATGTCTCTATGACTATCAACTCCTTCCACCACTGATGCTCAGTAGCAGCAGTACTATCCACATGAGGCACTGCAGATATCCACCAAAGAACCTCAGATATAACCTTCCAAGCCCACACCATTTCCATCCAGAAGGAGAGGGGCAGCAGATGCCTGGAAACGCCACCCCCTGCAAGTTCCCCTCCAAGCCACTCACCATCCTGACTTGGACATTTTTTGTTTCTTTATTCACTAAGGGGAGGAGGACGTTGCTGGTTGGGCAACATTTATTATCCATCCCTAATTGCCCAGAGGGCATTCTAGAGTCAAGCATAGTGCTGTGGGTCTGGAGTCACATGTAGGCCAGACCAGGTAAGGATGGCACTTTCCTTCCCTAAAGGACATTAGTGAACCAGATGGGTTTTTCCTCACAATCAGCAATGGTCATCAATCATGGTCATCATTAAATTCTTAATTCCAGATTTTTAAAGAAAATTGAACTCAAATTCCACCATCTGCCGTGGCAGGATTTGAACTCAGGTCCCCAGAGTGTTATCCAAGTCTCTGGAGTAACAGCCCCCAGTGATAATACCACTAGGCCTTTGCCTCCCTGTTCCTTCATTGTCACTGGGTCAAAATCCTGGAACTTCCTCCCTAAAGGCATTGTGGGTCAACCTACAGCAGGTGGACTGCAGCAGTTCAAGAAAGCAGCTCAGCACCACCTTCTCAAGGGGCAATTAGGGATTCGGCAACAGTGGCTGGGCCCAGCCAGAGGCACCCACATTCTGTAAGTGAATAAAGAAGCCTGACACAACAGTTGGTGCACCTACACCTGAGGCCATTTAGGGACTGTCGAACCTTCCTGTGCAATAAAACCTACCAAAGTGTTTCATCAGGCATTATGAGGGAAAATTAGACTGAGAATCACACGAGGCGGTCTTAGGGCAGGCGACTAAATGATTGGTCAAAAAGGCAGGATAGACAATAAATGTAGACCATGTCAGCAATGCCCAAACAATTAAAAAAAAAAGTACTTGTTATAAGGTGGCACAGTAGCGTGGCAGTCAGCGCTGCTGCCTCACAGCGCAAGGGACCTGGGTTCGATTCCACCCTCAGGTGGCTGTCTTAGCGGACTTCACACATTCTCCCCGTGTCTGTGTGGGTTTCCTCCCAGAGTCCAAAGACAAGCAGGTTAGGTGGATTGGTCATGGGAGATGCAGGGTTACAGGGATATGGTCTGGGTGCGATGCCCTCCAGAGAGTCAGTGTGGACTTGTTGGGCTGAATGGCCTGGTTCCACACTGCAGGGATTCTATGAATGATGCCCAGAGACTAGCTGTAATGCACTGGGTTGAGTTCGAAGATTGGCTTCCAAACAGCTTCACTGGATTCTTTGAATTCACAGAGAAGGTTCATGAACAATAGTCAAAGGTACACAATGTGGGCAGAAATGTAACTCCAAGACGATGCTGAAGGTAAAAGCTACCAACCTCTTGGTACCTTGTGACACCCCAAAGCACATTACAGCTGAGGTTACACTATTTTGACGGGCTGTCACTGTTGTAAAGTAGGAAACAGGGTGTGCCATTAACACATAGCAAGCTGTCACAAACATAATGTGCTACATGGGCGAAAAAAACAGAAACTACAGGATTGTACTTGTGAAGAGAAATCAGAGATAACATTTCGGGTCCTGTGACCCTTCCTAAGGACCCATCCAGATGAGCGGTTAACCAACGAAATGAGCACGCCTTTGTGAAAGTAGTTCTTTCAGAGAGCTGGCATGGAAGGGATGAGCTACATGGCCACCTCCTGCACAGGGGGTCCCCAACAGAACAAAGTTTGAAATGCGTTGACTGTTGCTGATAGACCACTGAGTCAGATCTCCACAACGAAAGCAGCTTCTAATGGAAAAGTAAATCAGTTCTGACATGAGAAACTGTATTTGAGCTCATTGAAATACAAGCCTTTGACAGGCCTCATGAAATAAACGGAGAGAAATGGACAGCACAGATAATAAGAGGTGCCTTCCCTCATCCTCATAAATCATTTTAATACACTGTAGTCTATCTCCCATCAGTTACCACATTTCTCATTCCATGTTAATTAATACCAAGCGATATTCTTTTTAAGTAAAACATTGTTCACTGGCTAAGTTTCATTGCTGCGGGAATCCCAGTCTTACAGTGCCATTTCAAACTATGTTTGTTCAATGAGGAAAGGAATTTGATTTTTAGTCAATCACATTACCCCTTGGTTTTCACAATTTCCTTTCAGAAAGATAATCAGTAAAGAAACAATAGGATTAGAGCTGCCACTACATTGGGTGGATGTTTGAGGGAATCTGAAAATGTTTGCACAATTTGCAACGGAGAAATGGAATGTTCATTACCTGTTCTTCAGAAGCTGGAGGTGAACATAGAACATAGAACATTACAGCACAGTACAGGCCCTTCGGCCCTCGATGTTGTGCCGACCTGTCATACCGGTCTAAAGCCCATCTAACCTACACTATTCCATGTACGTCCATATGCTTATCCAATGACGACTTAAATGTACCTAAAGTTGGCGAATCTACTACCACTGCAGACAAAGCGTTCCATTCCCTTACTACTCTGAGTAAAGAAACCACCTCTGACATCTGTCCTATATCTTTCACCCCTCAATTTAAAGCTATGCCCCCTCGTGCTCACCGTCACCATCCTAGGAAAAAGGCTCTCCCGATCCACACTATCTAACCCTCTGATTATTTTATATGTTTCAATTAAGTCACCTCTCAATCTTCTTCTCTCGAATGAAAACAGCCTCAAGTCCCTCAGACTTTCCTCGTAGGACCTTCCCTCCATACCAGGCAACATCCTAGTAAATCATCCTCTCCACCCTTTCCAAAGCTTCCACATCCTCCTTATAATGTGGTGACCAGAACTGGACACAATACTCCAAGTGCGGCCGCACCAGAGTTTTGTACAGCTGCAGCATAACCTTTTGGTTCCGGAACTCGATCCCTCTGTTAATAAAAGCTAAAACACTATATGCCTTCTTAACAGCCCTGTCAACCTGGCTGGCAACTTTCAAGGATCTGTGCACATGGACACCAAGATCTCTCTGCTCATCTACACTACTAAGAATCTTACCATTAGCCCAGTACTTTGCCTTCCAGTTACTCCTACCAAAGTGCATCACCTCACACTTGTCTGCATTAAACTCCATTTGCCACCTCTCAGCCCAGCTCCGCAGCTTATCTATGTCTCTCTGCAACCTACAGCATCCTTCGTCACTATCCACAACTCCAGTGACCTTAGTGTTGTCTGCAAATTTACTAACCCATCCTTCTACGCCCTCATCCAGGTCATTTATAAAAATGACGAACAGCAGTGGACCCAACACCGACCCTTGCGGTACACCACTAGGGTCTCCAGGATGAACATTTCCCATCAACCACCACCCTTCTTTCAGCAAGCCAATTTCCGATCCTAACTGCTATACCTCCCACAATCCCATTCCTCCGCATTTTGTACAATAGCCTATTGTGGGGAACCTTATCGAACGCCTTGCTGAAATCCATATACACCACATCAACTGGTTTACTCTCATCTACCTGTTTGGTCACCTTCTCAAAGAACTCAATAAGGTTTGTGAAGCACAACCTTCCCTTCACAAAACCATGCTGACTATCCCTGATCAATTTATTCTTTTCTAGATGATTATAAATCCTATCCCTTATAACCTTTTCCAACACTTTACCAACAACTGAGGTAAGGCTCACTGGTCTATAATTACCAGGGTTGTCTCTACTCCCCTTCTTGAACAGGGGAACCACATTTGCTATCCTCCAGTCATCTGGCACTATTCCCGTAGACAATGATGAGTTAAAGATCAATGCCAAAGGCTTGGCAATCTCCTCCCTGGCTTCCCAGAGGATCCTAGGATAAATCCCATCCCGCCCAGGGGACTTATCTATCTTCACTCTCTGTAGGATTTCTAATACCTCTTCCTTGTGAACCTCAATCCTACCTAGTCTAGTAGCCTGTATCTCAGTATTCTCCTCAACAACATTGTCATTTCCTAGAATGAATACGGTTGAAAAATATTCATTTAGTGCTTCCCCTATCTCCTCTGACTGCACACACAACTTTCCACTACTATCCTTGATTGGCCCTAATCTTACTTTCGTCATTCTTTTATTCCTTAAATACCTATAGAAAGCCTTAGGGTTTACCCTGATACTATCCGCCAACAACTTCTCATGTCTCCTCCTGGCTCTTCTGAGCTCTCTCTTTAGGTCTTTCCTGGCTACCTAGTAGCCCTCAAGTGCCCTAGCTGAGCCTTCACATCTCATCCTAACATAACATAAGCCTTCTTCTTCCTCTTGACCAGAGATTCCACCTCCTTCGTAAACCATGGCTCCCGCGCTCTACAGCTTCCTCCCTGCCTGACAGGTACATACTTATCTAGGACACACAGGAGCTTTTCCTTGAATAAGCTCCACATTTCTAATGTGCCCATCCCCTGCAGTTTCCTTCCCTATCCTATGCTCCCTAAATCTTGCCTAATCCCATCGTAATTGCCTTTCCCTCAGCTATAACTCTTGCCCAGTGGTATACACCTTTCCCTGTCCATCATTAAAGTAAACATAACATAATTGTGATCACCTACTTCCAAATCTAACACCTGGCTAGGCTCATTACCCAGTACCAAATCTAATGTGGCTTCGCCCCTTGTCGGCCTATCTACATACTGTGTCAGGAAGCCCTCCTGCACACACTGGACAAAAACTCACCCATCTATAGTACTCGAACTATAGTGTTCCCAGTCAATATTTGGAAAGTTGAAGTCCCCCATGACAACTACCCTGTCTCCCTCACTCCTATCGAGAATCATCTTTGCTATCCTTTCCTCTACATCGCTGGAACTATTCGGAGGCCTATAGAAAACTCCCACCAGGGTGACCTCTCCTTTCCTGTTTCTAACCTTAGCCCATACTACCTCAGTTGACGAGTCCCCAAACATCCTTTCTGCAACTGTAATACTGTCCTTGATCAACAATGCCACACCTCCTGGCCTTGTACCATCTTCTCTGTTCTTAGTGAAACATCTAAATCCCGGAACCTGCAACAACCATTCCTGTCCCTGCTCTATCCATGTCTCCGAAATGGCTACAACATCGAAGTCCCAGGTACTAATCCATGCTGCTAGTTCACCCACCTTATTCCGGACGCTCCTGGCGTTGAAGTAGACACACTTCAAACCAACTTCTTGCTTGCTGGTGCCATCTTGCGCCCCTGAAACTTTATTTCAGACCTGACTACTCTCAACCTTTTCTATACTCGAACTACAATTTTGGTTCCCATCCCCCTGCTGAATTAGTTTAAACCCACCCGAACAGCCTTAGCAAATATCCCCCCCAGGTTACCGGTACCCCTCTGGTTCAGGTGAAGACCATCTTGCTTGTAGAGGTCCCACCTACCCCAGAAAGACCCCCAATTATCCAAGAATCCAAAACTCTCCCTCCTGCACCATCCCTGGAGCCACGTGTTCAACTCCCCTCTCTCCCTATTCCACACCTCACGAGCACGTGGCACAGGCAACAAACCAGAGACAACAACTCTCAGCTTCCATTCTATCTCCCTGAATTTCTGCCTTAAATCCCCGTCTCTCTTCCTACCTATGTCGGTGCCAATGTGGACCACGACTTGGGGCTCCTCCCCCTCCCCCTTAAGGATCCCAAAAACATGATCAGAGACATCACGCGCCCTGGCACTTGGGAGGCAACACACCAATTGTGAGTCTCTCTTGTCCCCACAGAACCTCCTTTCTGTCCCCCTAACTATGGAGTCCCCAATGACTACTGCTCTGCTCCTCTTCCCCCTTCCCTTCTGAGCAGCAGGGACAGACTCTGTGCCAGAGACCTGTGCCCCACTGCTTTCCCCTGGTAAGTGAACTGGCCCCTTGAACTGGTGCTGTCATTGTGCAATCATTGGTGAACATTCCTACTTCCAACCTTGTGATGGAGGGAAGGTCATTGATCGAGCAGTTCTAGATGGTTGGCCCGAGGACACTATCCTGAGGAACCCCTGCAGAGATATCTTGGAGCTGAGATGACTGATCTCCAACAACCACAACCATCTTCCTATGTGCTGGGTATGATTTAAACTAACAGACAATTCTGCACACATCATCCCCACTGATTCCCATTGACTTGAGCTTGCTTGGGCTCCTTGATGCCACATTTGGTCGAATGCAGCCTTGATGTCAAGGGCTGTCACTATCACCTCACCCCTGGAATTCAGCTCTTTTATCTATGTTTGAACCAAGGCTGCAATGAGATCAGGAGCTGAGTGGCCCTGATGGGACCCAAACTGGGTGTCATAGCGATATTGATGACACCTTCCATCACTTCACTGATAATCACAAATAGGCCAATGGGGCAGAAATTGGATAGTTTGGGTTTGTTCTACTTTTTGTGTACAAGACATACCTGGGCAATTTTCCACATTGTTGGGTAGATGCCAGTGTTGTAACTGTACTAGAATAGCTTGGCGAGGGAAGTGGCAAGTTCTGGAGCACACGTCTTCAGTCCTATTGCCGGGATGTTGTCAGAGCCTGCAGCCTTTGCAGTATCCAGTGTCTCCAATTGTTTCTTGATATGAAGAGTGAAATGAATCGAATTGGCTGAAGACTAGTATCTGTGATGCTGGGAATGACTGGAGGAGGCTGAGATAGATCATCCACTTGGCACTTCTAGCTGAAGATTACTGCGAATGCTTCAGCCTTACCTTTTGCACTGATGTGTTGGGCTCTTCCATCATCATTGAGAATGGGGATATTGCTGAAGCCTCCTCCTGCAGTGAATGTTTAATTGTCCACCACAATTCATGACTGGATATAGCAAGACTGAAGAGCTTAGATAAAAACCATTGGTTTTGGAATCACAGCTCTGTCTATCTCTTGCTGCTTACGTTGTTCGGCATGCGAGCAGTCCTGTTTGGTAGCTTCAGCAGGTGGACACTTCATTTTCAGTGCTCCTGGGGTGCTGCTTGGCCTGCTGTGTTCATCCACCTTCACGCTTTGTTATCATTTTCAGGTATGCCCGGTGCTGCTCCTGGCATGCCCTCCTGCAATCACCATTGAACCAGGATTGATCCCCTGGCTTGATGGTAATGAATGAGTGGGGGATATGCCAGACCATGAGGTTGCAGATTGTGCTGGGGTATAATCCTGCAGCTGTCAATGGTCCACAGTGCCTCATGGATGCCCGGTCTTGAGTCGCTAGACTGGTTTGCTATCTAACCCATTTAGCACAGTGATAGTGTCACACAACATGATGGGGGGTATTTTCAATGTGAAGGCAGTATTTTGGCTCCACAAGGACTGTGCGATGGTTATTTTTATTGACACTGTCATTGACAGATGCACCTGCAGCTGGCAGATTAGTAAGGATGATGTCCAGTATGTTCTTGTCTCTTGCTGGTTCCCACTCCACCTGATGCAGACCTCCCAGTCTAGCAGTTTTGTCCTGTATGACCAACCAGTTCAATCAGTAGTTGAGTACATTCTGCATGTAAGGAGAGGGTTAGAGTACTGGGGACAAAGGATGTCCCAGAGGGGTCAAGGACAGACTCAAGCCAAGGAACATTGGTTGGTGTAATCAAGAGACCACCAACTAGTGGGAAGGATACAGAGGCACTAACTGAGGTGTGAAGATTATTGAGTAGTTATAAAAGGAAACCTTAATTACCTTAAGTTATAGTATGTTGAGGTTATACAGGACATTGGTGAGGCATCTTCTGGAATACTGTAACCAGTTCTGGTTGGCCAGTTATGGGAAGGATATTATCAAGTTGGAGAGGATTCAGAAGAGTTTTACCGGGATGCTGTCGGGTGTGGAAGGTTTGAGTTAGTAGGAAAACTGGATAGGCTGGGAGTTTTTTCACTGGAAACCACAGGAGGTTGAGAGGCGACCTGATAGAAGGTTATAAAATAATGAGAAGCATAGATAAAGTTGATGGGAGTTGTCTTTTCTCTAAGATTGGGAATTTCAAGAATGGGGGCACATTTTTAAGGTGAGAGGACAGAGATTTTAAAAAAAGACATGAGGGGCAAATGTTTTAGACAGAGGGTGGGAAGAACTTCCTGATGAAGTGGTGAATGCAGGTACAGTTATCATGTTAAAAAGACATTTGGATGGACACATGAATAGGGGAGGTTTGGAGGGATATGGGCCAGGAGCAGGCAGCTGAGACTAGTTTGGTTTGGGATTATGTTCGGCATGGACTGGTTGGGCCGAAAGATCTGTTTCTGTGCTGTATGACTCTATGATTCCATGACTATCTCAATGCAGACTGGGATAGGAGTAGTGTAAAGGGCAGAGAAACGGCAGAGATCCCAGGTTGTATTCAGGAGAACGTTCACCAAAATAATGTGTTTAGTCTAATGGGAAGGAGGCACAGCCTAACTTAGTTGTTGAAATCAGTGTCTGGGAGAACGTTTAGTGATTGCTGTAGCATTATGTTTCAGGTGACTATGGAATAGATCAAAGAATAAATGATTAATTGCAGGAAAGCTAATTTCAATGACGTAAGGATGAATCTGAGTAAAAAAACTGAAGTCGAAAGTTGGCAGGAAAATGGCAGCTGTACGATGGGTTAATTTCAAAACAGAAATGGTTGGGGTGCAGTCAAGGCCTGGTCCTTTGAAAGGAAAAACAAATCCAGAACTGCCTGGCTGACAAAAGGAGATACAAATTGTGATTAAAAGGAGTTTATAAAAAGCATGCTTATGACAGATAACAAAGTGTGAAGCTGGATGAACGCAGGAGGCCAAGCAGCATCTCAGGAGCACAAAAGCTGACGTTTCGGGCCTAGACCCTTCATCATCGTCTGATGAAGGGTCTAGG